>NW_027210884.1:0-422429 GCF_029030835.1 Brachyistius frenatus
GGACACCGGGGCATCTCTTTAGGGGGCGCTCTCGAGCCGTTTGGCCGCGCCCACTCGCGACTCCCACTAGAATACCAAATTTTTCACCGGGAGACATATGTGTATCCACTTTCATGAGTTTATGAATATGATAAAGCCTCCAAAAAGGAAAATCACTTTACGTAAGGAGAAGAAACATTTTTACGAAATACAATAGGGCTTTTGCACCGATGCTCGGGCCCTAATTAAAGAGAAGAACAATCCATCCAGGTCACTATTAAAGAATATGCAAAGCTGGGGAGGTTGTACTGATACATTTCTATCTTGCACCCCTAGATGGCGCTTTTGAAACGTCAGTGAATACCTTCTTTATGGTCCATAGCGCTCAGAATAAAATCAATGAGTTCTTTTTCTTTATATACTTTTGTAGTACAAAACACACAACATCAATAATTCGGCTCTGCACCTAATGTTTTATTTATTAAAAAAATACAAAACTTCAAAAAGTTTCCATAGGAAAGCATTACGAATTAGCAATCCCATCTCTTTCATATCCATTCCAAATGTATGTTAAACACTGCTTATTATTCTTCTTATTATTATTATTACGAACAGATTCTTTTGTATTCTACAAGTTACAAAACATAAAAAGAAAACAAAACGAGGAGGAGAGGAAGAGAGATGCAGTCTGCTTTTTGAGTCCCTATGTTTGAAGTGTTAATCTTTAAGATTTCGTTTTGGTGGCTCCTGTTGTCTGGGAGTGACGGGGAGGAATGTGAGGACCACAACGTTCACCGGTAGCTGAAATGCACATCGAGTACAAGTATCTACACTGCTGTCCCGTCGCAATATCAGCACAGCCTCAGACCATATGGTGTTTCAACATGCAGAGTTGGATTCATGCATGGTATTTCCTGTGAGTCATGTTCATGTTTGCATGGGGAATAGTGGTCCTAGCCGTGATCAGCGGAGGAGCATTGATAAAGCAAACGCACAACTATACACAAGTAACTATTACACATATTCCAGTAAATAACAATAAATATGAAACTTCTTGACATCTTGAGGATTAACACTTGAGGGGTTCTGTATGGAAGAGGAGATCACGGAAAAGATCAATATTACATAGCAGCCATTTGTGAGGAATTAAATCACCCCTCCAACCACCTCTTTGTGAGTTACTAGCTCGGGATGTGACTCCAGCTTGGGCCTCGAGGGTCAGCAGTTTATCAATAAACTGACCGCTCTTCGTTGTGAAGGTTGACACTGGTGATTGCCTGTGCTGAGCATGAATAGCCCACTCACCTCTTGGACTACTGCCTCACTTTCAAGTGTTGCGCATATTGCAGAGGTGGGAAACCTTCAGTAAAAAAAAAAAAAAAAACAATAATAATAATAATTTTGATTTACTTTGCAAAGTAACTCCTTCTTTCCCCTACACTATTCCAGTTCAGCAAATAAGTGCTTACGGTCATTCCTCCATATGAAGGCAGGAAGACTGCAGCAGCAACTTTAAGTACAGACTTGCCCTGTAACACTTTGCCTGGAACCCATAGAGACACTCAGAGTGTGATTCAGCCTCAGTTCATTGAGGGTTGATCCCCAGCTTCCATACAGAACACAGAAATGTGTGCAAACATGTCCCTCTCCTTCTGTCAAGTAACTGGCCTTGAACATTTCAGGTACATTTGGAAAACAGAAAACCTTATAATTCAGAAAAGATGCTAGATCTAACAAACATTGCTGCATTGCACACTATGTTTAAACCACATGGGCCTGGCAAGGTTTAGTGGGCATGTCCAAGCTGCTTTCTCGGCCACAGCCGGCTGGCACTTCAAACAGGCAAGACCCCTCCGCAGGAGCTGGCATACCCTGGGAACAGATCTGCTGGACATGTTGCCTGCAGAAGAAGAAGAAGAAGAAGAAGAAGAAGAAGAAGAAGAAGAAGAAGAAGAAGAAGAAGAAGAAGAAGAAGAAGAAGAAGAAGAAGAAGAAGAAGAAAAAACAAAAAAAAACCAATACAGATAACAGTTAGATTCTGTAGGAACATTAGGTGCACTTAAACCTGCGGATTTTCCTCTTTAATCCATAACATGCATTTTGAGCTTCTGTGGCATCAACTTACCAGGCAGGGCGGGACATGACGTAGTGCATGTCAGGTCTTTGAAAGCCGTTAAAGGTGGAGGAGGCAGCCACGGTGTAGGCACCCATGTTCTCAAAAACCAACCAGTCACCCACCTGCAGGTCAGGCAGGTAACATTGCTCGACAATGCGGTCGAGGCCATCGCATGTTGGGCCCCAGATACTGCAGGGGTACACGACCTCGTCTGGCTTTGGCTTCTATTAGTATTTGGAGAAAAAACAAAAACAATTATAAGAACAGAAACATATGAGGGGACCAGTTTTCATTTGTTTTACCTTTGACTGACCTACATGTACGATGAGAAACGTCGTTGCCATTTCCATCCTTGAAATCCACTTACCTTATGCAGTGTTGGCAAACAGTGAGCATGGTCATAGAGTATGCAGTTGAAGGATCCGTACACGCCATCGTTGACGTAGTACATCAGAGTCCTGTCACTGGTCCCTTCGTCTTCCTCTGTGGACAAAAAAATTAAGTCATTTCAGTACTGAAAAATGTTAGATATACTTTCAATAGAATTTTTCTTTTATTCTTAATTGAGGCCGTTACCATCAGAGCTGGACTCTTCATCCATGATGACCTTTTTGGCAATGATGTTCACAACCAGTGTGTAAGCAGAGGCAACATAAAAGCGTCCTGGCTCAGCAATTATCTTGACACCAGCGTCGGCTGGAAAATACTTATCGAGCGCTGGGTTAATTACTGCCGTGATCTGGAAGGAAAAAAAAACCAAAACAAACATTGTCCACAGGTGAGTATCAGTTTAAAGCATTTCGGTTGTATTCGTACTAATGATGCCACAGCTGCGCTGTGTCTTTTCATTTATTCTGCAAGCCAACAACACAGCATTTGGGGAAAGAAAAGAGCAAAATACCTCTTCAAATTTAAGTTCAGTGTCATCAGAACCAGGAAAACCACCTCCAATGTCCAACAGATCCATGTTGAAGCCCAACTCATCCTGGAGATGACAACATCAAGTGTTACTTTACTTTGCTGGGTGAAAACCCAAATGAATTAAAGCTGCATATGCATTTCAGTCACAACTCACTCCAATGTCAAAGACACAGCGGGCATCTGCAATGGCCTGCGAGTAGGTCTCGGGATCAGTGCAGCCACTGCCTACGTGGAAGCTGACACCGACCACATCCAGCCCCAGTTCCTTAGCCCGCTCCAGAAGACTGCGACATGCTTTGAGTGGAGCCCCAAACTTAACACTCAGACGACACACTGCCTTTGAGTCATCGGTCGCAATCCGCAGCACCAGCCTGGGAACAAAGCAGAAAGAGAGTTCATGAAAAGGATTCAAATGAAGCAACAGCAGATTAAAAACTAAATCTTTCGAGTTACCAAAAAGTCATACTTGGCATTGTCATGGCAGCGGGCCACTTTCATGAGTTCCACCTCGCTATCAAAAGTCATCATCTGGACCCCGTGGGCAGACGCATACTTGATCTGAGAAACTTGCTTGCAGGGGTTGGCATAGATGATTCTGCTTGGATCCACTCCCAGAGACTGAACCAGCTGAATCTCCGTCTAAAGGGCGGCAATGCAAACGGTCAGCAAAAAAAAAGTGCCACTTTAAAAATACGAGCTGCCAGTGCAATTTCAGCTGATCTTCAAAGAGCTTTGTATTGTGTTCCTCTGAGAACATCTAGAGCTATGGAATTTGTCCAAACACACCTTGCTTGCACAGTCAAAGCCAGTTCCCAGGGTTGCCAGTGTCATCACTACAGCCCGGCTGTCGTTGCATTTGACGGCATAGAAAGGGGTAATGCGAGGCAGGGCCCTTGCCCAGCGCAGGTGTTTCTTTAGCACATCTCCCAAATCACAGATGTAGAAGGCATCCCTGTCATCCTGTAATGGACCAGGGGAGAGAAAACACACAAGCATTTAACAAATTCAGTCCTGTAACTAACATAATCTGTCAATATAGGATACACTGCAACAATAAAATGCATCATGTTACTGTAACAGTGCCAGTCATTTGCGCCACAGACAATTAAACAGTTCACGGAGGACAACAAAAAGAAATCAGACAATGCAAAAATCCGAAACCTGACCAAGAGTGTAGCGTTTCAAGTTAAGCAGTTTGCTTTTGGTTGCATCTTGTTGACATTCATCCCCTAACAAATGGGGCCATCTGTGCACAGGATGCTTACCGTCATGGATGAATCATTGATCTTCTGCTCAACAATATCCCGAGCAAAGAAACCCTCCTCAAGGAAGGAGAAATCAAACTCCGTGGGCGTGGTGGCGTCCATGGTCACAAGGTCCTTTTGATTGGTCACTCGTAAACTAGAAGAGGAAGCATGAACAGAACACTCAGCTTTTGAGAATAGTGTCTTTTGTGTGCTTGATGACTCAAGTCTAGTTTATTCCCACCTCATGGGAAAGTCTCAGTAAAGTAAAAGGGCACTCGAGTTATTCTCAACAGAGTGAATGACAGTTTTTGTCACAGGTGGGTTATGTTCAGATGACAATGTCGTATTGAACTGATGCGAGACACTTACTTGGATATGAAAGAGATGAAATTTGGCGTTGCCGTCTCTCAGGTGCAGAGAAGCCAAGGTGGCTCACCAGTGAAGTTAAATCCCTTTAAATAAGACTCAAGGCCGGGGCCTGCTGAGCAGCCAGTGTGTGATTTCCTAGAGTGAATATACTGTAACCAGGGAAAAGAAATCAGGTTACACTGGATACTTTAAGGGAGTTTAAAGCAACACACATTACAATATAAATATATTTTACTTAACAATTAGGAATTCAGACTTTTACGTTTATGAATTTAGCACAAAGTTACATATTACACTAAAGCATACCCACGACAGAAACACATCTGCGGTCAGTTATCCGTAGTTCTCGGCTCTTTAATAGCGCTCTGTTCATAACTGTCACGACAATTTGATACGGACTGCACCGGAAAAAGCCATTCAAAAGGACCAAGCGTTTAAACCCCGCCCTCGTCCGGGTTTAAACCAATCACAAAGAAGATCCGCCTTTATCGTAAAATAATGCCATGGAAACGAACCAATCAGCGACCGGCAAATGACGCCGACGTTAAATATACCGGTTCCGCTTCGAGCGCTTCGCCATGAGGCAATTTAGCGTTTCATGTACTAAACGTGGTTTATGGAAATTAACGGTCAAACAAAAACAAAAACAAAAAAAGCTTGCTCTTCTTTAACATCAACAAAACCAATTCTACCACCATCACAGGCCAACCTCTTGCCGGTTAGTTTAACAAGGTTAACCATTAGTTATTGCGAGCCAGCGAGCTAACCAGCAGTCTGTCGCACCGGCCACGTAGTAATATGTGTTAACACTCCCGAGCGATTAAGTTTTAAATTTAACTCGACTTAAATGTTCCAGTGAGTAGCTAACCAACCAAGTCCCCCCTTTCTTTGTCCCATTTAAACCCGCCATAACCGAACCGGCGTGCCAGTTTGTGTCAGTTGACGCGGATTTAAGATCAAACAACGGTTGTTTTTTTTTTAGGTTTTGTTTTTTTTAGTAATAATTCGGTTCTTACTTACCTTAAAAAGCATTTACAAAGAGTTTGTCCATTAGACCCGACGCTGGGATAAAAAAAAGAGAAAAAAAGAAAGAAAGAAAAGCAGCACTTCCCTTTCCCGACGAAGCGCGCTGCTGAAGGTAAACGGCCTTCTCTCAACCAGGACTGAAACCGGAGTGGAAGCCGGCAATGGATGCCGACCGTATTTATAGAGCGCTCGTTTCCACGGCAACGCAGCCAGCTGAAACCGGCCTCTTATCCACGTAGGAACCGGTTTAGTCTCGTTACCTCATCCGCGTGGTGGGGAAGACGGACGGACGGGGGGGGGACTACCGTGAGGACTACCGCACACGAAAAGTAACCGGTGAAACAAAGCCGGCTCAAACCGACCCGCCTACCTGCGTGAACCGAAGTTTTGTCGTTGCAGCGTCGTGCCGACATAACGGACCGGGGGGGGGGGGGGGGCACCAATTAGCACGGACGGGATCGTTTACACCCCCCCCCCCCCCCTCCAGCTGGGACTTTTTCCATGTTAAAACTAACATTAAACTAAGACCTTGACCTCTTTTGACAAGTTGCGGAAATTTATGTAGCGGGGAACCTTTGAAAAATGATCTTTGATGTAAATTTGAGTATTTTCTTTTGTGCCTAAATTCAATATGCTGTCTGCAGGCATGCTGTCTGCAGCCCTTGCAAGATTGTATAGAGAACTACAGAACCATTTTATAATAAACATGGGATCAAATGAATAAACTAATACTGTACTTTAATAATATACTAAATTTGCTGCTTTTCCTTTTCATATATAATAGCAAATTGAAAATCTTTGGGTTTCGGACAAGGATTAACGCAAAAGAAACCTTCACCAGCAAATATCATCGACCTGACTTTATGATGGTGATCGTTAGACCAGCACTGCATTTGAGTTAATCCCAGAGGTGCTCATTCACACTGGCAGACTATGACAGTCTGTTGGCTCTGATTTGCAGCTCCTGACCTGCTTTGATGAGATTAAAGGAGATCACAGGATGACTCAGAAATGGTGAGGTGTCAACACTGGTTTATATGTCACGGCAGGTCTTAAAAGTTTTGTAGACACATAATGAGAATTAGTTGAGGAAGTGGAATTTTTTTAAATTTATTTATCTATATATGTTTACATTTGTACAGAACGTGCCTACCACCACCACCACCACAACAACAACAACAACAACAACAAAAATGCATATGCCACTGTAAACCACTAAAAATAAGTGCAGGATTAAAATCAAGACCCTCACGGAGCATCTTACTACCGTGACCCCAGACATGTCTCCCTTACCACACAGTCTAATCAGTCCAAAGGTTGCTTCCATGGACATTTCATTTGCAAGCAGACATTACCAAATGGAGGAAAGTGAAGAATTTGGTCAGTGATCCACCAGCACATGTGGAAATTTTGCACACGCATCAGTTCCAGGGCACTAACAGGAAGCTTTAGGGCTTCAGGACCACACATCTGTGGGCTTAACTTAATATATTTTCCAGGTCTTGAGGTTACAATCAAGATGGCATTCTACTCTTAGCACAACAGGGTTTCCATCGTCTGAAGGGTTGGTGAATGAAGTCATTTTTTCCTTGTAGCTTAATGATCAAAAACTAAAAAGCGCAGCCTTTTTGGATTGGTCAAAAAGTCAAAATAAGGTTATGTGGCAAACTTGTATGATGACATGATAATTTTCATATATTGAAGGTTTCTTTATAGCCCTGCTCTGCATCTGAACTTCTTCTAGCAGGCACGGCCTGATGCAGAGCCATGCCTGTTAGGCAGGAAGTGGGTCCACACTTGAGAGGGGGAGGGGGGGGGGATTTATTTTCGGCAGATGTTTATCAGCTTGGTCAAAATCACAAGATCATAAAACATTGAAACAAATTATATAGCAAATTGTTTCTCATCACTTCAGTTGTGTTATTTTTTTCTTTTCCTATGTTCCTACCCTCTCCTTCACCCTTCTCCTATAATGTCCTGCTCTGTGTGGAGTTTCTGTTATGTTACTGTGGACCATTGTGGACAAGCCCCCACATTTCCAGGACCTCACCGAGGACAAGGATGATGATTGTTACTGGCCACCCACAAGATACAATGCAGTGTTAGGACATTTGGTGGCTCTGCTTGTATCACTGCATCTGGCTTTGTTATTGCTCCTCACTTCTTTGTTAGCTCATAGTTGCACAATTAAATGCCGCTGTCAGTTTAACTGTTTCTTTAGCTAATTTTCCTGTTTCAACCAGTTTCGCAGTGCAGAATGCGCTTCGTCTTCATGAAACAAACAACAAGTCGCGCTCTGCTTTATTTGAAGCAAGCTGGAGAAAATTTGGATAAAGTTGGGTCCTGGCTGGTTTTAAATCTCAGTTTCTGCATGTGATATTAAAACATGCACTTCAGGGGTGATTTCCCTGCTTCAGTTAAACTGAAGAATCAATTGAAATGTTCAACTATCATTACATTTCACTAAATGTAGCCCAGAAAATGTTTACAGACTAAATACTTGAAATGAACGAAAAGGTCTGTTTATGTCTGTGTATTGCGCATTAGCACCGGCTCAATTAAATTTAAAATTGCTCACCTGGCGTGTGGACCAAAAAACTTTAGATGCCTCCGGGTTTGCTTCTGCGTTGTGCAGCCAAATGCACACGTGCTACTTGCTCTGCCCATATGTTCACACTTGCTCAAAGATTACAAATAAAATTCACTTTTTTTCAGCCCTGAGGAAGTTTTTCATATATAAATCCTCCACAGATTACAAAATTACAATAGAAAGATTAAAGACAACCCTTGCTTGCATTTGGAAGTGTCAACAGTTTTACAGATACCTTTCTTAGAATAGTGGTTGATTGGGAAAATGCTTTTTGGGTGGTAGGAGAGTGTTTTGTTGCGATACAGAAAAGGACCAAAGTAAGACTGAGTGGCAACGCGGCATAAACTCTTTTAAAGGTTCAGTGTGTAGGATTTTGGGCTATTGACAGAAGTGAAATATAATATTCATAATTGTGTTTTCAATAGTGTTTAAGCACCTGGAATTTAGAATTGCTGTGTTTCCGTTACATTAGGATGGGCTCTAAATATAGGACGTAAGGGCGACACAAGACGTTGATAAGTGCACAGCAAACGTCCATGACAGTCAAAAGACGATCCAGATTTTCAGCGACTGGACAACATGAAGTTCAAGGGTTTGTGCTCAC
This sequence comes from Brachyistius frenatus, assembly GCF_029030835.1. NCBI lineage: Eukaryota > Metazoa > Chordata > Actinopteri > Embiotocidae > Brachyistius > Brachyistius frenatus. The sequence continues at coordinate 8,853 of NW_027210884.1, forward strand.
GTTTGGGCAGGGCAGGAGGAGGAATCTCAAAACCACGTCTCCAGCGCAGACTCTGATTTAGAATAATGTAACCTGCATAAAAAAACAGCAACAGATTCACTCATTCCTTTAAAAGAACCCGTTCACTGAAACAGCCTGTTAGGCGTGGTAATGCTGGTGTTCAGGCTTCATAAGAGGTTAACAGGCAAAATCCCAAAGGGCTTGACCTCAATATAGCTGAGCATCCGGCTGGCCCAGACAGATACTTATGTGACCGGAAATCCAAGTGGTTCTCTTCAGGGCTTTAGATCCACATAATCAGATGGCCCGTGTGGTGTTTCTTTACTCTTTGACTGTGCTTCATTTTATCCTGTCAGACTAGACAGCGTGACTTGGTTTGAACACATAGATAACCTTATAAACTTAAAGCTCTGATTACGCCACAGACTCTAACCTGACAGCTGGGTAGAGTTAAAAACCGTTGCAGTCACGGAATTTAGACGCAAATCAATGCTGGTTTTCTTGTGTCACTGTAGGCTGACTTAAAAGGAAAGCAAGATGCAACACATCAAACAAGACTGAGACTAACAAAGACATTCCAAAGGAAATAGTAGAAGTAAATGTCAAGAGCTGTGTTTTCATAAAATCCGCAGACAGTGAGTGGCTTATAATTTAGGTTTGACTGAACTGGTTAGCACGTTCCCACAAAAAAAGTCAATGAAAGGTTTGTTCTTTTCGGTGCGTCTGCTGACTGGGCTCATCTATAGTTCATTCACCAAGTGGATGAGCTACTGTTGCCTTCCTGAAAACTTGTCTAATCTACTTTTAGATGCGCGTCTCTGTTTCTGTTGTACAAAAATTGCAGGATTAAACCTTAACAATCTTTTAAAGGACAGCCTTTAACAGTGGAGCCCATGGCCACAAGTGGTAATTATGGGATAATGTCAACACTTAAATCCCCCAAGAAGGGAAAGAGACATAAAGTCAGCAAAATGACTCAGTTACACAGCACAGTGGAATCAACTCTGAAACTTAAAGAACTAATTTTAGCAGCAAAAACGTTTAGTGCAGTAAACTAAACCAAATTTGTTGTATCCTTGTAATAAATTGAAACATTAACATTTGTGTATTTCAGTTATTGTTAGGTTAAATGGATCTAATATATAAATTACTGGTCTATTTTTATATATATAATATCAATATATAATATATAATGTCAATCAGTCAGTCATCATAATTGACATCATCACTGACAGCAGATTGTGTCTTCATTTTAAACCCAGAATGACTTTGTACAACTTTAGAGAAGCTGTCATTTTTGTTTGCATCTGAATATTTTTTACGAATATTGGATGGGTATTTATTTGAAATGCACAAGGACGCAATATATGTTCCAGTCAGGATGCATTTTTGCGACTTGGGAAATCACGTGCCTTTTTCTCTCACGTAAGTCATTTTTTTTTATTTCTCCAACACTTTGATTTAAGATTGAACACCTGCATAACTACTGACTTCATAATTAATGGTTGTAAGTCCCATTGTTAGCCTCTGCTGGCTCACTGTCACACAGTCATGGTTTACTGGGACACTTGAACTGAACATTGACATTGATAGTGTTTCTAGAAACACTCGTGCTTTTTCTTGGTATGTCAATTTAAATATCTGCTCTCGAAAAGGCCTGTTGTCTTTAAGCATGTCGACATGTTAAATGTTGTACCATTGTACCAAATACAGCCTCGCAGAGAATCCAGCATTCTTCAGACTGTTTGTCTTCTTAAACACAAACCCATAAGACCCACATCACTTCACCACGATCCATGGATATAGACTCACTGAGCAATTCTTTAGGAACACCTGCTCATTTCTGCAATTTCCCAATCATTCAATAATGTTACAACAGGGCGGCATGAAATTCTGGTTGGCAGAAGTGTCACGTTCACACCAAGCATTGGATTTGGAGCTGACAGAAACGCTTCAGTAACTGAACGGCAGTGAGCAGAAACATTTCTCAGACTCACTACGTGTCCTACCCCGAGGCAGATGAGCTGCAACAGCATGAAGACCTCCACCTGTCAGCTAAGAATATAAATCTGAGGCTGCAGTTGGTACAGGCTCACCAAAACCTGACAGTTAAAGACTAGACAAAAAAAAACAAACCTGGTCTGATGAATTTCCATTTCTGCTTAAGACTGCGGATGGTGGGGTTTTGAATTGTGTCAAATGCACCTATCCATGGATATAGACTCACTGAGCAATTCTTTAGGAACACCTCCTCCGCGTCAACAATCCAGGCTGTGCTGCTGGTGGTGTAAAACATGTGGGGAATGTTTTCTTGGCTTGCAGTTATACCACTCAATCATGGTTCCAGCATGATAACACACCAGATCACACAGCTAAAGTTGCGTTCAGTTGAGTTCAGTGGGCTCCCCAGTCATCAGTGACTCAGTGATGACTCTAGTAAAACACCTTTGGGATGTGGCAGAACAGGAGACAAGCAGTGTGACTGTTAAAATCTGCAGAAATGATGCAATCATGTGAACATGGAGGAGAATCTCAAAGGAAGGTTTCCAACATCTTGTGTAATCCATGACAAGAACTGTTTTGACAGCAAAGGGAGGCCCAACCCAGTATTGGTATTGTTTCTAATAAAATGCTTGGAAACTATGATGCCAGTGAGTTTATACCGTACGTGGATATGAGAGAACAAGATACAACTCCTACAGCACACTCTTGAACTACCACCCCATCGAGGGATTTTATGTCATGGTGGGAATGTAGCTCTGCTGTGCCTTGTGTTATGTGCGTCTTTAACCTGAAGGTCACAATGAATTTACCATTAAATGTTGTTACCATTGACTGTATAGGTTGTTCTATGCCCTCCTTACACTGCATGTACAAAGTGAAAGAGCAGAGATTATGCCATATTAAACCCGAAGCCTTCTGTCCACTGCCAAGTGTGCACACAATCAGTGCCTTGTAATTTTGTCTTTCCAGTTAGACTGAAAGTACAGTATATTGTACTTTCAGTATGACTGTGAATGTTTCCTGTAAACCTATTTAGTGCCATTGCAGACAGTCATTGTGAATACAAATCTCGCTGGAGGTTTGCAGTGACCTCAGTTTATGTTAGGAGTTATGTCATGGGAAGATTGAACAGCCAGTTATAACATTTTTATCATTATTATCACATGACAATTCAGTTCAATGGAAAATAAATAATTACAGTTATCCCTAATTACAGCCTTCGTGACATGAGACGATTGTAATAATGAAAGTAACCTTTGACCAAGCGGCTGCCCCACTTGCCCACTTATCAGCTGTTTCTGGAGCGATGGGAAGACAGTTGTTTAATCTGGCTCTCTGCTGACTCATCATATCTTCGTGTTTCAAGTTTGAGTTGCCCAGAGTTTGCTCACTCGGCAGAGTGGAGACCAAAAAAAAGAAAAAAAAGAAAAGAGAAAATGGTTTTATTTTCACTGGAACATCTTTTGTGCGTTCCTGGGTTGGCCTGACGCTCGGTGAACAGGCTGCGTCAGCACATTTCATTCCTTTGATCCTTTAGCAGGAGAGAGGCGCAGACTGAAGAGAACAATCACAGCTTTACACTTTGGGTGTCGTGGTTGTCCCATTTGCTCTGTGAAAAACAAAACAAATGGGAGGGATATGTAATGAACTACAACCTACAGGAGTAAAGGAAACACGACTGTATCTAAACCTATTCAACATTCCAGTGCTTAATGACGGGAGGAGTTTCTGTCGCATGAGCTGCTCTGCATTTGATGAATCACATATCAGAACATGTGTGTAAGTATTCATTGAACTTACAATGTCTGTGCCAATTACATCCATGAGCTAACGCGGCTGTACTATCGGGTAAATGAACCCCTGGACTCGTGACACATGTGCTGACTTATTTCAGTCGAGACCAAAGCTCTGGGGTAATCATACATTCTGTACATGCTGCTTTTTATGGCAATCGAGTCAAACCTCTGAATGAATGCCAATCTAAACCTAAAAATGATTTGCTGACGAGGACTGTAGATGGTGTCTTCAGAGTAATCGACACACTGCCTGACTAAATTTCCTTTGAGGAAACAGGGAATAATACCATGATGGATCCATGAACCTTCATCTGATGAAAGCGACGGTTTATAATTCAATCTGAAAAACACTGTGATCAGCTCTAATTGGAGTAAGCGGTACCCGTAACCATTACATGTGGAAACCTCCAAAAGAATCTTCAACCAGCTTTGGTTGACCCACTTCCTGTGGCCTAATTGCGTGTTGAAATGGGGAAGCTGAAGCATTGTGAGAGAGAAAAAAAAAAGGAGGCCATTTGCCTGGATCTGTACCAGATGACATCTAGCTAAATGATGTTCATTTGTTCGACAGAGAAACGGTGTCGCTGGCGTCCCAACACAAGGAAGTAAACTAGGCTGAAGCTTTGTCAACAAGGCCTCAGCTAAACACTGAACTGATGACAGCCTTAAAGATCCTAAAGCTTCCTCGTCACCCTAGAAAGGCTCTTTACCGACATCTTTCAAAGCTGTGGGTCTGATATGTGTCCGAAATTACAAACGAGATAAACTAAGGAAAAAAAAAAAAACAACAACTGTGCGATTCTGTGCTAGGTTATGTTTACAATAATACAACATATATATATATATATATATGCCATATCATATTACTTATATATAGGTCGTATTGTCAACTATTAATCCTAAGGGGTAGACGAAAGGCTGTGTTTGTGAATGAAGGTGTAGACAACAGGGTGTGGTTGTGAATGAAGGTGTAGACGAAAGGTTGTGAATGAAGGTGTAGACGAAAGGTGGTGAATGAAGGTGTAGACGAAAGGTGGTGAATGAAGGTGTAGACAACAGGGTGCGGTTGTGAATGTGTGAATGAGAGTGAAAGTACTGTGCCAAACCAAAAGGTCACAGGAGGGGGTCGGCAACCTGCGGGGTCACATACTGTTGTTCTTTGAGGCATAAACAGGAACAGACGGGCTGTCTGGAGGACTCCAGGGTGTGAAGGAAGACAACCACCGCCTCCACCAACCAACAAAGGACACATCAATACACATGACTTTTTGGTGTCTGGACTATAAGACTGGGTCAGGAGGTCAGACTTCGTGAACTGACACATACTCTGTTGCGGTCAGGGAAACATAGTCTGGACCCAGAGCTCTGTAAACTGATTATTCTGTTGCTGTTCAATAAATATCTTGAAGCCTGACATATTCTCCTATTGCCTCATTAAAGAACACGCAGGACTGGGGGCTGACACATATTGACTTTGTACTAGCAGGAGAACCAAGTCCAACACAACCCAAAACACAGATGAGGCTCTGGTGAAACAAGCGTCAGATAGACAGCTTGTTTTTATTCAGTAAACTGTTGCTTTAGTCATGCAGGTATTTTTTTTTTCTTTCTATTAATTATGTCAATTACTTTTTCAAAGGACATCAGTTGAGTTAAGGTCCTTCAACGTGGCCCAAGACACGTTTATTTTGACATTGCTAAAAGCAAATGCAACTGTATGCACCCCGAACCACCTCCGAATGTGGTCTGAGCAGTGTAAACTTTTTTTTTCTTCTTCTTCTTCTTTTGTGGAGGTTCTTATTTGAACTTAACGAAGCTAATGAGCAGCTGGCTGTATTCAACTTACGACATGAAAGTGAAATATGTAAATGTAAAAATGTAAACTATTCCTTCCAGGGCTCTAGCAGCAAACGTCCTGTGTACAACTTGTCTCTTAAATGCCAGTTTACTACAATTATCTTGCATGAAGTGTTCGCCTTGCTGTCACAAAACCTTACAGATGTATCACAGTGGAAAAGCATGGTGACATCAAATGAGCCCGGGGGGGGGGGGGTAGAGGGAGTGAGGGGGCGGGGGTGGGGGGGTGGGCCAGGGTCGGCATGCCGAGGGCTAAAATGGACCTCCCTCGCATTTGAAACGGTCCAATGCCGGAGCAGAGAGAGGGTTCACGCCATCGGCACACTGGGGGGATGGGAAGGACACCCAGGCAGTCCTTCCTTTTTCCAAGAACTGCAGTTGGGGGGGGTAGGGGGGGTGTTATCTCATTCACATTTTTCTCCTTCCCTCTTCTTACTGCTGACATAAGCAAGCAGTAATCTGCTGCAGAGGAAGCATGCTCCTCTTTAGTTGGCCCTGAGATAATTTCAGTCGCTTTGGCCCGGGGGGGGGGGGGGGGGGAGTTTGATTTTCAACAAAAAGACAATGTAGGCAGGCAAATGTGTTGTACCAAATATAATATATAGTGCACGTGTTGTTAATCCAATGTTGGATTAATGTACAGTAATATCAAATAGCATTAAAAAAAAAAAAAAAAAAAAAAAAAAAAAAAAAAATCCAAATTGTTTGTTCCTTTTCTCCCCTTATTAACTGAAATGTGCTTCAATATGCCGTTTTAAGAAAATAGATGCGACAAAGCAGGTCGCGTCAAGTCCTTTCAGCTCTTCATGTCTTATTCCCGCTGCGGCCACCCCTGCGACAATGAACGAAGGACACTTAAGGATAAGCTCCTGGTATTACATTCATATATCACAGGTAACCTTTTTTTTTTTTTTTACTTTTTTTTTATATGCTCTGAATTTGTAGATAACTAAAACACACGGCCCAGACCCCCCCCCTCCCGGGAGCAGGACAGCCTTGTCTGTCCATCAGTGTCAGCCTCTGTCTTTTCCAGAGGTGCAGCATGTCTCCAACCTTCCCACCGCTGATCAGAGTTTAAAATCAGACCACCAGAGCTGAGTTCCTGGAAGAAGCGACACAACGTAGATTTGTTGTGAGGCTTCTGCAGCATCTGCCTCATCTGTCACAGAGGACTTGGTGGCCTTTCCTCAGCGGCGGCCTCTTCCTCGTCCTCTTCCTCTGCCGCCCCAGCCTCTCCCGCGGCCGCTGCTCAGGTGTCCGGCCGAGCGCCTCAGCTTCTTCCGCTCCTCGTGGTGCTCCCGCTCCGCCTGCTGCTGCTTCGTCTGCTGCTCCGACTGCAGAGGACGACAGAATAGCGCGCGTTAAAAGGCCGTCTGCTGAGGGGAAACAAGACATTCCTCTCTTCCAGATAGGGTCCAGGTCAGATTTAAACCCCAGTCAGGTGATAATATACCCAACACAACACTCTTTGTACAACAACTAGTACTTTTTTTTTTATTTTAAAAGAGTCTTGCGGTTCCCTTTGTCTTATCCTTACATGGTTTATATTATTGACCGATTTATTGTCATTATGCTAATTAAAGGATAATTCCATATCTTCAATCTGGCATATATCTCAATGATGCGGCCCGATTATCTTTGAATGTTTTCTATGGATATTGATTCCCTGCTTCATTACACATGAGGATATTCGTGTGCACGGCGCTTATGCAGCTTTCTATCATTCTGCAGAAGGTAGATATAAAAAGTTCTTGTGTGATTTAGGTGCTTGGGGTACGATGGCTTCCTCCTGCTCGGTGCCCGTTGTGTTGCTGCGCACCGTTCACATGCAACAGATGCGGTCTCAGAATGTTTTGATCGCCCCTCCTGTACTGTAGTTCCAACTGTCTTGAATATGTTATTGGTGGTACCTCACGCTGGCTTATGGACTTGTAAACGATATGCATGATGAAGGGAGCTCCAGCAAAAACATACCTATTCGATACATTAAGGATGAGCGTATACAAAGCGCAGGAGCTGATTTCGGTTGTGCGAAACATTAAAAAAAAAACTGGCGATAGATATTAAGACCGTCTCACGCACGCGTTGTCTCGGCCGTGGAAAAGGTGAAATGTTCCAACTGCTTTGAATGATGCAGTGACAGAGCACATTTACAGCCGGGACGACGGGAAATGCACCAAATGAAGCAGCGTACCTTTTTGAGAGTGAACGTCAGCTGTTTGCTGCCCACTGCAGTGTCAGCCACGTTGTTGGGTCCGGTGTGCTCCTCCAGCTTCAGGCGGTCCTCCAGAGAGGTCCTGGAAGAACACATGACACTCAAGACACAATACAGCAAACGGTACACGAAGAGCACAGTCACAGAACTATAGTGTAGTGTGTTAATCACTGGTTTCGCCACCGCAATGTGGTGATCTGTAGCTTCATGGGGGGTGTGTGTGTGTGTGTGTGTGTGTGTGTGTGTGTTTGGTATTTGTTTAAGTTCGCAAAACTGTGACCGCTGAGTTTCTTTTATCACCATGAAGATAAGGTGCTCCTCTGGAAACCCTGAGGCAATCGGAGCGATAGTCTGGGTTTCTCCCACGACTAAGCCAGCGCACATCAAACAGTTACATCAATACATTTCCAAAGACGTACTTTTGAAGCTTCTGCTTGCGGGCCATGTCATTAAAGCTGCGGAACTCCTCCCCAGCTTTGATCTGATAAAACTGAAGCTGACTCGACTTCTTGCTCTCGGCCGTGTTTGAGGTTTTCCCTCCTCCGCTCTGCTCCCTCTCCAGCAGGACAGTGTTGCGGTCTCCTTCCTTCCTCTCCTGCCGCCGGCGATCTCTGCCTTCCTGCCACAGCAACCTCCGCTGTTCCCTCACCTCCTCCACCCAGCTCTTATCGTCGTCGTCGGAGCTCTCCTCCTCGGAGCTGCCTTTCCCTTCGGGCTCCTCCTCGTCCTCGGCCGCCTGGACAGAAGATGTTGGCGCGCCGGATGCCATGAACGTGACATGTAACACGGTGCGGGCGAACGCAGCTCGCTTTGCAGAGGCATGCGAACAAGTTAGAAACACATGACCAACGTCTGGAGGCGTCACGGCGTCACACTATTTCTAATAGAACAATGGAATCTTGGAAACCACTGTCAAGTTATGCAACGCGCTTCTGGCACAAACCAATTCAAATTCTTCCTCCATACCGATTTTCCCTTTCATAAGGGGGAGCCAATAGTGCAAGTTTACCACTGCGTTTCGGCACACGCTTTGTGTACGATAAAGTTCTGCGTTACCTGTTGGGAAGCGGCCGCCTGCTGAGCCAGCAGACGGAGCTTCTTTTTCCTCTTCTGTTCGACTTTGGAGACGATGGGGTTGAGCAGGCGGAACTCCTCGCTCTGCTCGTCCACCTGGTACTCCGGGTTCTCAAACATCATCTTGAAACGGTCGTCTCCCAAGATGCTGGGGAGAGCCTGCAGGTTGGGGAAAAAGTCGGCAGAAATGGTTTTAGTTGTCGGTTAAGACGACCAGACTGATTCTGGGAATGCAGCATTGTGTGGTTTTCTCTTCCCCCCTGCCTACAGGAAAACAAATCTTAATTTCAATCAAAGTTTGGTTATAGTTTCAACTGAGTCTCATTTCACAAAAGACAAAGTTACCAATCTTATAAATGAAGAAACACAGCATCTTAAGAATTATCACTTCATATAATTTCAGAGAACAAGGATGATTTCGGTAATCGCGTTTCCCACCTTGCCCTTCTTCTTCCTGGAAGTCATCTCTGCTTCGTCATCACCCTCCTCCATCAGCTTGAGAGCGAGCTCCTTGTTCACCTTCGGCAGCTTCTGTCTCAGTGGGAACAAATTGTCCACATCATTTCATGCACAGAAAGCGGGTGCTGTGATCTGATCACCTCGAGGTGTGAATCACAAACACACATTCATACTGACATCATCAAAAACCGGTTAAGTCTAATTTTTCACTGTTTAAAGCAGTGCGATATGTGATTTGCGTGGTTTTCTCACAACTTCTCAGGGGCTTGAGATCTGCTCTGCAAAATGATTGATGCTGTAACCACCAGACTCTCACCTTGACCTGGACTCTCTGGGTTCTGGACTCCTCGATCTTCTGGCGGATCTTATCCTTGCGATACTCCTCGTATGCGAAAGGATTCGCCATGCTCTTGACCTGCGGCCAAACCAAAACAGCAGAACAGTCAAAGCCTAACGTTCGGAGGAGCTTTTGTGTCTTGTGTTTGGGATCAGTCTCAGACAAACATTTAAAATACAGAAAATGAGGTCGATACGGCGGTTAACAGGGTACCTTGTGATAAAGCCTTATGTCCATGAAATAGCCGTGCATGTAGGCTCTCAGGAGAGATGATCCCACCAGGTGAGACAAACCTGGCACAAGTAGGACAAAAAAATTCAAATTAAAGTCAGGATTTTCTACACAGTTTTAAAAACAAAGACTAATCTTTAAAGCATACGCGGAACTTTGTATAGAGATTCCTTGGTCCAGCCTGAAATATATATTGAACTGGATGCTGTGAAATTTTGTAGACATTCATGGAGGATGAACCCTACAGACCTCTGTGATTCTCTGACCTTGACATTTTTTTTTTTTTAAATTTTTAATGAAATATCTACAAAACTACTGAATAGAATGCCCAAAACATGGGTCTAGATATCTACGGTGCCCAGAGGATGAATTTTAGGGAATGATCTCTTGCCGTAGCACCTCAGCAGATACAAGTGAAACATCTCAGCATTTACGACATTGAAGTTGTAAATACACAAAACCTGGTATGAGAATTCAAGGTTCCCAGTAGATGAATCCGAGTGACTTCGGGGATCCCCTGATTTTTCCCTCTGGTGCTAACGTGAAGTGTTCATTTGTGGTTCAGAAATGTTTAAATTAATGGATGGTTTGCAATGGTATTGACCGCATACATTTATAACCTTCTCCAGATGAAATGCCATAACTTTTGATGATCCTGAGGCCAAACTTTTATTTTGTCAGGTAGTTTGGTTTATGTCTAAATCCCTGCAGAACTAATGAGATCATCCAGCTTTGCGTTTTGTGTTCATTAACATGTTTTTAACATGATAACATGCTAAACTAAAATGGAAAACAAAAGCATGTTAGCACTCAAAGCATAGCTGTGCTTAAATATAACCTCAGTGAGCAGCCAGAATAAATGTTGTTATTTCTATTTTCGGAGTTACATGAGAGAAAAGTTGCCTCGAAAAAACAAAAAATGATGAAACAGCTTCAAAGTGTTTGATTAAAAGAGGACATATATTGAATTAAGACAGTCGATTGTCATATGTTATCAAATCTTAGATGGGCGTTTTATAACGACAACTTAAATTAAAAAAAATTGTCTCAAGACACCTGACATTAACATGTACTAACATAAATACTACATTTTTTTTAAGCAGGTGATTTGGATATAAGGAAGATAAATGCATTTGAAAAGGAGTTACGACATATCTCTGGGTAGTTTAGGGTGAACGATGAAGATTTACATTTTATTCTAGTCTTCCGCTTGTCTCAGGATTGAAATGGGAGTAAAATAGCATTACATCAGCATGACTTTACGTAATTGACCAGAAGACGTAGGGACTCAAGAGAATGTGGAATAAGTTGCTCTCCCCAGGAACTCCCATCAGTGGGTTGTGCTCCATCCACCTCACGGTTACATAACAGGGCCACATTACACGGCTCCTGTAAATCAACACTGCTACCCCCCTCCTTCCTCCCCCCTTCCTTTATTCCACATCAGCCAACCACCTCTCCCCTCTTCTTGTCATTTGATCTCTTTACTGCTGAGCCTGCATTCCAATGTTCATTCAACCCCTGCAGTGTCCACTCCCTGGAACCGCCTTACCCCCCCCCCCCACTCTACTTTTCTTACCTAGAGCCTCTCAATTATTAACCAGGCCTCTACTTAGATAGTCTCGTTATCCGAACTAACCCTCAAGGCGGCGGAGAGGTTCACAATGATTCGTAGTAGTTTTGGGTATAACTTTCAGGGCTGGGATTTAATTACCCTTTCCTATAGCGAGCCCTCTTTGCTTTCTAACTGAATGAAGAAACTCCCCGCTGGCTTTGGAGGAATCTTTGCTGTGCTGGCTGTACGGCTTTACGGTGATGCATTTCACACGCCGTGTGAACTTTATACAGTAGAATTCAAGACGCGAGGTCTCACCCAGATTTTCCAGGTCCTTCCGGGTGACAAACTTGTAGTCATCATACACTGTGCTCTCTGGACTTTCCTCCAGCTCCTCCGTTAGGTTGTCCAGGAAAGAACACCACCGAGGGGCAGGGCCCAGAGCCTGGACACGAACGCATGCACACACGCACACGCACACGCACACACACACACACACACACACACACACACACAGTTCAGATTTAGACTGTTGAGTAAATACGAAACCTGTCGTGTATTTGATGAAACAAAAATAGGCCAACTGTGTCTGTTCATGTTTCCCTTCCAGTTAGAAATGAATGGCCAATTCCCTTTTTTTCCAAGGAACCATGCTGACGTGGTGATACAGTACAAACATCTGAAGTCAAGTCGCTTCACGGTGTGCAACTTAGAAAAATATACATGGAAATATGTTCACAACAATAAAGGACAATTTCTTTCCGCAATCAAAACATCTGTTACTTCTGTGTGAACAATTCTCACGCTGCTATATAGTCATGTTTAGATTTTTTTTTTTTTTTTTTTAAACAAGGATTTCAATCATGTTCTTGTAAGATTCTAGTGAGCAGTGATCCGGAGGTCAACAGCAATTTGAATTTAAGATGATTCATTCCTAACGCAAAAGTTGTTGGCACCTGTTTTAAGAACTGATTGATCTTTACAGTCATTTTAAGCAAATTAATAATACCTTACTAATAATTAATGTCCTCCAAAGAGGCCTCAAATTTAATATTCAAACATGTCTGGCCATTTGTGGAAAAGCATCAAAATAGATTTTTTTGTTTGTTTGTTATTAAACTTTCAAATGTAGTTATTTCATTTACTGCTCCAAAGCTGAATTGACTTGGATTTTGTGATGATTACAGACATGCCAGTAGTTTAAAAATGATTATGGAAATAGGTGCACTGTAGTGTGTCATTTCTTTTGATAGTGAAATGACTCATGGTTATTAACAAGATCAATACTCAAAAGAAACATTCTTACAATCTACATCAAGGAGTGTTTGGGTGAAATGCTCTCAGCAGCTGGTTTAACTCGCGGCTGTTTGAACCTTTCCTGCATGTCATTGCCTCTCTCTCTCTTTCCCAATATTTCCTGTCAGTCGCTACCACACTATATAAAGGCAAAATGAAAAGAAAAAAAAAAGAAGAAAATAATCTTTCCTCCTCTCTGTACAAACCTGACAATACTGCAACTATTCTGTGAGAAATAGGCGAGGAAACATTTTAAAGTTCAGCAATGAGGCTTCGGTAGTAACGAGGCAGCTGCTTGTGGCTTTACTGATTTAATAACTCTTTCAATGGAAGCGTGGCGCGCGGTTTGTCCTTCAAGGCAGAGTCAGGCATCGCTCTGAACCGGGCCACAAAGCTGTGATCCGAAAAATAAGTGATTATCCATCCATGGATGTAAATTCAGTTCAAATTGAAACTGAATATCCAGTTCACATCATGGATGTCTCAGCCACCCCCACATATAAACCACTGAACAAAACAGTAAGCTAAGTATGAGTTAAGTCGTTTGAAGAGGGGCAGTTCAAAGGTCAGCTCATTCGCTGTGACATTCCACTGACTTGGGGTCAAAGGATTGGATGACATGGACTAAACTGTTTCTGCCTGCTGTGTGCAATCTGTCGGTCCACGCAGATGATGACGTCCCACCGCTGAGGCCGAAGTCAAACAGAATCCAGCGCCCACCTCCCCCCCCCTTCTCCCCCCCGTTGTTCTTCAGTGTCATCACCACTCAGCTGATAAAACCTCCAGACAATCAGGGTAACGCGAGGAGCTGAGAGCAGTTTATTGAAACTTATCTGGTAGATTACTAAAAACGTTAAAACTGACACTATAAAAAAAGACAAATAAATCACAGTCACATAAAAAGGTTCTGGTATGAGAAGGTGTTCTGGGCCAAATCAGTGTTTGCGATCTGAACTCAACTCAACTCATCCTCACAGCTTCACAGAAGACGTCATCAAACCTTGAGTCTTAAAGTTAAGCAAACATCGATAAATCTGTCAACTGTAAACATAACACGACCTTTATCTGAGTGGTTTTTTTTTGGAAAAGACTCAAAGAGAATTTCAAACTCCCTCAACGTCATAATAATAACATGTTTGTGCACATTTAGGAAATTGATGAACCCTGAGCTTAAAAAAAAACAAAAAAAACAACAATGGAGACTGCAAATAGAGCTTATTAGCATTACTAATAATTTAAACTTTTTACTATTAAGAACGTATGAAGATCTCTTAAAGCACAAAGTGACATCCTTAAATATTTTGTCAAACCCCACAAACAGTTCAGAATCTGAAGACATTGATTTTACTACCACACAAGAGAAAGAAGCTGCAACGAGCAAAGTTTTGGTACTTGTGCTTGAAAAATGACTTCTACGATTAGCTGCTCATCAAAGTAGCAGTAGATCCGGCATGAATTCAAAATAGTAATGGAATGTAAAGTAATGTGTTCACCTTGACTTTCTCTTTAATGTCGGACTTATAGGCCACAGATGATGAATTCAATGTCAGCCATGCCAGGAATTTACCCATTTACACAAAGCAAAGTCTAGTTTACTGTACACACGCATGTTCTCTAATAACCGGCGCTGTAAAATCACAGGGCAGACTGTCGATGACAACAAGCTTTCTCCAGCTTCCCTCATCATGCAGTGACCTCGTGACGATCAGATTAAGGATAGAGAAAAATAAACAGCCCGTACGTGTCCTTAAACAATCACATGAATCACGGACACTTGTGTAGACAGCTGTGTGCTGTCAGCGCAGCATCCGGTGAGCAGGACGCGAACACGACCTGTGTTAATGAGTGTAAATGTCTTTGTACTCACTGGGATGTAGAAGGTGTTCATCTTGGGATCCTCGTTGGCAGTGAAGAGCATACCTGTTGAAGAGACACGGGGTGCGGCCGGATGAAGGACAGTCATTGAAAAAAGCTTATCTGTGAACGCTGTATTTAGTTCTACTCCTGCATGTCTGAGCGTTCCTCTGCATTTGAAAATGAAAACTGGTCTGTGGAACAGATTTAAGATTTAAGAATTAATTTCTGCCTTAATAATGAGTGTTCGAAAGCTTTCAGGGAACTGAAAGGCAGCAAAGACAAAAGCATATGAATTTGTGACCTTTATAATGTTGGGAACTGGCTTCAAGTCATTGTTCTGTAACAGCTACAAGGATGAAACCTCATCAATTTAATGTCAACATGGATGATGTCAGCAATGACTTCAATGTTCACCGACTGTACAATTTAATGTCATGTTGGATAAACTGACGGGCAATCACAGGCAAGAGGAAGTGTCACGTCAAAGAGTAAACTCTACTATAATATGGCGCCACCCAGAGGTGGAAAGTGGCTGCATGAAGTGCACTTGTGAACTAAAAGACCAATTCAACCTAAATAAAATCATTTCTCTTCATGTTCACGGGCTAATTTAGAAATGCATCTAATTATTTAAGCAGCTGGTATTTTTGTGTCAATGCAATTCATTGTTATGCAGTCCTATTCATGTTAGTGTTGGTGTATTTGCTCAGAGAAGTATAGTTGCTGTTCTGCTGCTGTGATGCCTGAACTTCCCCTGAACTTCCCCGAGTTGTTCTCACCTGAATTAGGGTAAATGCAGACGTCGTTGATGTGGGTCTGAGGCTGGATGGAGGAGAACAACTTGCCCTGTGAACAGATAAGATAGATGAGAGATCATTGGCATCAGAAAGACTTGACTCAGATCCAGCCAGGACACTTGAGCAAGCATCGTTTTCACGTCTACTGCATGAAAAGGGACAGACTTCTGACAACATCTTATCATTTTCCAGGGATTTGAAACGACGAAATGGTTAATAAACTTCTTATATCTGAAGCTGAAATCAAACCCTTAGTATGACATCATTCCCATGCAGCACGGGTCAGGTCTTGGAACGGCTGTTACTCACAGTGTCTTTATTCCAGACTTTTATTATCTTGGAGTCCGCAGACACAATCAGGTCCAGCTGGTCGTGGAAGTTGAGAGACTTGATTGGCAGGTTGTAGAAGTGGTCTTTAACCAGCAGCGGTTGGCTGGAGCGCAGGTCGTAATGCAGCACCTTTAGGAGAAACCAAGAGGAGCAGAACATCTTTAAGTCTTCTGAATCCTGCAGGAAGTATATGCTGCCTCGGACTGCTGTGAGGACTTTTTTTTTTTTCTTTCTCGCTTTTTCTGATTGCAAGTAACAAACACTGTGCGTCATTAAGGGCGCCGTCTCGAGACCTTTTCAGTGAAAACGGAGCTCATTTCGAGAACAGACAGACTCTTTAGAGCAGACTCTCTGACGCCGGCCACCTTCACTGCGAGTTGACTAATCACAGGAAGAAGAGGTGGAATTTCACGCCGTGTGGGGAGCTCACACTTCACAACAAGAAACAGCCAGACAGGAAGCAATGCAGCCAGAGAGCAGTGTTATGGAGATTTCTGACCACCGTTTGACACTTGAGCAGACTGATACAAGACAGCCTTTGTTTAAAATAAGTGTATTCTATTTCACAGTTCTTTAAAGCAGCCTAATAATAATAATAATAATTAAAAAAAAAACACGTCCACAGTGTGTTCAAATAAAACAGAATCTCCTGGCTCACCTGACCGGTGCTGGTGCCGACTGCCATGGCGAGGGAGCCGTTAAACTTCAGCGCGGTGATGGAAGGCAAACCCTGAACTCTGTCAAAGAACACACAACCGGAAATGTCACCAGATCGACACAATACTGGTTTTAAGGGGGTAAAAGGAGTCCCAGAGACTGACAGTAGCTCCTCTGCAGCAGTGAAGTATACCAACTCTGAATCAAAGAAATCAGTATACTTCTGCAGCGTGTTTTTCTTGATGATGAAGGCAGTGGAGAAAAGTGACACGTGGCTACATACGCGTTGTCAAGATAGGATGATCTGAAATCATTTGACAGTTCTGTACTTACTCTGCTCCTTCAGTCAGGCTGCTGAGGGCACAGTCCAGTAAGCCCACTCGGTTCCGAACGCGAGGGTCCCAACATTCGACCCTTCCCTGGTGACCGAACAGAGGAAATGATACACAGTCCGACAAGTGGTCATGCAGCGTGTTCCCTTCTGGTTTCTGCAGGATCTCGTGCGCTGCGGTCGCGGCGGGAAGTTAATCAACTACAAATGATGCATTTTAACATGAACTGTCATCATCTATTTTGAAAAATGTACTGCGTGTAATTCAAATCATAACCATAAAACATTGGTAAGACGAGGCTTATAGTGAATGGATTTGGACAATAACTTTCCTATCCTTTCGGTAAAATTCAGAACAGGATTACAATAGAATTATTTACATTAAGTGTAACAAAATATTGTTCAAACAGCAGCAGCAATGTTCCCGACAGCAAAGTCACGACAAACTAAATATTATCTCACTAATAAAGACTGGTATCAAAATACTGAATGAAGCTTAGAAAGAAAGAAGAACACAGACATCAGTCGGTATCGGGTGGGGAGGGAAGGGGGGGAAGAGGGTGCGGCCAGCAACTAACTAAACAAGAGTTTGTCTCGTTTTAATAAATATTACAAACTAAACTGAACTCAGCAGCCTGACATTTCTCCATTCTTTGTTTAGCTCAGCTGCGATTGTCACTAAAATGAAGATAAGCCGCTCGACCGTACACGTCCGCCTGGTCTGGTTCGCTAACTTCAGGTTTAACCTGCTTTGCGTTCTTCAGCAGGAGGAGAGTAGACGAGGGAACTTGAATTGGGTCTTAAGGAGTTGCAGCACTTATTCAATGACAAATAGATTGAACTGTACACACACTGTACTGATATACTCACACAGCTATACTTCATATACTACACACAAGCTGTACAAAATATTCTGCTCTGGTGTCCAGTCTCTCTCTCTCTCTCTCTCTCTCTCTCCGTTTCTCTTGACTGCACAATCAATATGCGACACAACCCACGATCTCAAACTTTCAAACGTTCTTTTGTCTTAGGTGCTGTTAAACCAGTTGGGCGCTGAGCCCGAATGTTATAATGGTGGAGAAACACCCTGCCATACTTAACTGGGACAGAATTTAAGACTAATAAAAAGCTGTAGTC
The DNA here is from genome assembly GCF_029030835.1 of Brachyistius frenatus. Taxonomy (NCBI): domain Eukaryota; kingdom Metazoa; phylum Chordata; class Actinopteri; family Embiotocidae; genus Brachyistius; species Brachyistius frenatus. The sequence goes on from NW_027210884.1 coordinate 26,786, forward strand.
GGCAACTTTTTAACGTGGGCAGCTGAAAATTAAAAGTGAGACGAAAACGGTTTGAAAAAAGTTGAACTTTGACACTCAGAAATCCTGCGAAACACTTATTTTTGTCAGCCCAGCTGGTGTGTGACGTGAAGAGGACACTGGGGAATTCAAAACTGGAAAATACCAAACTTATTTCTTTACAAATATGAAAACACTCGGTGTGCAGCTACATTTTCATACCGGAGTTTTCAAAGCACCCTCTTTTCTTTTCTTTTATTTTTTTTGTTAAAGCTGTTGGCTTCTTACTGAGAACAACCAATGAAAGGTTAAAACCGTGCAATCGCTTCGTTCTTCTGAAAACACACACACACACACACACACACACACACACACACACACACACACACACACACACACACACACACACACACACACACACACACAGCCTGTGATGGCAGTTACCTCCGAGGATCCTGTGGCAAACAGATGATGGACGGGGTTGATATCGCACACGTTGTTCTCCCTGGTCACGAAAAAGAGGCATCGTGAACATCAGCTGAGAGCCAAGTTTGTCACAATTATTGGAGAATCGTCTGATCACGATTATTTGAGCAGGCTGCAATCATTTCTCGTAATTGTTGGAATCGTTTCCGTTAATCTGTATGAACACAGCTGGATAAAACCAAAATATTTCCATCTTTATATCGACATTGTTTTCCCCAGTTTTAGTTTTGACGAGTTGCTTCCCCTTTTTCTGCTGTGGTTTAATCGCACATTAGCGCCACCATAGTACATTGTTTATTTTGATTATCAGTCAGTAATTTCTTTATATATTTCAGTCATAGGCTTTGAATAATAAAGTTGATATTCATGTTTTAATGACCTAGTGTATTTTTTTTGTTTACGAAGACTAAAAGGCAAACAGAAATGTAATTTGCATTTATCTGTTCCAGTGTTTGATGCTGATAATGAACTCCTTTACAAGGTGTATGTGCATTTTTAAACTGGAATAGTTTTACGACAACAGTGGCAACAATAAACATAAAAATAAAATAAAAAATAGCAACTATTCGTATGACAATTAAACATCAACTAAAATATGATGGTGACGGTCCTACTGAGAGCCATGACAGCTGATTAGTTCCTATCAGAACACACCAGATTAAAGGATTATCTTTGAACCTAAAATCTGTCAGCAGTTCAGGGAAATGCTTTGCTGTACTTACACGGCATCAGTCTGAAGTGAGTTAAGGAAGCGCCCTTGTTCCAGGTTCAGTCTGAACACCTCCGAACTGAAAGAGACAACATTCAAACCATTAATGGACTCTCTCTATCAGCGTAGTCCCACGACACGTACAGGAGTCTACAAACACACCTGAATGCAACTAGGTTTCAATCATAGACTGTATATACAAAATATTCACGCGGCATAGGCTTCCTGAAGAGCAGTTTTAGAGCTCAGTTCTGGGTGGCTCTGGTCGTTGCCATCTTTGCAGTGCGAAAAAGTGGTTTTGGGGTGGACTGAGCTGAGCTGAGCTGAGGTGAGGTGGTCCAAATGAATCCTCATTGCTGAAGCTAGTGCAGCACAATGTGTGTAACCTGCAGACAGCACCCACCTGTCACTCAAAACAGCCCTGCCTTAAATGATGTATAACTTTAAGCCTCAATACAATTTAAATAAGTGAGTTATATAAAACGTAAGTTTATTACGGTGTAATTAGCTCTAGACAGCGAACACATTTTTTGTACCAGGCTGTAAACGTGTTTATTTCTGCTGTGAAGTTGAGCACATTAACACGGGAGTCGAAGAGGATCGACTCGCTCTTTGGAGTCAGCGTCCAATGGCCATTCGAGGAACTGCAGGCTCTGGCGCACCGTGTTTTAGCCCGGGAGGTTGCCGCCTGCTCTCGGTGCACAACGTCGAATCATAATTCTTACCTCGCCCCAACAAAATAGAGGTCACAGGAAGGATAGTGGTAAGAAAAGTCCCGTCCGAACTTTGGAATACGCGTCTTGTAGTAGTGTCCGTGTTGGGAGTGGAACTCTACGTAGCGGTCGCAGTGCAGGAACACCAACTGAACGGACAAACAGAAATCAACAAAATAAGGAACTTAAAAGGCAACAGTTAATGAAAATCCTGAAAAATCACTCTGCATTTTGGTTCGACACTTTAACAAATGTCACAGTGTTATCTGACCATAACCAAGTGTGATATACATCAAGATTACCCAATAAAAGATGTGAAGAGAACTGTCCCGGCAGCTATGTAGTATTCTCAAAAGATATGTGGGAAAATAAGGCAGTTTTGTTTAAAACAGTAAAAAGTTTGAACACACCTTCTCATTCAATGATCCCCCCCCCCCCTTTATATTCACCATTTTCTACATTGTAGGACAATATTGAAAACTATTAAATAAAACAGGGAATTATGTAATAACCAGAAAATGTACCAAACAAAGCAAAATATGTTTCGTATTTTTTAAATTCTGGTTGGCACAGTGGTTAGCATGGTCGCCTCACAGCAAAAATGGTGCAGGGTTCGAATCCGGGCCTGGACCTTTCTGTGCGGAGTCTGCATGTTCTCCCTGTGCCTGCGTGGGTTCTCTCCGGGTTCTCCGGCTTCCTCCCAACATCCAAAAACATGCGTCTCAGGTGAATTGGCGTTTCTACAAATTGCCCCTAGGTATGAATGAGGGCGTGAATGGTCTTTGTTTCCGTCTTTCTCTTATGTGTTGGTCCTGTGATGGACTGGCGACCCGTCCAGGGTGTACTCTGTGAGCTGGGATAAGCTCCAGCCCCCCCCCCCGTGACCCTGTTCGGGATAAAGCGGGTGTAGGCGATAGGTGGATGGATTTTTAAATTCCTCAAAATCGCCACGGTTTGCCTTGATGAAAACTTTGCATACCGTTGACAAGCTCTTAACCGGCTTCATGAGGCTGTCGCCGAAATAAAACGGAAAAAGTTGAAACGAACACAACGGGTGTTCGAGTGGCGGACGCATCTCAATATCCACCCTCGGGAGGCGACTGTGCGAATCAGGCCGCTGTTCATAAATGTACCGTTTGCATTTTGTATATTTTAGAAATGGCACGACAATACTAAGCATTAACAAATCATGAACCTTATAAACCAAATCCAACTGGCATATCTGCATGTATCATGTCACCAGATCGTACATCAAAACCAACAATTCCAGCAGCACGGCTGAAGTTCTCAGCGTCTCACCTTCGAGTAGTCGTCAGACAGGATGTCAAAGGCCACAACTTTGAGAGAGGAAAGGAAAATCATAAATCATATATATATATATGTATATATAAAAAGGTAATGATTAATTTTGATATTCCATCTTACCATCTGAATCCAAACAACGCTCAAACTTCAGGGACAGCTGATAGGTGTCGTAACAGCGAATCCTGGGTTTGTAAGTGCCTGGAAAGAGAGGAGAATAAAAAGAGAAATGACCTTGAGACAGGATGTCCCCTCGGAGGGACAAAATCATGTCATCATCACTTGTTTTGTGGAGCACTGAGTGTGCAGAGCTCATCTACCTGCTGCCAGGACGAACTGACCATCCCTGGACACCTTGATGGCGGTGCACACTGTCGGCATCTCAAAGTCCTGGATGAGCTCGATCCTGCGCTGGATGTCTGGAAGGAAAAAAAACAACAAAAAAAAAACACATTATAGAGAAAATAAAGCAGTTTTTTTTTAAAAAAAAGTTTAAATCGCTGTTAACTCACCAACATCTTTCTTTTGGAGCTGTCTTTTCTTCCGATCTGACAGCCACTGTATCAACGAGACGGAGCCGATTAGGATTTTGTCAAAACAAAACAATTAGTTCCGTTTATTTATTTGAGGTTTCAATAAGGCAGCGTGTCACTGAACGTGAGTTTGTGTTAGCTCGCTAAGCTAAGCTCGAGCTCCGGGAAACATCGCTGCGCATTAGGAGCCCGACATCTTACCTCTGGGAGAGACTTCCCGTGGCTTAAATTGTAAATCTTCACATCATTTACACTGGATATCTGCATGGTTGAACGTGAATGGGGGCTCTAACACGGTCACTGCGCACCGGTGAGCTGCATTGAATCCACGTTGTTGCTTCAGAGAGAAAAAACAAAACAAAACAGGAAGTGGAGGTTGAGTTTCGCCAAATAGGTCCGTGTAGAAAGCCCCAATAATTGCACACAGTTCCCATCATCTCCGAATTTTCTGGGTTTAAACATTGAACGGGAAGTTTAGTGTTGATGAAATCGATTTCGAGTTCATTTTCACGTTTTGTTTTATTCCATCTACGACGTTAACTTAATTGAGTTAGGCTACGTATCTTACTTTATATTAACTAATTGATTGCGCGTAAATATAATAAGGTTAACTATGTCGCCGTTTTTCATAACTAATTATTTATCTATTCACTTGTACCATTATCAGCTGATTTCTTTATTTATTATTTTTATTTTTTTTAATTGTTCCCATATATAGGCAAACACATATGTATTCAGTAGAAAACAGCACGTCAAATGAATAGTGTCAATCTGAAATATGAATTATTTTGAACATTCAGCGACAGCGTTGCGAATTTCAAGTATTGTGGTTAAGGTATAATTGCCCAGATCACCTGCAGTAATGTAACCTGTGCCAGAGTTGCCTGGAGAACAGTAGGGCTGACTGTCAGTCTGTGTCAGGTGGAGCTGCTGCTCAGACTCTCCTACTCTCAGGACGGTCATGAAGATAAACTAAAGGTAAAGCCCCTTTTGAAAGCTTTCTTTTTCGTTTTAAGTTTCTGTTGCAGAATTTTGCAGGTTTTCATTACAAAATCAGATTATTATAAAAACCCAGCTAATGTTTTCAATGATAGTTATAGAAAATTGTATTCCGTTTGCTTCCTATGTTCTGATTATATAGGTAATTATATTCTATATATCTATATAGATATATAGATATATTGTTATGTTTTGGATGATATAGATAATTGTATTTCCATTTGCTTGCTTTTGTCCACAGTCTGTTTCGTGCCAAATCCTGTTCTTGTGGAGAGGATTTTAGACTGGTGATCTCTATGCGAAGCACTGGGAGTCATGACAGACTTTTGGTTGATCTCTGTCCCACTGGACAAGACCAGTTTAACCAGTGTAGAGAAACTCAAGCGCACCGCTGCCAAAACCAACCTGGCCTCCTGCTCCAAGTTCGCCATTCCAGAACTGAAGGTGAGGCTGTGTGTCATGTGCTATTGACAGATATGAAGGAGCAAAGTAAATTACACTGAGTACATATTGTCATATGCCAAGATAAGAGGGTGTCTTTGTACTTCAGGGAAGCGTTGTTAAAAAAAATAAAGAGGTAATATTGTGTGTTTCCTCTGTGTTTATAGCAGTACAGTAGAGTTGAGAGTGATGGTGTTTGGTGTCCTTCTCTGGTGAAGGGATATAGGCTCAGGTTGCTCTCTACAGTTTGAGGCAAAATTTCCATCTGGCCCATTTCACTCAACGTGATCAATATTGACCTTGCCTGCCTGAAATTGCATTGTAACTGCTGTTGTCCGATTCGCTTAAGTTCAAACATTAAAAACTTTATAATGCGGTGTTGAATATGACATGTGGGCTGAATCCTAACAAGCTAGTAAGTTCACAGGCGATTATAAAAGCAAAACTGTTGCTTGATTTGAGTTCTCTGTGATGTCAGATGGATGTTACATCCTGTACACGCGGTCACAGTGACATTAACTGCGCCGCCTATGCTTGTGACCTCAGGTGGGAATACTGGACAGTCTACTCAGCGTGTCAGATGATCTCTCCAAGCTTGACACACTGACTGAAAGGTAAAAAGGTCCAGTCACAAAATGATGAAGCGAGCTGAACGTGTTCACTGACCTGTTCTTACAGACAAAACCCGTTTGTTTCTTAGCTTTGTTGCTTAATGTGCAGCTTTGTCCTTCATTAAGAGTAGTAACACTGAGCTTATGCCCGGTCTGTGCCATGATTAATTGATGGTCAGGGGCAGCTGACGGTTACTTTTCCCTTCTGATTTTAAATTCACTGGAGGTGTATCTCAGCTGAATCAGTGTAAGCGGGGATGCTAACACAAAATGTGTGGATTAAACCAGACATATTTCTTTTACAGTTTAGTCCAAAAGCTTATATTTAGTGTGATCCATTGCTTTCAGTCACAGGCATTTACTATGATAAATAAACCATGGATCGACAATAATAGCTTATGGCGTCCATCACATAAGAAATTGGGGAAAAGATGCTGTTTATATAACATAAATATTCTGTAATAATGTTACTTTTTCTGTCGCCTGGTCAGTGTGATCAAAAAAACATGTCAGTGTATGAGGGAGGTGATGGAGCAGTCCGGTGACAAAGTTCTGGAAAACGCCTTAGCCAATGGAGGTGAGTCACACCCACGTGCACATACATGCCGAGGGTGTTTATTACATAGAACAGAAACTCATTAAGTAAGTGAACAGAGGCCACAGGCTACATGCACATTGCAAATGAGACTAAGAGCTGCTACAGAGCTCTATATGTAAACACAGCTTAGATGGATCATTTGACTGTGCTGTAGCTTCATGCACGCAGGCAGTAGGACGGGGCAACGACCCCCAAACACAAACCAGGCTAAGCAGCATCTCTGATCACTCTCCCCCATCAGACCACAGCAGGAATCAGAGAGCCGTCCTGTCACCCCTGACAACTTACCTGAAGTCTCTGAGGGGTATTTTATCTGCTGTCAATTTGCTCTTTGAGTTGGAGTGCAGTGCTGTGTGACTCATATAAAGTGTGCTGTTTTTGAAAAATGTGTACAGTCCCTTGTTCCCATGTTTTCTGAAAGACACTCCCGTGCCTCTGTGTGGTGTTCAGGATTGTGATGCTGCGGGTTTTTAGTCATGTCATGACTTCCAGTGTGTGTTTTTCTCAGTGGACCTGATGAGCTACGTGACCAAGTTTCAGTGGGACATAGCCAAGTATCCCACAGCCCTGCCTCTCTCCAGCCTGGCCGACATCATCAACAAGGTACAAACTTGTGAAAGTGACAGTAAGGATAAATGAACAAGGCTATATAAGGATAAATATATGTAAATATAGTTATGACAGATCCTTATTACCAAAGAAACAAAGGGGCATTCCAACTAATTAAAAGGCAACTTCGGAGATACAAACAAAACAAACAGGTGAAAGTCACAGTGAAGTCTTCAATAAAACAGTTAGACTTTAGTTGAGTTCATCTTCCAACAAATATTTATAAGAGGGATTTTTATAAAAATCCTTAAGATGTAAATAGATTTCCCAAAAGTAGATGTGTCCCTTGCAAATACAGCACAATACGGATGCCACAGAAGTTATTATACTATTGTTCATCAGTTGATCTTTGACACTGATGTCGAGGGACTTTAGATTCGACCAGATTAGATGGAATGTAAATTAAATTAAGATGAACAGTTTTGCAAGCAGCATGGATACAGAATTATTAAATGTCATTACATATATGCTGTACATTACATACTTAAAGTAGATGTGCTGTTTATACCTACATGTCTGTCAGGAAGTTTCCCAGGTGGAGACAGAACTAAAATCCCGTGCTGCAGCCTACAACAATGTGAAAGCAAGCTTACAAAGCCTCAAGCACAAAGAGTGAGTGACATCAGTATCATATAAATGAATTTAAAAAAAAAATTTTTTTTTATCAACTATTTACTGTGTACAACTGAACTGGGTTTTCTGGCTTTTCAGTGGGAATTTGCAAACTTTCAGTCTGAATGAAATTGTGAGGACAGAAGACCTGGTGGTCTCAGAGTACCTCACCACTCTTCTGGTGGTGGTGACCAGGTCAGTGACACAGCATGTGTGTGTGTGTGTGTGTGTGTGTGTGTGTGTGTGTGTGTGTGTGTGTGTGTGTGTGTGTGTGTGTGTGTGTGTGTGTGTGTGTGTGTGTGTGTGTGTGTGTGTGTGTGTGTGTGTGTGTGTGTATTCCTGTGATATTCTTCATGTGTAACTGTGTTTCTGCACATGTTTCTGGTCACAGAGGGAGTTACTTGCAGTGGGAGAGGACCTATGAATCCTTGTCGAAGTTTGTTGTCCCGCGGTCGAGCAGGTGAGCTGCGTTTTGGCCGTGAGACAAGCCATTCCACTCGATCCAGGTAGAAGCGAATCGTACCTGTTCTCAGCATCCGAAAGGTCAGGCTGAGTCACCGCAGGTGTTCCATTACCAGCAGAAAGTAAGAGTCTGCGGCTTGGATCAGCAGCAGGAAAGGAAAGTTTGTTTTCAGTGGATAAAATGTTGCCAATTGAAGTTTATGATATTTGAATGATTTATGATGTCATGCCAGGACACGAAGCATAGAGTAGACTAAATTACATGAAAAAAATAGAGCGCTTTGTGGACCGACAAACGAAATGGCATAAGGACAATAACAGAGTTGAATGAGTTAACCGTCCAGGTTTTAGCAGTAGATCAAGTCCTGGCTGTTCATCCGCATAGTGTCGATTTAGCAGGGATAACATATAATATGGATATATATCACTCAGATATCACAGATTTTTTTTTTTATCATTATTTCGTGTGACCATCAGGAAGCTGCATGAGGATAAAGAAGGGGGAATCTTCTCAGTGACACTTTTCAAAAGAGCTGTGTGTGAATTCAAAGCCAAAGCCCTGGAGAGCAAGTAAGCAGGATGGATTGCCAGAAAATACAGAGTCACGTCAAAGCTGTGTCGTCTGTGTCAATTACCATAGTGTAGCCTATGATCTTCACAGGTTCATCGTGCGCGAGTACAGCTTTGATCTGGAGGAGAAGACGCTGCAGGACATGAAGCAGCTTAATGTTCTCAAAAAGGAGCAATATGTGAGTCAATCATTATGTATGTTCGCTATAGAGATTTTTTAGATGTGTGTGGGTGTTGTTGTGTATTGTAAATGTTCATGCCTCCTCCACAGGGGATCTTTGTACGCTGGCTGAAGGTGAATTTCAGTGGGGTGTTCATTGCCTGGATTCACTTGAAAGCACTGAGGGTGTTTGTGGAATCAGTCCTCAGGTCAGTGCCGATGACGGCAGAGATTTGCTTTCATTTTCCTTCGCAGCATTCATGAAAAATATGGCACGTTTGATTTCCATGTGATATCTCCTCTCAGGTATGGATTACCTGTGAATTATCAGGCTCTTCTGCTGCAGACTGACAGGAAGCACTCAAAGAAACTGAGGGAAGAACTTTCCTCACTGTTCATGCATCTGGACCCCACTGCCAGCATGACAGATGTAAGAGGCCAAACTGAACTTCACTGAATTTATGTTGATTATCGTTATGCCGTCATTACATTAATTTCCATATAAAGCAGAATCAGAAGGATACGTCAACATACAAAGTCACACATCAGTATCTGTGATAAGATCGTTCCAATTTAACTTCCACTCACCAGCTATTTTAATTCTTCACATCTCACTGCCCTTCATGGGAACAGAACGGACTCAGGTGAGCTTGTGAAACATCAGTGACATGATGAAACCTGAGCCAGTGCCGACTAAAAGTAATGATGGACTTTCAGTCTGAATGTAACAACTTTTTTTTCTACAACAGAGCATCAACCAATAAGCAGAAGACTTTAGCCCAATTTTCAAGAAGTTTTATTGATGTAGACATTTTGTGCCACTGTATACATTCAGCTCACTATGTTTCAGAGCCAAATATTATTTACTACACTCTTTTTTATATTACAGCGATGGATACTTTTCAGATGACATATCATGAGTTAATAAATACAAAATGTATGGCCATTTTAAAAACTGATATACATTGTTGTAAAACAGTAAAATATATAATATAGATATAGATAAATTAAAGCCAGACAGGTATTATATACCAATTTTAGCTTATTTCAGTTATATCTGTACTCACATACACAAAATACTGTATATTTAAATCATTTTAAAAATGGTGGCACCATTGCAGACATTGTCCACCAGAGAGCACTGACAAGTTTATTTTTCACTTGTAAAATGTCCCCCCTTAGTACATTTTCACAGAACGTATGTCAAAGTTATCCATATGCAAAAAGGTTTGTTTATTTTTTGTGTTTCAGTTCATAAATATCCACCAATATGCTAAAATCTGATCTTTTAAAATCTCAAATATCAATATCGCTTTGAGCCTCAAAAATCTACTATCCATTGTGATCTAACAAAAGTGGTATAAGTGGTTAAAATTGGGTCCGCATTGACCACCTGCGACATTAAAATGCGCCTCATTTTAATGCACAATAATGATCATAATAGTCCCATAAAATGTTAATACAGTGAAATATACAACAGACACCATGATTGCGTTGCACTTTTGATTGTTGTGCCGGTAATATCTAAGGCGCTGTCTTCAGTATTTCTCTTCAACAGTGGGTCAAATTGCATGTTAACGGTAAAGTGGTCGCTCATGATGATGAGCATCCAGATCATTATCAACAACTTTCCAGTTAATGTTGGTCCACATCTTCTGGATGTGTGAATGACCTGTTGCTCTTACGTCTGTGGATTTGTAACTATGAGACCTCTGTGCCAGGCATATAATAATTTGACTGATTGAGCCTGCTGATTAGAGCTTTATTTCATTTAACCTGTTGCTTGCATCCAGTGTTTGGAAGGTTCAACCATACTGAAGGCTTTACGATCAAGAATCAGGCAAAAAAACCAAGTCAACAGTAAATTTCTTCAGAAATTAATTGTGATGATTATTTTGGAGGGAATGTGATACTGTTTTGTTTTTTTTTTTTTTCACTTTCATAAGGGCAATCACAGTCCAGCAAGTGGAGTGTTCAGATAGTCCAGATTTCATATTGATGCCTGCGTGAAGAAGAACACTGTCAACCATCTGCTGCTCAGCCTACATGAAATGACATCTGTCTCATGCAAATTTGTCCATGACTGTGCCAGACCACAGAGAGAAAAACTAAATTTGTGCAACTGTACTGCAGGCACTTTTACTGCATTCAAATAAGGGGAAGACACCCATGGTGCATTAAATACGTAGAACACAATTTGAATGGTGCAAAAACTCTCCTGCGGTACAATGATCAGTTTATATTGGTTCAAGGCATGTGTGACGCTGTTCTGTTATCTGCCAATCAGGTGAGCTGTGACATCCCAGGCCTCTCTCAGCAGGAGTACTTCTCTTACATCTGCTTCCATATCAGCACCAACGTGTTGGAGATCAGCTAGCAGTCAGCAACGTGAATGACAACGCAAAGAGGGCTCTGTCACACATGCTGTGGCTTCTTCCAGACTAGCCAATCAGAGCCAGAAACATGAAGACCCTCATCGCTGAGATAAAACACATCCAGCAGAGAATATATCCTTGAATATCTTGGTTTTCAACATTTCTCTTAAATCAGAAATAACTGACTTTTTGGGAAGGTGGTGTAAATAATCCCATCAGTGGATGTATTTGGGTTATCTTCACCACAATGCCAGCTGCACGTGGACAACAGTTTGTGATGTGCTGCACATGGAATTGTGGAACCATTTAAATATGTTTATCAGTGTATCAATGTTTTTCAGGGATTTATTTTGAAGGACTTTAAGCTGTAAATGTCAATGTGAGTGTACAGTTTCAAACATGTCAAGAGAGCACACTTTTACTAGAAATTGTAAAGCCATCACACTAATAAAGTGGATTTCTTCATGTCACATGTTATCCAATGAAACAGGCCTGTACATTTTTAAGTGCATTATGCAGTCCCCGGATATCGTGAATTTTAAGTCATATTTGATCAGAATGCACCAATACAATTAAATAGCAATGCTCCATTACAAGTCCTGCAATCAAAATCTTTATTTAAATTATAATCTCAACTGCCAACATTTTTTGCAGTAAGGATTTTGTCTGGACCAGCCATTCAGCAAGCATTCAGCCACTGGTAAATCCAGGTGTTGCCAAATCAACGAGCACAGAAATTTGAAGGCTCAGGACTTCAAGTAAAAGTAACAAAGTATAGTCATCACTCTTGTGGCTGATAATGTTATTATACATTGCATTATTATACTGTGGTTGGAATAGTATTTTACTGTTTAGCTTGTCAAGGTGGAGGTACGTTTTAATGGGGAACAACAGCCATTTTTAGCTATCAACTAACACCAACAACAAAAAGTTGGACAAAGTCTTTGGTGGCTCCAAAAGGAGCAGTGTGTTCGGGGGAAAAAAAAAGTGTTATAAAGGAGTGAGATAAAAAGGTCTCTGGTGCGCACTTCCCTCCTCTGCTCCAGATTACATAACTGTTAGCTGTGACACACCAGAATTTCAGACTGAACTGTCAGCTGTGGAGTTGCATTGTTGCTAATGCAGTAGCTACTTGAGTACTACTTCTTAAAATAATATATTTAGTTACTTTCCACCACTGAATGCTATACAGTACACAGTCACCAGAGAGCACTATCTCTGCTGTGCAGCAACCAGTTTCACTGCATTTATAAATGATATTTGACTCATATGTTATTGAAAGATTTAATTTGGATATTAGTAACTGTTGTTTCAATTACAGTAACTAAGTGGCTACTTGATTTTACTTCATGATGCCGAATGGAAAATATTTTTGTTTAGGTCGACTTTGAGATGAAAAATATGACGATAAGCATTGTGTAAAAGAGGTCTTTCATCAAATACACGACAGGATCGTATTTACTCAACAGTCTAAATCTGAACTGTGTGTGTGTGTGTGTGTGTGTGTGTGCGTGCGTGCGCGCGCGCGTGTGTGTGTGTAAGAGAGAGAGAGACTGAGAGAGAGAAAGAGAGAGGTGTTCGGAAAACCTGACGGCTCAAGCTGTGCCATTCAGTGCGCGAAACGGGTTTGGAGAAGAAACATTTTACGCGCCGAGATAATGGGCTTTAATTCTGGTTAGTACCCGTTACTTTTGCATTTTAGAATAAATATTCATTCTGTAAAACAATTTATAAAATGTGGACAGTTCCGAAACCAAAATACAGAACTGGTTTGTGCGCCGAGGGGGAGATTGCTGTAAATATTGGTGGAGTTAGAGTGGTGCTTTTCGGGGATGATTTGAACCGCTACCCAGAGAGCAGACTGGCGGAGTTGGTGAATTGCTCAACTCAGGATTCGGAAGTTATCTCTTCACTTTGTGATGATTTCGATCCGGGCAGAAAAGAGTTTTACTTTGATCGGGATCCTGATGCATTCAAGTGCATCATCGATGTTTACTACTTTGATGAAATCCACATTAAAAGCGGCATTTGCCCCATCTGTTTCGTCAAGGAGATGGAGTTCTGGAAAATAGACCAGAGTGTTTTAGATGAATGCTGTAAAAGTTACCTAAGTGAGAAGGAAGAAGAGCTGGAAGAGATTTCAAACAAAGTGAAAGTCATTTTGGAGGATCTGGAGGTGGATCAGTGCATTACGCGCACCCAGCAGTGCCAGAGGTTTCTGTGGAAGCTGATGGAGAAGCCAGATTCCTCCCTGCCGGCGCGCATCATCGCCATCGCCTCCTTTCTCTCCATTCTGGTCTCGGCAGTAGTGATGTGTGTGGGGACCATCCCGGAGATCCAGGTGACGAACGCCGAGGGGAAATTGGTGGAGAACCCTAATCTGGAGGCGATCGAGACCGTTTGCATGTTATGGTTTACTGCGGAGTTCTTGCTGCGTCTCGCCTCCTCTCCGAACAAGCTGCACTTTGTGCTTTCTTTCATGAACATTATCGATTTTATGGCTATCATTCCTTTCTACGTGGTCTTGTCCCTTACCTACCTCGGCACCTCATCCATGATGGAACTGGCAAACGTCCAACAGGCTGTCCAGGCGCTTCGCATCATGCGTATCGCGCGTATTTTCAAGCTGGCGCGCCACTCCTCTGGACTGCAGACTCTGACCTACGCGTTGAAGAGGAGCCTCAAAGAACTGGGGCTGCTCCTCATGTACATGGGCGTGGGTATCTTTGTATTCTCAGCTCTAGGCTACACCATGGAGCAAAGCCACCCGGAGACCCTTTTCAGGAGCATCCCGCAGTCTTTCTGGTGGGCCATTATCACCATGACCACGGTGGGCTATGGAGACATCTACCCCAAAACCACCCTCGGCAAGTGCAACGCTGCCTTGAGCTTTCTCTGCGGGGTGATAGCAATCGCTTTGCCCATCCACCCCATCATTAATAACTTCGTTGTCTTCTACAATAAACAGAAAGTGCTGGAGACTGCAGCAAAGCACGAAGTGGAACTGATGGAGCTGAAGTCTGGCAGGGAGACTCGCAGAAAAAGTAGCACTTAAGAGGAGACAACAAACGTTTGAGCCATTTAACATTCTCTAAAATCAGTCAACTGTTGTTGGCCTGAAAATCTTAAAAAAAAAAAAAAAAGTAAAAACATAGGGAAAAGCAAATAATTGTAATAATACAAATTAAAATTAGGGAGCCTATACAATTTGCAATGAAGCCCTGCATTCAAGACTTTGATATAATACTTTTCAAGGACTCTAGATGTTTTGGGACACTCCATTGACTCCTGTACATACCGTCATATTACAGTTATTCCTATTTATTGTGCCGTTGTTTTCATTGTGCAAAAAGTGATGTGTTGCTTTTTCCTGTGTTCCAGTTATCCTGCCCGCTCCTGTCATTGTGAAGCTAGAATTAAAACTTGTGCATGAAAAAAAGAACTTGTTTTTTTGCTTAGAGAATCATTACTTCAATTAGTGTGAGTAAAGGTAAATCAAAACTAAAACTTCTTGATGGATTCAATATCATAACTCCCTTCACAAAGTACCATCAGTGTAAATGATGCAGGACAAAATCCACATTCATTCTTTATAAAAAGTCATATAAATACAATGCTTTGGCAGCTGATTTAGTTGAGTCAAGCGGTTGTACAAAATGTTTTCTTTGAGTTTCCACAGACATTGTTTCCCTGTTGTAGTGGGAGGACAGCAAACACATTGAGGGAATGGTGAAGTTTCATACCAGCCTTTGGAATATTTGGAAGATTGTCAATGAGCCTATGTTGCTCTTGTTCATTCCTCATTATGAACAAGAAGAATGATTACAGCAAACATAGCCTGCTTCAAAGTATATGTAGTAGGCAATTGTGAACTTATTTAATGTGCTACAATTTGGTCTCTGGTGGCATGTGTTCTGGATAAGAACGGAGCCATACTGTGGGTGGATCATTTGGAGAAATACCTTGAATTGGAAAATATAAGCTAACATCATGACTACAACGTAGTCATAGGTTGCAACACCAAGAAAGCAAATGTTTGACTAAAAGATGAATCTCTACAGTCAAATTACTTCATATTTGAGAGGAAAATGTACAGAGAAGGCTACAATAAAAAGTGTCTCATTGACTAATTTGAGGTCTTGGTAGTTCCAACACAGACAGACAGGGAAAGTCAGTGAGAAGACCAAAGCAAAGCGCATGTGTTTGTTTATGTGTGCGTTGCTTGTTTTGGGGGCATGAGACTGATTACACAGTAGTCACATTGTGGAGACTGGTTTCATAAACTAAATCATGTTATTGTTAAATCCTGAACCATATGATTTAAAAAATAATAATAAATAAAATAAATTCACCTGAAATAACACCTCTCCTCCTCCAAAAAAAACCCCAAACCAAATAGTGTATCTTTTGTGCAAGCAGCTTTTTATGACTCACACTTAAGTTTTAAAGTTAAGGGACATCTAGTGGTGGTGTAACAATAATGACAATCTGGTGTCCCATATAAAATGATGCACTTCAAATGACATCTATATGAGTTTTTCCTTGTTACAAAGAGGCATGTTGGGTGGATAATTAGATACAACAGTGGACTTAACTGCAGGAGTCTTTGTTGTTTGCATTCACAAGTCAAGGCAGTTTTTTAAAACCATGTTTACTGTTGCCATGATGACAAAGGTTGCGTAACTTTAAGAACTAGTAGCTTTAATAGACAACAAGGTTAAAGTGACCATTTTGTTACCAAATTAAACAACCTTGGTCTTTATGGATTAAAGACACTTGGGGGAATTGTTAAATACAATGTCTCTATGTTCCCATGAAAAGGCCGGAGTGGCATCTGAAAGACTCCACTAAATAACATCCCCATAACAATGAATCAGTAAACATGTATTTGAGGTATTGAACCTGTTCTAAATTATCATCTGAAACTCACCCCAATTTCATGCAGCCGATTAACAACAAGATTACATCCATTTCACACATGGCATTGATGGCCTCTTCATTGAATGTGCCATGCTCAGCCCTCTAAAATTGTTGGCGGGGTGCATTCTAATTGCAGAAAAGACCAATAAATAAATAAATGAGACAGTATGGTTTCCTCCAGCCAATCATTTCCTCCGACATATCGGTTTAACACATTTAAATGGAAGTGGAGAAGTGCTCAATCGAACTGATACGTTGTGAAAGTTGTCATTGTAAAACAATTGTGACAGACTAGTCTTTTTGTTGGGACATGATGCCCTTATATGGTCCCCATACCCTCCATCTTTTGGGTATTTCATGCTTATATTAGGTACTCTAAAACAGGCATACGTGTCCAGGAAATGAGTGTTAGTCAATGTCCACTGAAGTGCTGGAAACTGTGTGTGAATGTGTGAATGTGGGGTGTGTGTGTGTGTGTAATTTGACATTTTTGACTCCAAACATTAGCAACAGCATTTATGTAGGATACATCTTTTGGCAAAATGGGCAAAGAAAAGGTTTTATGCTTTTCCACATATTTAATTTAAATTAGGTCAGACAATAAGGACATTCATATTCCATTATTCATTTCATTACATTAATTTACATTACAATTACTGCTTTTTAGACATAGGCTACAGCAGTGGGGTCTTTAGATAGATAGATAGATAGATAGATAGATAGATAGATAGATAGATAGATAGATAGATAGATAGGTAGATAGATAGATAGATAGATAGATAGATAGATAGATAGATAGATAGATAGATAGATAGATAGATAGGTAGATAGGTAGATAGATAGATAGATAGATAGATAGATAGATAGATAGATAGATAGATAGATAGATAGATAGATAGATAGATAGATAGATAGATAGATAGATTAATTTTATTGATCCAACAAGGGGAAATCTTTCCACTACAGCAGCATGCAAAGATACAGGGTAAGCAATAAAAATGACACAATAAAAATCTAGGTAAAAATCTAGAATATACTAATTTAAAAATGAACTGTATGTACAAGAAATATAATCATGTTGTTAAAAGCCTCAGAAGACCTTGAGAAATATAATAAAAACAACTTTTCAATCTACAGACATCCTTAGAAGAGGTTTTTTTTTCACTTGCTCACTACATTTGCTTTTCAACTGTACAAAATCCTACAGACGATGCCTTCAAGGTGTCAGAGCGGTTCACTGCTCCGTCCTGCAGACATCTTGTACAGCACTGAGAAATCAATGCTTGATTGGTCAGACCGAAGAACAGAATTTAATTTCACTGAGATTGGGCGATGCATGGGTCAGTGTTTTAATCTAGATGAATGGCTTTGTTGGTTCTCTCTATGTGTGTGTGTGTGTGTGTGTGTGTGTGTGTGTGTGTGCGTGTGTGTGCGTGTGTGTGCGTGCGTGTGTGTGCGTGTGTGTGTGTATGTGTGTTTGTTCATCTATCCATCTGTCTGTATCTTCATCTCCATGTTGCCATATAAGTTTCCGTGCTGATCCGTGCTCGTGGATCATGTTCGCCACAATCCGAAGGCAGTGGTCTGTGAGAAAGTGCTGTCCCCAGCGGGAACACGCTTCAAAGTAAGGCTACGTACACCCACGCACACTCAATACTGAAAAACACACCACCCCACCCGCTGTTGCTCTCTGTCTCCTTCTCACTCCTTCGTCCTGCCTCCACCTCCTCATCCTCCGTCTCAGATGATGATATGTCAGCTTCACTGGCTGAGAGCCTGATCAGACGCAGTGATATGTAAAGCGTTAGTGCTGTCATGTTTCGAAGGGTGTGCAGTGAGGCAAGACTTCACAGCTTCAAACTTTTAAAATGTGTTTGCACTTTGGAGGCAAAACCCGGAGGACTAAATGTTTGACTGTTCATCGACCTTCAAGAAGCCTGCGTAAAATTTGTGCAAGGGTGACAGGAAATTGAGATAATTTAGCTGACATTGACTTCAGCCAAATATAGCACTTCATATGTTATGCATCAGCAACCATTACAGATGACTCAGCCTTACTCCTTCTGTACGGCACGGATGCACACAGGTTGAAATTACAAGTTGCTGACCAGAATCGGTGATGACCTTTGAAAGGGGAAGAGACGAACTGATCTCAACTCGAAATGCACAGGTGTTATGAAAATGAGCATTTAAAAATACACAATTGATTTACTGCTGTGACTCTTCTCTGTTTGATCGATGGCAACTTGTAAATAAACACATCAAAGACATAAGAACCTCCTTGTCAATACCTCACTTCCCCCTGTGTGCTTTGATGCTTCACGAGAGAGATCTCCCACGATCCTCAGTCTCAGAGTGCACATATGTGTCTGTGGGTGTGTGTGTCTGGAAGAGGATTTGATGGTAAATAGCGTTGGATTAAAGAATGGTTTAACTAGTAATTAGTCATTTTAATTAGTTCCCACTGGTAAGTGAGAGTGCCGGCATGTGAATAGGTTTGGTTGTAGAGGAAAACATGATTCCTCTTTTTTTTCTTTTAAAGTGGTGTTTTCAAATGTCAAGACTTTAGTTTTAAAGGTTCGGTTCATGACAACTTGAAACAATAGAGAGGAGAAGAAGCTCATTATTCGTTTTTATAATTCAAATTTTCTTTAATTAAACAAAATGCTACTCAACCAATACTCAGAGGGAGACGCGTGAAATGCCTTGTATGCTCACAGATTCGTGATCAAGTGATAATTGATAAAGGAAGACAATTCAGGCTTCACTGGTGTGTGCTGGGATTTCAGTTGGATGAGCTCACACCTGTGCTCGTGACTATTTTCTGTGGATTTATTGGAACAAAATATGTTGTTTATCCAGAGTGACACAAGGAATCTCCTCTCATCAACATTATTTGTCTGGGCCTTCCAAAAATCCCTACAGGTCACCGGTGTTTTATGATGTAACTGCTTTGTTAAGCTAAGAGCAGCTTCGTTATCATTATTGCAGTAATAAACACATGGTTAAGATTAGAGAATGATCACGGTCATGCTTTAAAAAGTCAGTGAGTTCTTGTACATGCTATGATCAGTTGTATTTTACGCATGTAAATATCCGATTCTGGGTTCAGGAACCAGATAAGCCCTTATCCTGGTTTTGAGACGTCTGGATGTGCTATCTGAAGTACACGGATAGAAAATGGGATGGCATGGATAACAACGACAAAACACATCAACATTTTTTTGTTATTAATTACAGCAAGATAAATCTGATTGGCCAGCGGGAGCATCCCAACTCATCTACTTTTATGGCTTTCAAGGATTACATCTGCTTTTTCTTTCCCTACGAAACGTACTTGAAACGAAAGTTACCAACTTACAAGAAAGACTGTGTGCTCACATGAGTACACAAACATTCAGCAAGTAGCTAGATGGTTATGGTCCATAAATCTGCAGGTGCAGCCACTGGCACCAGAAGGAATTAAAAACATCCCCAATCCACGTTATTGAATGAGCCTGTAATTATCATTAGTGCTGATATAAGTTCACATTTTATGTAATGTATGCCACCTCACAAATGAGTAATTTGTGCTATAAATATCTAATCAAATGTTTTTGCAGCTAATGTATAATCTTCCATGTTTAAACCAAAACATTTCCATGACTCCTGTTTTAATTCATACAAATCCAAATTCTTTGGTCATCGCTTTATGTTCAATTGAATACTGCAGATCTTTTTACCTGAACTCAACAGTCTCTTAGGACTCAGCATTGGAACTGTTTTTTATAAACATATAAAGTGGTCCTTTTTTTCCAGCGAGGCAGCTACTTAAAACAATTGCCTTAAAATCTGTGGACTACTTTGCGCAGTACAAATTTGAGCTGTGTGTGGACTGTATCATATAAAAAATGAATTAAACAAAAATGTGTCTTGTTTGAGTTACCTGGACGTTAAGAGTCCACCATCTCAAATAATCCAATGCACAAATATCATTATTTTTTTCCATTTAAAAAAAATAATTATTTCATGTTTGGAAAATGTAAGGGATTATTTTACATTAACCTTAAAAACAATCCCAACTGAAGTCTGTTAGTATGAAAATATAATATCTTTGTGTCAGTCTCTGCATTGTTCATGTTTTTATGGGTTTGATTTTGTTCCCACATGAACAAAACAACAGACGCCAGACCTTCTCACCAGTATGTGAATGTGCAATATTTCTTCTTCAGAGTTTCTACCATCTTTGTGTAAGTATGAATCCAGTCTGTCAAATTCAAAGGGTTCGCTGATTGGAACATGCTGTGTTACCAGACATCTTTGGTAACAAAAATGAACTTGCAGCAAATGACAGTGCGGGCAGCTTTTCCCACAAAACATCTGTCATTCGAGTTCACTGTCCTCAACTCAAAAACATGTATCCTTTCTAGCATGTCATGCAGACCAATATAGCATCACATCCCCGTCTGTTTCTTAATTCTCTCTCAAAAAAGCACAACTAATTTCCCTTCGCCAGCAGTGGTCTTCTGTTGTCATGGCTCCAGTCCTTAAATAACAGTCTCGCTCTCATTATTCTGCCTCAACGGAGCCTTTTGCTTTCAGACCGGACTCCCACATCCAATGCACTTTGCAGTTCATTGTGATAGCTTTAATAGAACAAAACACTGTTTTTTTTTGTTTTTCATCTAATGCACGTATCAAGAATGAATCATGACAGATATTTTGAGGTGTTGCTGAGTTGGACATGAAAATAGAAAAGGAGTTGTGTTACTTGAAATCTGATCAAGTCCCTATGTAACAAGATTCAACATATCGGCATTGCACTGGGGATAGATTACCATCTGAAGAACAGTACCTATTTCACGCTTGCAATCAAATTCTCATTAGTAATTTTAATTGCTGATTGTGAGTAAAGCTTCCATGCTTTAATAAGTGAACACATAATCTGATGTGGTGGGTGGTGGATTTCTGCCCTGCTTTTCATGTAAAATGTGCATCTGCTACATTTTATAAACCCTTTACAGACATGGAACGCATGAGGTTAATGGCTTTATCTAGCTGTTACAGGGATTTTGGTCATTTCTGTTAATGCCTCCCTTGGGTTCATGCAAGGACATTCAAGGACTTACGCCTGTACTTGACATTTGACACCTGATGTGGGAGAGAAAGTCAAAAACTCACTCCATCATTCATTTATTATTAAGAGATAATAAGTCCAGCTGGTCTATTTGTTACCGTGGTTGTATACGTGAGTGTTTTTTTTTTCTTTTCGTTTCTTGCCATTGTCACGCAACAAGGTGAAAAATAAAATTTGGAGACTAAGCTTAATAATTATCTATCTGATGACATTCAATTTAGACATGTGCTGTATTGGAAATTTTACCTGAATATTACCAGAGGCAAGTCATTTTTCTGTTGTAATTTTTACATAAAAGTGAGGTTTACTTCAACATGCGACCATTTTTGATGGGAAAAAAGATTTGTCTCTTCCTCTTGTTTGCATTGTGGCTCTGGAAAGTCTCTTTGTCAAGCAGGCTCTGAAAGGTTTCTTTTGTTTTCTCTCTTATTTGCAAGTGATTCCTTTTTGTTTTACTTTCCGCATCTAATTGACGACTCCCCTGTGTCCTTATCTTGTGACCCACAACCAACTCAGTATTACCATACGAAAGCAGATACAAAGGGAATGGGGGTGACTTGTCAACTGTTTGTCACACTGTATAAAAGCTGCCCTACGGAGGAGTGACGTGGAGCACTGCTGGACACCTCTCTTTGAGGGTGCATGCATGTGCTCCTTCTTGCGGGAATAAATGTCCGATATGTTTGATTTTGAACCAAGCCTCAGTAATTTTTCCAACAATTTTACGTAAAGAGGTGTTTGTCTGAAAGGGTTTTTAGGATCTGTTCAGACCAATCAAACGCTTGGACACAGCGAGTCATTCAAGGGGTTTTCTTGACTTGCACTATTTTCCACGCTGTTGAACTGAAGCTGAAGACGTCCAAACTACGAAAAACAAATCACGTGGAATTATTTAGTAATCAAAAAAGTGTTAAATCAAAATATGTCATACAGTATTTTAGATTCCTAAAAGTAGCCCTTGTTTGCTTTATATACACACTTTACTATTGACAGTATACGGCCAAGATACTCACCCCAACGGTGGATGTTGCAGCCTCATCGATCTCGGCAGTGAGCATCAAGGGTTTTTGGGGCGTCTTGATCGGCATATCAGGGGATGCATTGGAAATGTGGATAATTAGTTAAGAATTTAATGTTAAAGTGAAAAAAGAACACTCATCTAGTATAGCGAAATCGGGTGTTGGAAAAATTTTGAGGACACGAGTAGATTACACACACTCAAAGCTCCCAATGCAATTCCTTTATAAACAACACTGATAAAAGCAATGTGCTTGAAATGTCACTGATGCTGTGGTGTTAATAAGTGAATTGCATCGGGACCTTTGAGTGTGCATAATTTACTTTCCAATCATTCAAATCAATGCAGGTGTGCATAAATTGCCCTGGTTCCAAGACAGCTCCAGCAACAACAAAAAACAAAAAACAAAGGTCTTCTGGCCCAAAAAATGTAAAGTTGGCTCAACAACACGATGTCATGCTGAGAAGGCACACATTCCTTTTACAAGTACAATAACCTGGATGCTGTGTTTACGTTTTGTTGCTATGAAAGTAGAGGCTTAGGTCACTTTGAATCACTTTGTTCAGTCCTTTTCAAAGATGTGTAGTCACTATGATTTTGCACTTTTACATGGCTTGACATTCAACGGCGATTCAGTCTGTCATTTCAGGGTTTTGTTCAGTTTGTTGTAAGTCTTGGCGGCCATGTTCTGTTCTATATACAACTATACAAGCACTGCACATAAGGTTGCTCACCAAGCAGCTTGTTCTTTCCGGCTGACTTATCGTATTATTGTTTCTGGCGCTTTCAAGGTCTTTAAATGTGCTTTTAATGAGGAAGTAACATCCTGTGAGTCACAGCTGAGTTGACAAATTGGTCACAGTGCCACTCTATTCCTACTAATTTTACACTGACGACATTGATTCGGGATGGTCAGTCCATCTTCAAATGTGTTTTGTCCATTTCCGGGGTAAAATGATTAGGAATCAAATTCTGTCTCAGAGAAATACAGATGTTTTAGTGCTTGATAAACCTTAATGTGTTTCCTTCCTTCCTCATAAAATATTTGTAAAGTCTTTCTTACCTTTGGGATTTTGACCCGCCTTTTTCCCAGGTGCCTGGAGTTTCTTACCAAATATGTCCTCTATAAATCCTGTATAAGTTATAACAGTAGGATACGAGAAAGTGGTAAAACAACTATGGCTAATCAACAAGCTATGCGGCTGTAAAAGTATAATATGTATTTTTGTAGCCCAGGGTCTGAGTGCTGAGTCTCAGTGGACTGCTTTTCCAGACAGTCGTAACTGGAAAAACTGTGAAGGATTCATTTAAAACCTGTATTGTTTACATGCATTAGCCTGTAGACTTCTTCTTAGAGCAGCATTAGCGGTGCACATGGCTTCATCCGTGTGCTTGTGCATGCATATAATTATTTTTGTCATTTAAACTTGACAAATTATGCGCATGCTAGATGTGATCAGAGGTAACAAGAGGAGACTGAGCAATGTTTGATTACTTGTGGGGTGGCTTTCAGGAAAACATCAACTGTCCAAGTGTGTTTCTTTTGTGATTTTCTATTCAGCGTTCGTAGATTGAAAAAACAGAAAGCACAGTTTCCCAGAAATGTCTTAACTTTCTGTGTGTATACCTCACCAGCAACTCATATTACTCCTTATATTGACTGACTAAAACTGATTCTCATGGCTCCATATTGTTCAGTCACCCCTCTCAGCTTTCCCAGTGTCTGCATAAAGGAAAGGCACAAAGCTCCATCAGGATAAACTTCACTTCACTGTTTTTAAGAAACATTTCAGTTTATTGAAAAGAATTTAACACTTCAGTGTCCTTACTTTAGATTCAACAGTCCTTCTGACAGCTAAACGCCTGATCTTTAGAATTAATCTGTAAAAGCAGGATGGTGACCTTTGAGACTTTTTTTTTTTTTCCCAGCATGCTGGTCTGGTGCGGAGCGAGCACTCAGCCTTGCCCACTCGATGATTGCTTTGTACTCTTTGTCGGCCCCCACTTGCTCACAGCTGGTGACTCCTGGTTTAGTTTTTAGGGCAGCTCGCCTCTTTCAGAGAATGTGTTTTCAAGCGCCGATGCTGGAGACACTTCTTGGTCAATAATGCATGTTCTCTCTGCAAAGGCCACTGCTGGTGGGTGAATGAAGAGCTTACCCTGGTATGTTGTATGAACGTGTGCTAATCTATGTGTAGGGTTCTAATCTGTGCCACACATAACAGACACAATACAATCTCAGTGGCATAGCTCTGAACAGCCCTGCAGAGTACTTAACTGATTGCAGATTGACGTCTTAGTTTTTCTGACTTCTTGTTGGTGTAAACAGAGACACATTAAAATGTTGCAATTCTACATCTGAGAAACCCAGATATACATTTTAGATAGCTGAATACTGAATAGATTAGATTCAAATTGGTGTTGTGTTTTAATACAACACAACTAAATTATAATTATAAATTATAAATTATAATTATAATTATAATTATAATTATAATTTAAAGGTACACCCTAGGCCGGAAGGGATTGAAAAAAAAAAAACATTGGTCCTCTTTAAATATTATATATTTGTGAATGGATGACAGTACACAAAAAAAAGAAATAAAATGTCATTAAATGAAACTATTAAAATATATATTTTACTAAAGAAATAGTCAACAACACTGAGGTCTGATCTTTCAGCAATGCTAACAGTGGGGATGTAAGTATAACAATGCCGGTGTATCTATGCATCTCAAAATATGGGTAATTGGAAAGTTATTCAAGATACAAATACAGGTAAGTAGTGAAAAACGATTATCATTAACATGTATTTGACTGTTAATCTATAAATAAATATAACAGAATCATCACCTTGTGCATTTGTTGATCATCCCATATGAAATGAGCATTCCCACAGTCATGACAGACACATAACTGTGATTCTTGAGAAAACCCAACTGAGGATAAAGTGTTCATAGCACAACTGTTCTGGGCTGTAAGCATTTCTAAATATCATTGAGGACATGAGGAAAACTCAATCACATGGTTGAACTAGCTTCTTATTCACATCCATTACTAGCAAATTGCTCTTTAAAATGTCACTGCTGCAGTGCTGCTGTGAGCATGCAAAATGTTGTCTCGAGGGAAGGATGGGAATATTTTAGTCCATGGTGTACTTTTGCCCACATGTACAGAGCTGCATTTCCAGCTCGGATCACCTGGGGACAAGCAACTAAAAGTAAAACTGATTGGGAAAGAACTTGTTCTTTACTTGCAGGCAAATGGAGGTTTTCTTCTTTTTTTTTCAACTAAGCTATACTAACTGTATTTCACATTTCACATGGACATCTCACCACCTTCGCCAAGTCAGATAGGCTCCAGCCCCCAATGACCCTGTTCAGGAATAAGTGGTTATCGATAATGGACGGATATCCTCAGCATTACTTTGTAGACTGATACAGGAGGACGGCAGACAGATTGCATGTAACGGTTCCATGTCCCTTTGTCCATTTATTATGTTCTTTTATTATTGTTTTAGTAGTTACTAGTAAATATTACTGGAATTTAAATACCTGGTCACATTCTGAGTTTATTAATAATCTATTTATTTTGTGAAACTGCGTTTAACATGCGTCTCGAGTGACCACTTGTGATCGGATCTCACTCCCTTGCTTTGTAAGCAAATGGACATGCACATCATGCAAATATACAAGGAAATAATCACATGAGCGTGCCCAGAAACGCAGGAGAGGAGTTGAAGCAACAGGCATTTAACACAATAAAACATTGTAGGTCACTGGAGCTTCTGTCAGTTAGAAATTTCAGATCTATTTCACTTCTGCAAAAGTCTGAACACTATATTATAATTCATAACCTAAACGGTCAGGCTCGACTTGATCACCACGCTCAGATTGTTTAATTATTCCAGCGGGTTCGAGAGGCTCTGTGCTGTGGATAATGGATAAATGAGTAGTGCAAGATGTAGGGTCTCCTTCACAGCTGTGGGTCTGATGTGTGCCAGAAATTACAGACGAGGTAAACTAAAAATAAAACCACGACAAAATCCCAGAGGACTTTTTTGTGAAACAAGCGCCTGTACATTTCATCTGCGCTTGACAGAATCACGCAGGTAAAGATCTTCGGGTTTAAGAACTGTTTAAGTGGAGAGAAGAAAAAAAAAAAAAAAAACAGAACTAACCTGCATTTTCCACTGGGCACAGGCGGTTATTTTTTTCCTCTGCACGCCTTCATAGTCTACCGGGAGCGTTTCAGAAGCTGCGTGATTGCACACAGGGGTAACCATCAGTTCCCTTTTCACCTATACATTACCAGCTATTTCTGTTTGCACAAACGCAGCCAGCCACCTCTATTAAATTTATTTTGCTTAACTTGAGTGTGAAAATGTTCAGTTTTACTTCAACATAATTAGTAGCACAATTTACAACCATGTGCCTAAACTTACCCCTCACTTGAGGGCAAGAGACCGCTTTTCTTGGAAAGTCGTATTTCGAAAACTGTTTATTTTAGCTCCACAGTGTTTATTCCCAGGGATGAACCACAACTTAAAATGTTTGAACATATCTTAGTTGGTGGTATTACTGTCGTTTTATCACTTTTTGGACGCCTCAGGTAAAAACTGCCTTAAACTAACCTTATCCTCAACAATCGGGAGTTTGCACGTGGGTGTTTTATTGAGAAAATTGATCGGACTCTTTGTTTTCATTTGTCTGACTTTCTGTCTTGGTCTTATATTACTGAATCACTTCCTACACTGGGCAGCTATTCAAAACACGAGGGGAAGAGTTATTTGTAATATTAGTTACTTCATCCCAAGCCAATTTTAACATATTCAGACCGTGGAGGCTACAGTGTCATAATTCAGTAATTAGGAGCCTGAACCTCCTGGACAGGTATGTCAGTTTCCTGCTCCTACTTCAGCTATTAGAAACGGACAGTGTGCTGCGCCACAGGAGTCTTGACGAGAATGAGAGGCGCTTGATTGGCCTCAGTGCTACTTGTAAGGATGCATACAGGCTACCTGTAGCTGTGGGAACATCTTTAGAAAACAATGATTGGACTGTAAACTTTCTGAGAGTCCATTCTAAAGTTAAGTTTTAGTACTTGCTTACTTACTTAAGCCTTTTCATTGGTAAACAATCGATTTAGAGGTAAAGAAAAATCTTTAATTGATTACAAATATTTCCAAAATGCATTATAAGCAGTTCTATAAATTCTATTAGGTGATGTTTGAAACAGAAATTCGGCTGGCAGATGTCAAGTGATGCTATTAGCACTGCTAAACTGCTGAGGTTTAGCAATTTAAGATTACTGCCTCTCATACAGTAGCATATTCATTCCTCTCACATGACCATATATTTCTGTTTCACTCATGATTTATTCATTCTTTCTGCAATAAACCCACAGCTCCTGCAAGCTTCACAATCCTGTAATGAAAATCTCACAATTACGCTCAAATCCTGAAGAGATTTCAGCTGAAAGGAGGAGAAACTACAGGGTTAAGTGTGTCCAAATTGAGTTCAGCAATGAATGAAGAGGACAAACCTAAATTATTCACGAGCTGACTACCTTTTCATTAATCTCTGAGAACTAGAAAGTGCTTCACCTCTGCAGAAATTATTAATAGCTCCTTTAAAGAAGCACAAGGATGGAGGAGAGTCCAAACTACTGAGGCTCAAAGTAATTGAAGACAGTGAGTTAACCTTAAGATACAGAACATGATGGTGTTTCAACATGTCAAACAAAATCTTTGTGTGTGCAGTACCTGGGCTTTTTTTAATTTTTTATTGTAAGGCAATGAATTAACTACACCACAAAAAGCGGGTGAAGCTTTTTTTAATTTCATTGCTATCCCTGGAGGTAATCAATTGTCAAAACCAATTGCAGTGGCCAAAAGAACCAATTTATAGTCCCTGTTTTTGTTATGCCTCTCACGTATACATTTAATTTTTTTTTATGTTTAATACATCGCATATGGAACAAGTCTAACAGTGGGTCCATCGTCTGACACCATATTTGCTGTCATTTCAATCTTCACTATCAGCTATCCAGTACAAACCATTATAAACCCATATTTTAAAATAAGGTGTTTAATATCAGTTGTGGGTATGTACAAAGACATTTAATTTTGAAGCATCTCAAGAAATGCAATTAGCAATTCATGTTGTGAGTGTAAAAGTAAAATTCCTGCAACATCTCCCAACCCTTTAAAAGTCAAAAGTGTAAAACATCTGAAGGAACACACCTATCTATTTTTGCAGGGAAAACGATCTAAAACTTTAATGACCACAATGCTTAGTGGGCACGATTCCATTAACCCCTTGTCTGCTTGGGAAACTGTATACTGTGATTGTATAATCAATGGCTGTAATCAATGTGCATTTGCAGTATTGCATCAACAAGAAAATCCTTTGTCCAAACCACTCTTATCAATTGATGTTCAAAGTTAATTCTTAGCTGTTCTCCTCTCAAGTCCTAAGATCTTTATGTCCCAGCGTTTTCTGAGCAGTCTCTTGTAGCTAACACCATCTCCGGCAGAAAATTGATAAACGGCTTGAGGATTAACTTCAGAGGCACTGCATGTGCCGGGAGTTCCCACGTCCTTCAGCTAAAGCAAGATGTCAACAAAGAACAATGGCTTGTCCCCAAAGGACGCTGGATGTCAAAGAAGCACAGCTCTAGAGGATATTGATTATTGTTTGTGTTTATCCCTTGTGGAATGTATTTAGCAAAGCTGTCTTCCAGTGCAGAATGAAGCTACTAATCCTAAAGAAAGATTCATTTTGCAACTTGATGATGCTCAGCATAAAGGTCAAGAGCATCAACTGCAAAAACAGACTATCAGCAGGCAAAATGGCTACACATAAAGCTGCAGCTCAAAAAGACAGCAAAGGTTAACTGTCAGAAATATGGATTTTAAGACGTTATGATCTCTTTACGTGAACAATCCTGATTAGTCTGTGAGAATTCTTTACGTTTCTGCGTACTAGGTAGTGCATATTTACATGATCTTTTTTATAACTCACATCCAGAGTCAATATAGGCCCGCAAGAATAAGGAGACACTAGTTCTCTTTTAATGGTTTAAACTCACAATCTTGTACTTTTCATTTTCTTTGGTGGCACTTATAATAATATAATAACTTTATTTCTATAGCGCTTTTCAAAAACAAGTTACAAAGCGCTTTACTTTTAAAACACAAAATGCAACAGGATAATATATAATCATAAAATACAACAGAAGTAAAACAGACAAAAAAACAGACAATCAATCAATAAAATGAAATGCAGTCAACTAAAGGTGTTTTTAAGAGTGACTTAAAAGAAAACAGTGTGAAAACACCTCTGGCAGGTCGTTCCAAAGCTGAGGGGCCCGAACGGAAAATGCCCGGTCACCTTTATGTTTAGTTCGGGGTATGGTCAGGAACGACCTACCAGGGGATCTCAGGTTGCATGTAGGCTCGTAGGGGGACCGCTATATATTCAGGCGTCGGCCCCCTGCGAGCCTTATAAGTGATCATTCAAATTTTAAAATCGATTCTAAAATGGACAGGGAGCCAATTAAGTGTTTTTAAATAATGTGTAATGTGCTCTCTCCTGTTGGACCTGGATATGAGTCTGGCTGCCGCAGTTTGAATGAGTATGGCAATGAGCGGCAATTTAGTTTTTATACTTTTCTTCCAACAGGTCCACCTGTGTGACATTAGTTAGTTGGCAGATGAAGAGTGAGTGGAAGATCCAGCCTGTTGTGATTGCCCCCCCTACCCTCTCTGGTGGATTAACCACTGCTGGGTGATGGAAGAAAGAGCGTGCAAGGCCACAGAGGAACCATGAAAAGGCATGTATAGGGTAATCAGACTGATGTACACTTTGACTATGGGAATTTTTGAAAGAAGAAATAACAATCATCCTCAAATAAAGAAAAAAAATTATGTTCAGGAGCAAATAAAACACCCTTGCCCAGTTCAATAGATACAGGGGATGAATCGAATGACATTATCACAATGACATCAGCGTCACTTTGCTGACTTCAAGACTCTTCTCGACTTTTGCTTACACCATTTCTTTGAAACTACGTAACATACTTTTCTTTGGGCGATGGAGAATGTATTTTAACTGGACCAGTTCTTTGGAGGGTAAAATTTACAGTAGTTTTTGTTTATAGATATTTTGTGTGTAGCCCATTCTCATTCCTGGGGCACATACTGCTGTGTAAAAGCCACTGACATCAGACGCACACGGTGCCCTTTGGCTTTCGTAAAATTGCTTATTTCAACACAAAGTATGATCATTTTCCTAAACTAACCACGTAGCTCTGGTTCCCAAATCTGACA
This sequence comes from Brachyistius frenatus, assembly GCF_029030835.1. Classification (NCBI taxonomy): domain Eukaryota; kingdom Metazoa; phylum Chordata; class Actinopteri; family Embiotocidae; genus Brachyistius; species Brachyistius frenatus. The sequence goes on from NW_027210884.1 coordinate 57,349, forward strand.
AAATGTGACAAAAAAAGTGTGTGTGTGTGTGTGTGTGTGTGTGTGTGTGTGTGTGTGTGTGTGTGTGTGTGTGCGCGCGCGCGAGTGTGTGTGAGAGGCCAGTGAGCTGTAACAAAATGGTAGTATCTGATGACCTGGGATGTTGGTGTAGCATGTCCTTAATGCTGCGTATGCATAATTATAATTATTCTGTCTTGGAAACATTAAATCAAATTATGTTTCCATACAACTACATTGCAACAGAACAAAATGTTTTGTTTGCATTTTAGTATTCTGTTCACTGACAGCTTGTTTGGAAAAGATTGTGGTTTGCTTTAATACAGAAGTAGTCCACAGGACATTTTTTTATTTACATTTGACCAAAACCATAATCTTTCCCGAACATTAGCCAAAGCTGTTGAGTAAACCTAAACACAGATGGGGCTTTGGACTCTAGTGTTTGGTGTGAAAATTGAAAACTCTGGACACAGTAGCAGCGCAGAAACCACCCTTCAGCTGTTATTATCTCAGAGGAGCCATTTTTCCTGGGACATTACGGGTGATGTTGTTTAGAGGCACAAACATGAAAGTCACCTTCGAGCCTTTCTGCAGCAATAATTGAGCAATAAACAGGTGATTGTAGTTGTAGCATCTCTCTGTACATAATTCAGAAGCTATTGCTTCATAGAATAATGATAGTAAAACGGTACAACAATGCCATACTTCTTTTTCTGTCCTAGGCAGACAACTATTTTTTTTACCTTAATTACTTGCAAATTGTGAATGTCCACTATCATCGCTCTATAATTTAAGATACTTTGTGAGCATGTAAAGGGTGTTAAGTTGACAATGCCATGTGCCATTACTCAGCTGGATTGAACTAATTTAAAAAAAAACATCATTGTCTCTCTATTCATCATCCATTATGACATCTCAGTTGTTATGTTTCTGTCCTGTGAGGAAACTGTCCTTGGCAGATGACAGTCAAAGATACTTAAACTTGGACACTTGAATAATCTACTTCCCCCCATCTCCCACACATTATATGATCATTAAAATCCTCTAATATAATGCAGTACGGATGCAAAGAAGAAGACAGATATGTATCCTTTTTTCTGCCATTTATTGCAGAGAAACTGCAGCGACAGGAATATTAAAGTATAATGTGGTCTTTCTTTGACAATCTAAAAGCACATAATTTGTCGTGCTGCTCCTTACAACCTAATAGATGAAGATGGTTTGACTGAGTCAAAGAGCTCTAGTCTGTACTTCCATTAAAGGGGTGAAAAACCGCATTGCTTCTGGAGTCATTCTGTCTTTTGAACCGCTAGAAAGACTCTGCATATTGTCATCATCTTTCACTATTATTTTCTGTTTGCACCATTGAATAATTCATTCTCCACATCTTGTGCTGGGACTCGGTGTGATGTATGCATCACAGCTCCAAAGCTGCCAGGTTTTGATCAGTGGGGAACAGGAGGATGCCCAGCTTTCTCCACCATACAACCAAAACACATGGAGGTTCTATGCATCCCAAATTGCATGACAAATGCATATGACTAATGACTAAATAGCCTCGTAGAGCTGCACCACCTGCTTACCGAGTGAGGCTCACCGATGCCAGCATCACAATGAGATCTTGCTCGAGGGCAGAAATTACTTTAACTAGGACACCTGTAGCAAGTCAGTGGAAATCAACCTGATCTGTAAAGAGGAATGTCACCAGTGATTTTCAGCTCATCCCAGTCAACAACAAATCTACAAAAAGTTGAATCCATGATTTAAAAAAAAAGTGAATCCTTAATTTCTGGAGATTTCTATTTCAGTATATTTTTTGCTGACTCCTAGTGGGACCTACTGGTCTCACTGGCTACATTTAGACCTGTAATGAAGGTCCTTTGCATTGCTCACACAACTAAATGGAACACAACACATGCCGCATTTATCACAATTATGGTGTGTAATTTACAATTACACGTATTCATGATTATTGTAAGGTGTAGAAAATACTTTCAATATCTTGTTTTGAGGTCTAAATGCAGGTTTGTGTCATGTTGAATGAGTGCAACATGAGTTTCTTACATTTGCTGTTGTGCTTCATCTTCAAGGTGTTCAGGACAAAGGAGTCCATGGGAAGCCTAAATAATATTTAAAGGTTCAGGGTGAAGCAAATAGGCAAATTCAAGCTGGGTGATGATAGCCTAGAATGTGATGTGTGAAACTTTTAAATGATCAATTCATAGTGAAATGTAGGCCTACTGTATGTAATCTGTTTGTTGGTATGGGTTTGGTGGATCAGGATTTGAGGGTTAGTCAGTAGCAGGCTGCCAGTTAACATAAAGGGCTGCTGCTCTTAGGTGCTAGTGCCACCCCCACTTTTTTTGGTTTGCCAATCATTTTGTTTTGTTTTCATTTATAGGAGAATAAACACCTTGTTGCACCTCATTTCTGCCTCAAGCCTCCTACTGTAATCCAGCCGCTACCAGTCATACTAACAAGAACAAAAGCGTGCTGCAGTTAATATTAGACATCCGGCATTATGTGTTTGTTTCGTTAGGTTGTCCGTTTGTCATTTTCACAGATTTCTGCTAACATTCACTTTGACTTAAGGATAAAATGATTATATTTCAGCGGTCAAAGGTCACTGTGACCTCACAAAACATGTTTGTGGCCATAACTAAAATATTCAGACACTCATTACAAAATCAATGCACACAAAGGTCAATGGTCAACTTCACTGTCAAATTATAATATTCTCCAAAAACACATTTGGCATAATTCAACACTGTAACTCAACAGTAATTCTAATCAAACATAATGTGTCCTGTGTTGAGATGGAAGAACTTCCCATAAATACCACCTTTTTCACAGCCCCCAATCCACTGGGCCTTTTTCCAGGCCCGATGTGGAGGCAGTATTGTAAAGTTCAGTGGTGACAAAACTGGAATTTGTAGACATATGATGACTCCATATGACAATCCAGTCATAGCTTTGAGTAATCTTCTGAGGTACACATTTACTTGCTCAAACTTAAGACACAAAGCTTTTTCATTGAGCTCCCAGGGACTCTGGTTTCATCGGGGAGAACTAAAGGACTATTCTTTTGCAGAGGCATGTGCTCTTCCAGTGTCCTTCTAGTTAATCTTATTTCATACCAACCAAAGAAAACTGGCTTAATTTGACATGCTTGACTAAAAATCTCCCCTGTCATTGTCACATGTTGTCTTAGATGATCTGTAACTGAGAAAAAATGGCATGTTGACATAAGAGGATATGTGTAAATAATACACATCTTCATATCTCGTCTCAAGTGAAAATTAAACTGTAAAGGTTTTAATGTTGTCTTCCTTTCAGCTCATGATTAAATTGAAGGACAGGATGAACATATTTAATCCTTCCATTACGCAGCGCTCAGAAAAACAACTCCAGATATTAGCTGTTATAGCGTGACACCACTTGCTGTTGGCCATATGCAAATTCATGTTCCCTCTATTGCGATAGTAAATCACACCCACACAGAATAAGAGAGAATACTGCTGGACAAGAGTGGGAAGTAAGCCTATCATTTAAGGAATCTCTTTTACAATCTATGCTGGCTTCAAATACCCCTGTTTAATTGCTGTGTCATGACAGGATAATTACCACCGTCATTCCAACCATTCAAGGGGATTAATCGGTCTGCAGACTACTGAGTACTTTTTGTCTGTTGGCAAGCTCTGGAGGGAATTGTGTTTACTGGGTGGCAACAAAATTATGGTGAAATAAGACAAACACAAGAGCCCAGGTGGCATTTAGAGAACATGGCGGTGTGAACACTCAAAGGAGAGATGTACTGCTTCAAAGCTCCTTCTTTCCAGCTTTGGTTGGCACTTGTTCAGTTGTGCTAATGTCCTCCTCACACCTGTGGCAAGACACAGCAACACAGTGTTAATGGCTTTGATAAGGTTGAAATCCAGACTGGATGTAATTGCAGATCATAACACTGCTGGCCATCTGTAAATGGGTTATTTCACAGCTTTTGTGTGATGCATATTTCCATATAGTGAATAACTGTACAGAAAATCATTTCAGCTTAAGCCTTAAGCCTTCGACTGCATTCTTTTAAGTCTCGATGTCGTCAGTAAATAGTTGTTGTAGTAGTTGTCGTGGGGCTTTGGAGCAAACCTATGCCCCCAATTTGCAGTATGTAAAACCTGCATTTTAAAAATGATTGCTGTGGCAATACTGACATTCTGCCAACATCCGCAGTCTTGAGCACTGCTTTCACATGGCTTTGAACTCAAACGACTACAAATACAGAGACAAAATGACATTAAAGCAGTTGGATGGAGAAAGAGCTAAAAAAAAATAAAAAAAACTATAGGAAAATGCACTAAGCATAAGGCAAATCTTATTGAGATTCACATGGACTGAAGAAATCATCATTTTTCACAGGATTCTTGGCTGGCTGTGATTACATGTTCTTCTGCCCAGCTGAAGTGGTCCGTGGAGCTGGATGCATTTCAGGTGCTAAAAGGAGAGTGGTGAAAGGCAATAGAAACCTGAATAAGCCATTGTTGGAGAGGTCTTTGGGAATGTGCTGAGCAGTGAAGTGTTCAAACATATTTCTGACTGATGAATATGCAGTCAATAATCTTTATGATCAATACCCTGTCCACTAAAACGATAGAGACAGAATATTACACAACACAACATCATTTTTTTCCTTTTCTAACCATTATTCAAAGCAGGAGCTTTGTCGCAAGGTTATGACGCTCTGTTCCTGTTTAACATAATGTAACAATGTTCAAATAATTTCCCTTGGAGATGACGGACTTTCGCATCTATCAGCACCCTGAGTGAACAAAGGCAACTCAGGATACAGACCTATTTCCTTCTAATGTGTTGATGCATTATTAATGTGAAAAAGGGCTATGAAGGGTATAACTTTTAGAGGTTATGCATTTTTGTGTTATTTTACAGATCCATCATCGGATCGGTGCTGATCTTTCCACTGATTTATAGTGTAGGATTTTCAGTCATGCAGAAACATATTTTGATTATTTACGTCGGTACTAATGTAATGATACACTTAGAGTAACGAAAAAAGTACCAATGAGCAGAAAAATGTTGATGTTTTAATGCATTTTACTTGTAAAAGAAAACAAAAAGTTATATCTAGCAATTTTTTTTTTTGTATTGATGAAATAAGACAATTAGTAAAATGATGGACAATCTCACTTCTCTGGACCTTGATCAGCTTTTTGAATGAAAGTATGTGAGAACTTTAAAACACAAGCGGCATCAAGGAAAGCGTTACAAGCTAAAACTGTTATATTTTGAACAAAGCACTGGAGTTGAACAAAATCTTATTCTGAAAAGCTACTAGTGAAGCTGTTAAATAAATAATATGTAGTCCAGTAAAACACATTTATTCTGAAATATAGTGAAATGGAGTAAATAGAGTTAGACAAAATTGTAATATAAGTACCTACATTTTTTTCTTTAAATACAGTACTTGAGTAGATGCATTTCAGCTGCTTTCCAACACTGGAGAATTTCATTGAGCAAAACGGAAGCACACATTTTTAGCCTGCAAATCCTACAAAGCTCCATCCATCTTAGCAAATCTGGAAGATCCTCTCTTAAATAAATTTGACATGCACTCCTCTGGTCACTTAAGAGAGAATAAAATGAGGTGCAACATGTTTAGGTTTTCATTCATCTAACTGAAATGAAAAGTCATATACAACTTTGACTACATTCTGTATTGTTTGTGTGACACAAGCACTTTTAAGGGCCTCAAGTGTCTTTCTGCATTTTAACTGTTTATTTTCATGCTGCAAATTTTCCACATATCAGACAATAAAGACATGACTGAACACATTATTTTTCACTATAGCAGAATAGGAGGCACTAATTTAAAAGAAATTTACACTTCTGAGAGATAAAAAGTATAAAATGTAAATATTAGTCCACAAATGCTAATATATATTTTCCTCATGTTCATGAAACATGAATTATAGATCTTAGAATACAGATCAGATGTTTGTGGTGTCAATTTGGAGCTCAAAATGATCCAAGCTGGCAGTCTTAGATTTGCAGGATGGTGTGAAGCACATACTGTTTAAAGGTGTCTTAGCTTTAATTGTGAAATCAATGCAAACAAATTACAACTAAGGGGACTTTGTAGTGTCAATAAATCCATTTAGATTTAAATGTAAACAAAATAGTAATATGATGATGGATGGAATTGCATGTTGGTTCACTGATCACAGCCCTGATGGAGACCTGTGAGGGCCTTCTGCCACCCACTGCTGGACCTCTCTGGTGTGTGTGATGACCCAAGATGTTAATTGCTGAAAGATTTCTCAAGTAAATCACCGCCGATGATCTATGGCTTCATTGCAATGTGCACTGAACCAGTTAGAATATAATTCACCTAACTATTAAGAGAAAGGAAAATTATTGGTATGACTGAATTCCAGATAGGAAAGTTTTTTTTGTTTTTTTTTCCTCTCACAAGTGCATCTCATCTCACTGCACATCATTTAAATGAAGGAGGACTCGGCAGATCATCTGTTTGTGGTATTTTTTGCACATTTTCCTTTCATGGTTCAGATACACAGAGATCTGTCGAACTGGGTTTTATGAGAACAGTATTGAACACATATTATCACTCTTAACTATGGTTCACGTGTAAATAATTTATGAAATAGAAAATATTGTGGAAATAGTTACTGGCAGGGCAGAACTCATCAGGGGTTTTGAAAAAATATACTCAACAAACAAACAGCTTTTTCGTCCAAATACGGTAACTTGATTCAAATATATATCCCATATCAGGAAACAGAAACAGAAGATCTAACAGTTGGTTCTCCTTTTTACAGCTCTGTCAGAAAGTTGTAATTTTTCACAAATATATTGTCTGAGGGCATGAAATTGACAAAAATGCCAACTCTGCAGTTGAATTTACCAAAAAGCTTTGACATATAAGTACACTGTTGACAGAAAATGTACCTTGATTTGCTGCCTTCTTAATGTTTATTTACTAGTAACAGTCTGTCATTTTCCCACCATTATGTGTACAAGTTAGGCTGATTATGCTACAAGATCCTCTAAGATTACAAACAAAATGTTCATTTCTATTTGATGTCTGATAAGACAGCAAGTACAGTATTTCTAGACTCCAAAAAGCGAATTCAACATTGTACTTCCATCTAGTGGATAGCATATGTATTGCTTTTACACTTACTGACGGTCAAGCCCAGTGATCCTTATTGCAAAACACAGCATATACCAGCACTCACTACAAAGCCTGACCAAGTAGTTGTAAAAAAAAAGGCAAAAAAGTACATGTATTCTATATTCAAACCATTTTTTTTTTTATGTATCCCATTACAATGTCAGATGATCTTAAGCACATCTTTGGTATCACCAGTCATATTTCAAATGTGGTCATTTAAAATTATTTATTTTAATAAATGTCTTTTTCAAAGATGAAACAATGTTTCAGTGTTTAGTTCTGTTTCATCCATTTAATTACTGTTATTAAACTACATTTATCCTCAGTTCCCTTCAACAGTATCTTCTGACTGCCCCATATATATATACAGTGGGTACGGAAAGTATTCAGACCCCTTTAAATTTTTCACTCTTTGTTTCATTGCAGCCATTTGCTAAAATCAAAAAAGTTCATTTTATTTCTCATTAATGTACACTCAGCACCCCATCTTGACAGAAAAAAACAGAAATGTAGAAATTTGTGCAAATTTATTAAAAAAGAAAAACTGAAATATCACATGGTCATAAGTATTCAGACCCTTTGCTGTGACACTCATATTTAACTCACATGCTGTCCATTTCTTCTGATCCTCCTTGAGATGGTTCTACTCCTTCATTGGAGTCCAGCTGTGTTTAATTAAACTGATTGGACTTGATTAGGAAAGGCACACACCTGTCTATATAAGACCTTACAGCTCACAGTGCATGTCAGAGCAAATGAGAATCATGAGGTCGAAGGAACTGTCCAAGGAGCTCAGAGACAGAATTGTGGCAAGGCACAGATCTGGCCAAGGTTACAAAATAATTTCTGCAGCACTCAAGGTTCCTAAGAGCACAGTGGCCTCCATAATCCTTAAATGGAAGAAGTTTGGGACGACCAGAACTCTTCCTAGACCTGGCCGTCCAGCCAAACTGAGCAATCGTGGGAGAAGAGCCTTGGTGAGAGAGGTGAAGAAGAACCCAAAGATCACTGTGGCTGAGCTCCAGAGATGCAGTAGGGAGATGGGAGAAAGTTCCACAAAGTCAACTATCACTGCAGCCCTCCACCAGTCGGGGCTTTATGGCAGAGTGGCCCGACGGAAGCCTCTCCTCAGTGCAAGACATATGAAAGCCCGCATAGAGTTTGCCAAAAAACACATGAAGGACTCCCAGACTATGAGAAATAAGATTCTCTGGTCTGATGAGACCAAGATTGAACTTTTTGGCGTTAATTCTAAGCGGTATGTGTGGAGAAAATCAGGCACTGCTCATCACCTGCCCAATACAATCCCAACAGTGAAACATGGTGGTGGCAGCATCATGCTATGGGGGTGTTTTTCAGCTGCAGGGACAGGACGACTGGTTGCAATTGAAGGAAAGATGAATGCGGCCAAGTACAGAGATATCCTGGAAGAAAACCTCTTCCAGAGTGCTCTGGACCTCAGACTGGGCCGAAGGTTCACCTTCCAACAAGACAATGACCCGAAGCACACAGCTAAAATAACAAAGGAGTGGCTTCGGAACAACTCTGTGACCATTCTTGACTGGCCCAGCCAGAGCCCTGACCTAAACCCAATTGAGCATCTCTGGAGAGACCTGAAAATGGCTGTCCACCAACGTTCACCATCCAACCTGACGGAACTGGAGAGGATCTGCAAGGAAGAATGGCAGAGGATCCCCAAATCCAGGTGTGAAAAGCTTGTTGCATCATTCCCAAGAAGACTCATGGCTGTACTCGCTCAAAAGGGTGCTTCTACTCAATACTGAGCAAAGGGTCTGAATACTGATGACCATGTGATATTTCAGTTTTTCTTTTTTAATAAATTTGCACAAATTTCTACATTTCTGTTTTTTTCTGTCAAGATGGGGTGCTGAGTGTACATTAATGAGAAATAAAATGAACTTTTTTGATTTTAGCAAATGGCTGCAATGAAACAAAGAGTGAAAAATTTAAAGGGGTCTGAATACTTTCCGTACCCACTGTATATATATATATATATATATATATATATCGCCTCCTTAAATTTACTTAATAATGAAATACAGAAAGCCGGGCTGAACAATCAGTGGCCCCGAAGGCCCGATAAAGACTGGAAGTCATTTGTTGTAATTCACTGTAGGCCTACATGTAAAAGGCAGGCTTTCTTGTCAGCCTGTGTGTTTATACTTGTTTAACTGAGTATGTGTGATGGATCATATTTTCATCAGGCTATTGCTCCTTCTCAAAATGTGTAAATGTTATACTTAATGCAATGTAAGGGTCGCCACAAAGTGTGGCAGGAATTTTTTTTCAATGTAGCTGTTTTATTACTCTTTAAAAAAGCATATTATTAATTTATCTACTCTGAGGTGGACAATAAAGCTATTAATAATAGCACTCTCTGTACAGGCCAACAGTGATATTTGGTCTCTGCAGGGCAATATAGGATCATATGAGAACTGCATTTGGACATACATGCTAAAAGGGGTTCCGTACATTTTGGTTGGACTCAATGGTTTAATTTCCCAACAAATCCGCATGCACAACTGCATTTGTGCAAGGGCCACGTGACCACAACATTAAAAAAAAAAAAAAAGTCTAATGCCTTGCAAGACTGGAACCCTGAGTGGACAAATCTGGCACCTATCTCGGGGGCCCAAACCTGCACTCTACAGACACGGCGGCCTCAGACGCAATGGTAGTTTTATGATGATCTCTGTGTAAAAAAAAAAAAAAAAACGGAAATACTCCGCGCTGTCCGGCCTTTGGACTACATTACCCAGCGTGCACCAAAACTGCGTAGGGTTGGTTATGATTGGCTGACGTATCCCCGCCTCTGATATTCCCCCTCCCGGTGTCCAGATAAACGGACTTGTACTGCAGAACAGCTCGGCTCTCACACACACACACACACACCCAGAAATCCGTAAACAGCTCCAGAGGACCTCAGAGCTGTCAGAAAGGCACGCTATGGCTGCTCATGCGAGCGTGTACTGCCGCGTGTTTGGCAGACACAGCAGATTAAGAAACGTCAGGAAACTCTTGGCGCGGTGCGTAAATGGCAACAGCCAGCGGATGTACTCCAGCGCTACGCACAAGGAAAATGAACTTGAGCTCGGACACTCGACTTTAACTTCTCCCAACTTCGCTGCATCTCTGAAAACCGGGTCAAGACAGGTAATAAATGACTCCACGATTCTGCCTTCGAGGGTGATCCAGGATCTGTGAGTGTGCCATCGTCGACTTGATTCATCGTTCGAGAGATATCGTTCGTTAATGGATAACGTTACATGTATAACACCCACCCCACTGCAGGGCCCAGCAGAGGCTTAACCAGCTAACCATGATAGGGATTAAGTAACCACCACCCCAGCTTTAAATACATTCATATTACATAGAACTTAACGTGCATGTGTCTTGGGGTGGTGGGACATAACGCTATCTCAAGTTTAGACTCAGGACTTGTTGCATTAACCCAGACTAAAGCCGAAGCCCACTGTCACGGTCATGTTATCTGCAGCGAGTTTAGTTGCTGTGCCTGTTTGCTTTGCAGCGACAGTGCGACTGAAAAAGGAAAACCATTTCATTGAAACACATACTTCACGCTCTTTTAGTCAAAGCGTTTTACTTCAAGAATTAAATGAACTGTCTTTGAAGCAATTTTATGCTTTGGTATTTATATTCAGAGGAGCTATCGATTTTTAAAGTAATGGTTTGGTCTTTACAGCATTAATACGGGATTTTCAGTATGTCAAGTGTGTCCATCCGACTGCTGGGTCACATGCTTGCTTTTGTGCTGAAAACGTATGACAACATCAGCCAGCCTGGTTACAGCCGAAGGCTTTTATAAAGCCATGTGCGCTTTCCTCAGTGGCACTGACTTGGCGAAGCCTTTTGATGTGCTGATACTCAGATTTGTATGTGGCCAGGTCAGGATGCTGTGTGTTTTACACCAAGTACAGATCAAGTCTGTAATACCTTGCTAAGGATGGTGTAAGTGTTCAGATTCAGCCTCGGAGTAATACAACCGGTATTCCTTGAGTCAGGAAGAAAAAGCTTCTGAACAGAGGAAGTAATGCGTTTTATGCAAAATAGTGTCACAAAACAAGACATAGCAGGTGATGCTGCAGCCTCATTATCATCTATTTCTATGTGTTGGATCCACATTCCTGTTTTCTTCGTCCCCAGCAGAGGCTAAAAGATGACAACATACTACCCTTCTCAGCATTCTTGACCGACAACTTTGGCCGCAAGCATAGCTACCTGCGCATCTCCCTGACTGAGAAATGCAACCTACGCTGTGAGTGGATGTTCTGTGCGATGTCGAAGGTGTTCTTAGTTACTGTGCTTTATTTCCTCCTGGATCTTATCCAGCTACTTCTGCTGCTGCTACTGCAACAACAAACTCTACAACTCTGATAATATTTGATGTTCACTTAGTTTTTTTTTTTTTTTTTTCAATAGAAAGGCTTTTATTTCATAGAATAAGTCCCATTTTTCTTCGTCTGTCTTCTTAAGACTTCTATTTTTTTTTCTACATGTAAATGGAAGGACATTTTGTCTTCGCAAAAGTTCAGTTTATCCAAATAGGTTCTTGTCTCTGTGAAAATATCAATTGCTGTGCAATATAAACAGGCCTGACACATCGTGAGATGGTTATCAGGCCAATCATCAACAACATTTGAAACCAACGAGAAACACATTTCATCCAGCTTCAGCTTGTATGTGATGAAGTGCTGCGCTAGATCTCTATTCGTTGGCGCTTTGAGCTTCCGCCAGAATCCCACTCGTTGTAAAATAGGTGAGCTCTTTGCTAATCTCGGCTAGAGGTATTTGTTTCACAGCCAAATTGCACCTTTGATCTTTCCCATTTCCAGGTCAGTACTGTATGCCAGAGGAGGGGGTGAAGCTGACACCACGGGCCCAGCTGCTGTCCACCTCGGAGGTGCTGACCCTCGCTCGCCTCTTTGTCCGAGAGGGAGTGGACAAAATCCGCCTGACTGGAGGGGAGCCCCTCATCCGACCTGATGTCCTGGATATCATCAGTAAGGAGCTAGTCGAGAATGTAGTTAATACGGGCTGATTATTTCCGACACCATTTAAGTGTTTTGTGCTTTGAAATTCGTCAACCAACATTTATGTAGAAACACTGGTGTGTTCACTTCTTTTTCTGAAAGGTTGCTCTGCTGTTTCATTCACTTGTAACCAACTTTAAAAAGTGACTTTATGCAGTTTCAGCCGAGGGGACGTAGGGAGTCTTTTCAGGGGAATAATACAGCGTTTGACACAAAGGCTATCGATGATTCCCGTGCCGACCCTCCTGACTAGAACCAAGTAACGTACGGAGAGAGCGGTGCAGGAGTGATGCCTTCAGGTTAAGACGTACTGAATGTGTGGAAGGGAAACGATTTGTTGCGCCACAGCCATGTGCTGGTTTTAATGATTATTATCACAGCATTTTCATTTTACAGCCTGATGAGCCAATTAACCGTTACAACCTCGGCCATTGACATTCCATGTTCTGAGTGGGAACACTATAAAGCATGACATGAATGAACAAGGTAATATTGTGTGACTAATGGGTCATGCATTTGTAGAGATGACTATATGCTGCCAGTAGCCTCATAAAGATCATCAGTTGTCACTGTGTGCTGTGACAGGCCATCAGCGTGACCTCACATGACATTTGTAAAAGATAAATTGTGTTTATATGCATTTATAAACATGTATTGAATGTTTGTTTACTTGGTAAAAACTGCTAAAAACAACAGCTTTCGGGACCTCAACAGTATTTTGGATTAATCTGCCAGTCTTATAAATGTTTTTTTTTTTTTTAATTTTTTTTTTATGTATATGAATAAATGGAGAATTCTGTCTTTAATGCAGAAACGGTATTGCATCATTTAGTAAACACTCCTGTTAAAACTATCTTGTGTCTGAATTTGCAAACAGCTGGTGCAGCAGGCTTCCAGTGGAAATTCAGCACACTTCACCACGTTGCATCGAAGGTTTCTTTCCTTATGGCTCACTCTATCCTTTTCTTTCTGCCTCTTACCTTGTTTCATTGTCTTCTGTTTTTTCAGCTGAGCTGAGGAAGTTGGATGGCCTGAAGACTGTTGCGGTAACAACCAACGGCATGAACTTGGCCAGGCTTTTGCCCAAGCTGAAAGATGCCGGCCTGGACCTGATTAACATCAGCCTGGATTCACTGGTTCCTGCCAAGTTTGAGTTTATTGTCAGGCGGAAAGGTACGGAGAAGTATTTGACCCATAACGCCAGCTGACAGTTAAGTTTTTGGGTTTGTTTCAGTTAAATGTTTTGTAGAAATTTGGTATATCCTGAAAGAAATCTCTTAAGCCTTAAACATGCTTCATTCGGATTTGAAGTACAACACGGGGGCATTTCATCACCGTTTTAAGAAATCTAGATAAAACATGTCCGACAAAGGAGCTTACCTTTGCATGTCTGCCTGAATTTGCTGGGTTTGTGCAAATGAAAACACAGGATGAGTCTGACCATGACAGTTTACGGTCATAGATGTTTACATATCAGTGGTTAGTGGCGAAACACCATCACTCAACTCTGATCTTCAGGTCTGTCGTATGGCTCTGTCCATTTTGACTGAAATCCTTCTCCTAATCTCACACCATCTCCACACTAGATTTGGCCTTATAGAAGAGATTTCACCGACCCAAATGCATGAGCACTGTGTCAATTGTAAGATGTTGATATGTTATCCAAGTTTAAACTCTTCGTCTCCATTTCCGTCTGTCTGTTTTTTTCCCCCAGGGTTTCACAAAGTAATGGAGGGCATTGATAAAGCAGTGGAACTAGGCTACAATCCTGTCAAGGTATTTTGTTAATCTTTTCAGTTTCTTTTGCATGGAAACATTTACCATTGTCACCGTTTTAAACTCACTTACAGCATTGATCATTATATGTTTACTCTTCATTTTATTTGTTTTTAATTCTCTTGAAAAATCATCATACTAGTATTTAATATTCCCATTTTGTCCCATCTGTCTTTTACTTTTAAAGGCACTCTAACAAAATTGTGGGATCGACAGTATCAAAAGCTTGACCTAGATCAAACAAAATGAAAAAAAAAAAGAAAAATACCAATCTCAGCTGTTAAGAGTAAAACATTAATAGTTGTTTTTTTAATTAATATTAATGAGTGTTTAGGACTGAGGCTTAGTTTACATGTGCAGTGCATTGACAGAAAGAATCCAAACGAGAAACCGACAAATGTAAAACCAATTAACAAACTAACATTTAAACAGACTCAAGTAACCTGGTTCCTTCTCTGACACCTTTAGGAATATTAAGGAAAAGTGTGATGAAGAGCGTCACTGAGGTCTGAGGCGGTGACACCATGTTTGCTCAGATGTTAAGCTGGTTAGCTTGATGCTTCTGATTGCTGTCCTTCCTCCTGTTATACAGAGTTGAGAGAGTCTCAAGGCACATTTCAATAAGGAAGTAGTTCAGACTTCTGCTTTTTCATCATTGAGGACTTTCATTTCTAGTTGTATGAGCAGCAGACTGTAAACAAAAAGACGGATAGTTCTGATGTGGATGGAAACTTAAGTGTAAATAGTGTTTTAAGCTTTTACATTCTTAAGAGAAGAAGACAGGACTTCTTTCGAGAAGTTGCAGACCTCGGTGTCCTTTTAAAGAGTCGGAACCAGTTAATTATCCCCCTGAGGGACATCAGTGGATGAATATCTCGGCAAAGTCCTGTAACAGCTACCGTTACTGTGTTACACAGTTAGATATTGGCCCAGGCGTCCCCAGTAAGCCATTTTACTTGTGCAGATGCCTGTGTGGTTGCTTAAAAGTCCTGGGCGACCTCGACTCTGACATCATCAACAGTTACATAACAGAGTTGTGAGTAGAAAGGTTGTTCAGCTCAGTAATCAGTGATCTATTGTCGTGTGCTGAACCTCTAGATCAACTGTGTCGTCATGCGAGGCCTCAACGAGGATGAGCTGCTCGATTTTGTGGCGCTGACGGAGAAGAAGCCTCTGGAGGTGCGCTTCATTGAATACATGCCCTTTGATGGTGAGTTCCTACCTCCTACAATATCTTACTGCACAGATCTGAAAAGGTATCGTCATTATTTTTTACATCGTTTAGGCCGCGACAAAACTTTGGTTTCAAGCAACACCAATAAAATGGTATTATACTTGCAGAGTGTTATAACGGTACACTGGGTTTGGAGGCACACAGCTCGGTTTTAAGCAAGCTTTTAAGATGTTCCTCTTCCATTTTGCGGCCTGTTCAGTTTTGCTTGAAGAAACTTGTTATGCTGCTGATGCAGAAGTCACTTTGTTACCAGTTGTTGAATTGTTGATGAGCTGAAAGACGCTGTAGCTTGTGATATACTGCAGCGTGTTCACTGACCCATGCTGCTTCTCCTCCTCTCTGCAGGCAACAAGTGGAACTTTAAGAAGATGGTGAGCTACCAGGAGATGCTGGACGGCATCAGGCAGAAGTGGCCCAACCTGGAAAGGCTTCAGGCTGGACACACTGACACGGCCAAGGTCTGTATTCTCTGCACTGGGTTTCTCAAGTATTGATTTGCACCCGTTAGGAGCTGGAACACATTTATTCAGCATCCTGATTATTCTAAAAAAAAATACATCAGGATGGTGCTAGCGCTATTCCTGTTTGTAGGCCAGTTTGCATTTTTCTCTGATAAATTGTCTTGACACTTCACCATACTGAATTCCTCTTTTAAGTCAAGTCAGACTAAGAATACATTGTGGTATTTTATCAAGAAGCAAATATTGGTAGTGCTGGACTTTGTTGATGGTAAGTTAGTTCGTTGTCAGAAGATTAGTCACAATCCTCTAACAAACCTTATTCATGGCCAGATTGGTGAAAAAAAAACATCTAAAGAGTATTGTGTAAAAATCAAATAAAGCCTTTAGTCATTGGTTTCAGTGCTTGGAATTGGTTTTAAGAAATCTTTCTCAGTCATTTCTATTTTGTGACAGACATTTAAAGTGCCAGGCTTCAAAGGTCAGGTGGGCTTCATCACCTCCATGTCTGACCATTTCTGTGGTTCCTGCAACCGTTTACGCATCACTGCAGACGGCAACCTCAAGGTACACACAGTTGTTCTTTGTAGGGCTGTAAGGAGCCGGTAATCAGCTCTGTTTTTGACTTATAATAGGGCGCACGTGGATTAACATGCATATTAGCTGTAATTTCTTTCAATGCTTTCCTTGGCTATTTCCTTGGAGGTGTTTCTGTCTTTGATTTTGACTCTTTGTCTGTCTTCTTCTCTCAGGTGTGTTTGTTTGGTAACTCGGAGGTCTCCCTCAGAGACGTATTGCGCTCTGGGGCATCTGATGAAGAGCTTTTTCAGATCATTGGAGAGGCCGTGGGCAGAAAGAAGAAACAGCATGCAGGTAGAAATGTATATAATACAACATTTATGGGGTATAGTCAGAGATTTTTGTGCCATTCGCTTATATACGTCTCAAATGTAATCTCTAATCCTATCTTCAGGCATGTTCAGTATCTCCCAGATGAAGAACAGGCCTATGATCCTCATTGGTGGGTGACATGGCTGTACGTACATATCTCTCACACTCAGTTTGTTCTCTCACTGTTCAGTTCTGATTTTTTTTTTTTTATTGTTAATTATGGACTGTACACCAATCTCTGTTCGACATTCACACTGACAACTGATAACGATTAACAAACTTAAATCTTAAATGTGAATTATGCATCTTTATCTAACAATAAGCATTTGCTGTTTGATTAAACAGCATCCTTTAATAACATTCTCTTTTTATTTTTCCACTCGGCACAGAGACCCAAAGGTTCCTACCAAAGCCGCCAGACAGCCAGACAGATGCTTTCCCCATCGTTTCCCATTTTAAAAATGACGTTTTTCCAACAACTGCTCCTCTAATGTGCCATACAGGCAGCAGGAGAGTCTTGAATAGAGAGGGGTTCTTGTGCCTTCCAGACTCTATTGCTTCAACACAACCAGCCCACATTGGGTGCTTTAGAAGTGGGGAAACACATGTTAACACGCATATCAGCAAAGACAAACCTAATGTGACAGACGACCTCTACAATGTAGTGCACCTTCACTCCTCCTTAGGTATTGGTTTTATTTTCAACAGTTATCACACTAAGACTGCAAGATTTCAGAGACGCACAAATGTCATGAGCTACATTAATGAAGACTGCTTCAGGTACACACAAACCAGGGGTCCCACCGCCCCGAAGAGCCACGTATTCAGGACCCCAAGAGCTCCTGTTCTTTGCACACTACTAATGAATGCCAAAATAAATCTTAAAGGACGCAGTGTTAGGTTCTGCCACAATCGAAGTTCTAGCCAAGACCCCGGCGTCAACCTCAAACAGGCTGTGGGCGATCAGACCGACTCGGACACGAATGTCTCCGACATTCACCTGGATGAAGCCACCACAGCCCAGCTGACGCACACAGACGCCCGGGGCCGAGCCACCATGGTGGACGTTGGCAGGAAAGTCTCCACATGTCGAACAGCGACAGCCTGCGCCACCGTCGTCTTAGGCCCCACCGCGTTCCGGTTGCTCCGGGATAACCAGCTGGCTAAGGGCGACGCCTTGACGGTGGCGCAGTTGGCCGGCATCATGGCTTCCAAGCAGACCTCAGCCCTCATCCCGCTCTGCCACCCGCTCCCCTTAGACCACGCCTCTGTCACCTTTCACCTGGATGAGCTGCAGAACGCTGCTGTCATCACAGCAACGTGTCGCACTACGGGCAGGACGGGAGTCGAGATGGAGGCTTTGACGGCCGTTTCCGTGGCAGCGCTCACTGTGTACGACATGTGCAAGGCAGTGAGCCATGACATCATCATCACGGACGTAAAACTGGTGAGCAAGACGGGCGGGAAGAGGGACTTCCATCCGTCACCCAACCCATGAGAACTGAGGATGAATGAATTGAGGATGAATGAATTGAACATGTACAGCGCTCAGTTTTTCACTGAAACTTTCATATATTTCTACAAACTAAAATTTGTGCCACTACTTATTTTGAAAGCTCGAATTATCAAGTCTTGGTTTTACCCCCATCCTGCCAACCTCTGACAGTAGCTTACTTGATTGCCTACTCTTGTGACATTTGACCAGATAATTACTTGATCTGTCATTTATCCCACACAATATGAGTCATGTTATCTAATTAGTGTTCATGCTTACTTTAATTTCATTATGTTTTGCAAATAATTTCAGTGTCATCCATGAGATCATTCATTTCCTGTTCTTTTTTTTGCCTCTAGAGGGAACACAAGTATTATTAAGCCTCCATGGCAGTCATTTAATGAAGAAGAAACTGAGGACGTCATCGGTGCTCTTAATGTGTTGAATGTTTGTCTTTTATGAACATACGTGAACTTTGAAGATAATTCCATTCAGAATTAAGGCCGGATGGCTGACTTGAAAGACTGCACTGAAGGAAGCAACAGCAGAGTACAATGTGACCCGCCCTGAGTCCTGGCTGCTTTTCCCAGCTGCTTCCCGGTCTAACTGTGGAATATCACACGCTTCTTTCTTGTTGCTCTGCTTACCTGCATTGCGCTAACTACCAGCACTGCAAATAACATTTTTTTCAGGTGAGTTTTAGGGTTGATATCAGTCTTATGAGATGTAGCGCTTCTCAGAGATGTTCTTTCATCATTTCCTCTTGATGCTGTGTAATCTACCTCTGTAGTATACTGGTAACTCTGGATGTTTGTCCTCATCCAACATTACAGCGCAGGATGATGGTAAGAGGAAATATCCAGCAATTGAATGATTGATAACACAAAAAGTCTATTACACTGCTTCAATTCAGGTATTATTCTGTAGTTTCTTTCACTCTCACAGTGTCCCTGTACGTATGACCCTCTGGTCTGCAGTGTAGACCATCGGATCTCACTTTTAGTCTTTGGAGAATCACATATTGCTATTTTGTTATTGTTTTGAATAGTTGATTTCACTTTGCATGTGGCTCACCTCATCACACTGCACATTCTTAACAATGTTGGTGGAGGCTTGTTTATCATTTGTTATAACTTAGAAAAATGTGAATATTCTACAGCTTCTCCTGTCACGTCTTAACAAGTCTGGAAGTCGAGTAATGTGTTGTTTCCACAAGGTGGTTTTCACTTGGTTATAACAGTGTGTTTCACTGTGTTTTAATGGGGTGATTAAAGGAAACAATAAACAGGGCATTCGTAATCTTTTTTCTGGGCAAAGTCTGCATTTTGGTTTCTGACACAACATTTTAGTTCACTTAACAGGTGGAATCTCTAATTAAAATTCCAGCAGTGATGTACGGGCCCTCGCACTCCCACGCGCCGCCTCCCCGACGTGCAGCCCGCGAGGGATCCCGCTTAAAGTTGCTATTTTTGGCTCGTTTCCTGTCTCCAGCAGGGGGCGCTGGCGAGCCGTTTGGCCACGCCCACTCGCAAAGCACATATCAGATGTATCGTCTCACCACGCCGGATGTATGTCACGTTTCGTGAAGTTTCAAGCATCCTTTGACCTTAAACGTCAACTTCCTGTGACAGGGTGAGACATCCAACTTTGCTGCATCGTCACGGCGACACCCATTGACAAAGTCGAACGAATGTCTCAATATATCATCAACTACATGTTTAGGTTATTGTGACCCGACTTTACGTTCATGGGATCAACCAGCTTCGACGTAGAATGTGAAAGCATGAAAAGTGTCATTTCCAGTGGCCAACAGGGGGCGCTATGACTATGAGCGAATATTACCCCACAGGGGTCTTCAGGGCGGGGCTGTTATCATACCTGTGATGTTTGGAGAAGGTCGGTCCGTGTACATAAGATTTAAAGCAACTCGTAGTTTCATGGTGAGACGCTCAAAATGGCCACCACACTACGGGCACACACATCGACAAAAACAAATTATTTTGATAACTTTTAATCCCAAACATGTTTTCTATCCATAAAACCTAAATTCAAGTCGGTACGACAAAATCCTCAGGACGAGTTCGACAAAGTACAACGTGTCAGAATTGCCCAAAATGGCGACTAAATTCAAAATGGTGGACTTCCTGTCGAGTTGAAGTAACGGTGCAATGTACCTTTTGTGCGTCAAGGTGTGATACACGTGTCCACCAGATTTGGTGAATTTAGGTAAATGTGGCCGCCGGGGCATCTCTTTAGGGGGCGCTCTCGAGCCGTTTGGCCGCGCCCACTCGTGACTCCACTAGAATACGAAATCTTTCGCCGGGAGACGTGTGTATCCTCTTTCATGAGTTTTTGAATATGATAAAGCCTCCAAAAAGGCAAATCACTTCACGTAAGGAGAAGAACGTCTAACGACGAACGACTAAGAACATTTTTACGAAATACAATAGGGCTTCTCACCACTGGTGCTCGGGCCCTAATTAGAAAACCTGTTCAGCAAGCGGCATGGCTATGACACCCACCACATTGTCTGCAGACCTGTGCAGTCTGTACTGCTGCAGCGGTGTCGGTATTTAGCAGAATGGAGCTTCTATCATTCTCTGGACCTTTATTTTGATCCTTAATCATAAGACTATCACTAGTCAATCACTAGTGTTTTGCCTACCATGTTTTGCCTACCATGTTTTGCCTAGGGGACTTTTCCTCACCCTGCTCTGCTTGGCCTGCACGCCTTTGCCCGACGGGCTCTGTGTGGCCCTGGTTTTACGCTGCTTTGCTCGGCTCTGCTCGACTTACAGCCACCCATTATTTTATGTGCATGTGTGTACATATACAATAGTCTTTACGCTTACACAATTTTAACAAATAATGTGCATTAGGTTTGCCCCTAACAAGACTGGTAAAACACACAAGGCCCTTGTCAACAACACTCATCGATGTGCTTCCATGATAACACTCATTCCAGGAAGTCACTTTGGGGAGGAAGTGTTTAGTGAGGGTTGTTCTGCAGCCTGCTCACAGACTGTACTGAGGATTTGTATTTTAAAGCTCCACATTACAAAATATGGCAGCCAGTATTTGTTACAAAAACAGCTTCTGGTGCGTTTCGTGCTCAACAACATACATGTGTTGATCAGGTATTGACAAACTGGTCAAAGCATGACGGTTTAAAATGGACCCATTGGGACATTATCATATTTGTATTAGTCTAAACATTCATGTTTGGCATCTGATTCTGAAGGAACAAGTACCACATTAGCACCAACTGACCCTGTTATTCCACAAAGTGACAGAAACCATACACTGACAAATTCTACTACAGCAGGGAGTAGAATTTGTCTGAGCAAAAGAGATCAGAAAAATTCATAAACATATTAGCATTAATGTGATTATGATTTTTTTTTTAACCAAGATCTGTTTCAAAACATTGGTACTTGCATACCGTGCTGAGAAAAGATCGGGTCCAGTCTACATCCAGGACATGGTCCAACCTTACACCCCAGCCCGCTCACTCCGCTCTGCGTCTACCAATCGGCTTGTTGCTCTCTCACTGCGAGCGAAACACTCTACAAAATCAAGACTGTTTGCTGTCCTGGCTCCTAAATGGTGGAATGAGCTCCTCAACGACATCAGGACAGCAGAAAGTCTATACATCTTCCGCCGCAAACTAAAACTACACCTCTTCCGACTTTACCTTGAATAGGAAGCACTTCAGTAGCACTTACCTATAGCACTTTGAAGTTTGGCTTTCTTGAAGAAAATTGTACTTTCTTAATTGTTGTTGTTCTGAATTTGAACCCTCATGGTTGAAATGCACTTTATTGTAAGTCACTTTGGATAAAGGCGTCAGCTAAATGTAATGTAATGTAAACAATGCATGTTACTGCATCATATAATACATTGAAATACAAGGTGAGTTTTAACATCTCCATAGTCTTCACTGTAAACAAGTTCAACATCTTATTACCTGTATTTTAATATTTAAGGGTTGACAATATTAGAAACAAGTCAAGACTTTTCATCACTGAAAAAAATTATACTTTGGACCAACTTAAAAAAATTGCCAATTTTTTACAGCTAAATTTATTAATTTTTCTCAAATTGCATTTTTTAATTTAAACCTAAAATTTTAATTTAATGTGAATAAAAAAATCTTTCTTTTACCCAAGATAAAAATGTACTTTTATACAAAGTAAAAAGATAAAAAAAATTTTTTATCAAGACCGTACACCAGTTTTAGCTTTGTTACAACTTGATTTTTTCATTTGGGAAAAAGCTAGTATTTAATATTCCATCTCAGTAAAGTTTTTTACTTTAGTATAAACTAGTTAAAATGCTGTAATTTTTTACATGCTAATTCATCAGCTTTCATCAAGTTAAATTTCTTATTCAGTACAAACTAAAATTTATAATTTTGTTACAAGCAAATTTATCAGCTTTTCTCAAGTTAAATGTCTAATTCAATAGAAACTATAACTTACAATTATACCTTAATTAAGACATTTTCTTTAGTCACAAGCAAAGACATCACTTAATGTAGTCCAATACAATTATATGTTTTGCTTTTTTACAAATAAAATTTCACAACAAACAGTATTTTCTGTGATATGGAAGCAGAATTTTCACTTAAGATAAAACTGAAAACATTTAGTCACTGTCAATGTTTGATCTTGTTTCCATAATACAAATAAAGACAGGGAAATTCACTTCAACAGACCTTCAGGTTTATTGTGATTGCTTTTAAAAAATGCATCACCTTAGATCAAGTACTAAAAAAAAACGTGCAAAATAAAAAATACATAAATAAAACCCTCCATTTGAAGCCTGTAAAGCTAGCAGTATGTGTTCCACACATTAATAATTAACTAAAAAAAAGAAGAAGTAAATTCTGGTCTTTTTAATCTGCATTAAGTTTCTGCAACAACCTCTCAAACATGTAACATGCAATGTAAAAGCCACAACTGTAAAATAGTGTTTCCAAAACTGTTAAAACTTTTCAATATGGTATTTAAACCTTTTGCAACTATTCTGTTATGTTAACCACATAACTTCTAACATGTAAAACTGCTATGTAAATCCCTATTATGAAATATGTAATGTAACCATTAAGTGTATAAACGTTATTAAAACTTGGCTGTCCTTACATAAAAGTTACGACAAGAAATGTCACATTATATTGAACCATTATAAACGTGAGATCAATGGATCAAAACAAGAACTGGAAAAATACAGTTCAATTGCTTTGAGCAAAGGTTGGTCTTTTGTGAACAATTCAGTTCAACAAGAAATAGCACCACTACTGGTACAACTGAGCTGCAGGTCATTGTCAATTAAGCATTATTCAGTGCTAATATAATACCTAAATATTGATACCACAGACAGATTTCTGTTCAGAAAAAAATTTAAACATAAGCCAATTTAGAGGTGACATCTGTTTCCATCTTTCATATACATTTAACAACTGCCTGTTCCATTACCCAGTAAGACATTTGAATCCACGTTATAAAAACAGAACAAAGAACATGCTGTATCCAAATGTCTTCTGTGGATTATTCTAATGTTCAGAGCTTGACACTCAGACTGTACACTCTGCACGTCATCTTTTTGGGTTCTATCTCCATACATATTTTCTGCAGTGCATCAAAAGTGTACTTTAGCTCACTTGGATAGCTCAAGTTTAGAGCATACAGTGGTGTGAAAAAGTGTTTGCCCCCTTCCTGATTTCAAATGTTTTTGCATGTCTGTCACACTTAAATGTTTCAGATCATCAAACAAATTTATATATTAGTCAAAGATAACATAAGTAAACACAAAATGCAGTTTTTAAATGAAGGTTTTTATTATTAAGGGAGAAAAACAATCTAAACCCACATGGCCCTGTGTGAAAAAGTGTTTGCCCCCTCCTGTTAAAACATAACTTAACTTTATCACACCTGAGTTCAATTTCTCGAGCCACACCCAGGCCTGATTACTGTCACACCTGTTCTCAATCAAGAAATCACTTAAATAGGACCTGCCTGACAAAGTGAAGTAGACCAAAAGATCCTCAAAAGATAGACATCATGCCGAGATCCAAAGAAATTCAGGAACAAATGAGAAAGACAGTAATTGAGATCTATCAGTCTGGAAAAGGTTCTAAAGCCATTTCTGAAGCTTTGGGACTCCAGCGAACCACAGTGAGAGCCATTATCCACAAATGGAGAAAACATGGAACAGTGGTGAACCTTCCCAGGAGTGGCCGGCTGACCAAAATTACCCCAAGAGCGCAGCGACGACTCATCCGAGAGGTCACAAAAGACCCCGCGACAACATCCAAAGAACTGCAGGCCTCACTTGCCTCAGTTAAGGTCAGTGTTCATGACTCCACCATAAGAAAGAGACTCGGCAAAAATGACCTGCATGGCAGAGTTCCAAGACCAAAACCACCGCTGAGCAAAAAGAACATTAAGGCTCGTCTCATTTTTGCCAGAAAACATGTTGATGATCCCCAAGACTTTTGGGAAAATACTCTGTGGACTGACGAGACAAAAGTTGAACTTTTTGGAAGGTGTGTGTCCCGTTACATCTGGCGTAAAAGTAACACCGCATTTCAGAACAAGAACATCATACCAACAGTAAAATATGGTGGTGGTAGTGTGACGGTCTGGGGCTGTTTTGCTGCTTCAGGACCTGGAAGACTTGCTGTGATAAATGGAACCATGAATTCTACCGTCTACCAAAACATCCTGAAGGAGAACGTCCGGCCATCTGTTCGTGACCTCAAGCTGAAGCCAACTTGGGTTCTGCAGCAGGACAATGATCCAAAACACACCAGCAAGTTGTGCAATTCTGTGCTAGGCTATGTTTACAACAATACAATATATGTATTCCATATTATATTTCTTATCTGCAATCTCGTATTAATCAACTATTAATCCTCAGGCTATGCAACAGGCTGTTTCTGCTGAGGTCAGCGATCCTGTTGGGGTCAGCATGCTGATGTGCATAATAACAAGGCCACAGGCCGTTACCGGGCGGTAACGGTTGATGGCATGACCACTACTTTGATCTTTTGTCTTTCTTATCTCTTCCAAGTCATAAAACGGGAATAAGTTACTGACCTGAACAAACACGTCCCCACAAGACAAGACCCCCACCTCGACCAATCAACAAAGGACACATCACCACACATGATTTTTTTTTGGTTTTCTGTACTATAAGAAGACTGGGTCAGGGAGAGTCAGGAGGTCAGACTTCGTGAACTGACACATACTCTGTTGCGGTCAGGGAAACATAGTCTGGACCCAGAGCTCTGTAAACTGATTATTCTGCTGCTGTTAAATAAATATCTTGAAGCCTGACATCTTCTCCTATTGCCTCATTAAAGAACACGCAGGACTGGGGGCTTTACACATATTGGCTTTGTACTAGCAGGAGCCCAAGTCCAACAAAGTCCACCTCTGAATGGCTGAAGAAAAACAAAATGAAGACTTTGGAGTGGCCTAGTCAAAGTCCTGATCTGAATCCTATTGAGATGCTGTGGCATGACCTTAAAAAGGCGGTTCATGCTGGAAAACCCTCCAACGTGGCTGAATTACAACAACTCTGCAAAGATGAGTTGGCCAAAATTGCTCCACAGCACTGTAAAAGACTCATTGCAAGTTATCCAAACGCTTGATTACAGTTGTTGCTGTTAAGAGTGGCCCAACCAGTTATTGGGTTTAGGTGTAAACACTTTTTCACACAGGGCCATGTGGGTTTGGATTTTTTTTTTCGTCCCGGATCTGTGTCCGTGTCTGCGAATCATGTGAATGTGTGTGTGTTCCTGCATGACCTGAATCCCGGCGTGGTTGTGGTTAGTCATGTTAAACCCGTCTGTGCCTGCCAACCGTCTCCTCCTCCTCTTCCTCCTCCCCTCCCGTCTCTCCACCGCCTGCAGTCTCTTGCCCAGTGTCCATTCCTCCCGCAATTATAGAAGGTGTCGTTACCTGGCTCTCGTGGTCCTCCCCCACGGCCGCCAGCCCCTCTCCATCCACCTCGTTTCCTCCTTCCAAATCCCCTCGGTAAAAATTCGTGGGTGCCGCCTGGGGTTGGAGTAGAGGGGGTGGAGTTTGGTGACGGTGTTGTGGGTTCGGAGATGGAGGCAGGCTGAGCAGCCAGAGGTGGAATAGGCAGAACGGGCGGATCAACTCCGACTGGGATGTGTCCCATGTTAGGATATGGAGGAGGATCGGGTCACGGTCCCATGTTGGTTTGTTTTTGTACCACCTAATCATCATCCTCATCATTTTTCTGGGAGAAATGTATTTCAATTATTAGATATACACTGCTCAAAAAAAATAAAGGGAACCCTTAAACAACACATCTGAGATCTCAATGAATGAAATATTCCAGTTGAAAATCTTTATTCATTACATAGTGGAATGCGTTGAGAACAAAATAACATAAGAATGATCAATGGAAATCAAAATCATTATCTCATGGAGGTCTGGATTCAGAATCATACTCAAAATAAAAGTGGAAAAATCAGATCACAGGCTGATCCAACTTCTGTGGAAATTCCTCAAGACAAGTCCAAATGAGGCTCAGTAGTGTGTGTGTCCTCCACGTGCCTGTACGCACTCCCTACAACGCCTGGGCATGCTCCTGATGAGACCACGGATGTTCTCCTGAGGGATCTCCTCCCAGACCTGGATCAAAGCATCAGTCAACTTCTGGACAGTCTGTTGTGCGACGTGGCGTCAGCGGACGGAACGAGACACGGTGTCCCAGATGTGCTGGATTGGATTCAGGTCTGGGGAACGGGCAGGCCGGTCCATAGCATCGATGCCTTCATCATGCAGGAACTGCTGACACACTCCAGCCACATGAGGCCGAGCATTGTCATGCATCAGAAGGAACCCAGGGCCCACTGCACCAGCATACGGTCTTACAATGGGTCTGAGGATCTCATCCCGGGACCTAATGGCAGTCAGGGTACCTCTGGCTAGCATATGGAGGGCTGTGCGGCCCTCCAAAGAAATGCCTCCCCAGACCGTCGCTGACCCACCGCCAAACCGGTCACGCTGGAGGATGTTGCAGGCAGCAGAACGTTCTCCACGGCGTCTCCAGACTCTGTCACGTCTGCCACATGTGCTCAGTGTGAACCTGCTCTCATCCGTGAAGAACACAGGGCGCCGATGACGAAGCTGCCAATCTTGGTGTTTTCTGTTAAATGCCGATCGCCCCGCACGGTGTTGGGCTGTAAGCACAGGTCCCACTTGTGAATGTCAGGTCCTCGTACCGCCCTCACGGAGTCGGTTTCTGACAGTTTGAGCAGAAACATGCACATTAGTGGCCTGCTGGAGGTCATTTTGTAGGGCTCTGGCAGCGCTCCTCCTGTTCCTCCTTGCACAAAGGAGCAGATAGCGGTCCTGCTGCTGGGTTGTTGTCCTCCTACGTCCCCCTCCACGTCTCCTGGTGGACCGGCCTGTCTCCTGGTATGTCCTCCGTGCTCTTGACACTGTGCTGACAGACACAGCAAACCTTCTTGCCACAGCGTGCATTGATGTGCCATCCTGGATGAGCTGCACTACCTGAGCAACTTCTGTGGGTTGTAGACACCGCCTCATGCTATCTCTGGTGGCGAGGGCGCTGGCAAAATGCAAAAGTGACCAAACATCAGCCAGAAAGGACGAGGACAGAGAAACGGTCTGTGGCCACCACCTGCAGAACCGTTCCTTTATAGGGTTGTCTTGCCTCATTTCCACCTGTTGTCTGTTCCATTTGTACAACAGCAGGTGAAATTGATTCATAATCAGTGTTGCTTCCTAACTGGACAGGTTGATTTCCTAGAAGTGTGATTGACTTGGAGTTACATTGTGTTGTTTAAGTGTTCCCTTTATTTTTTTGAACAGTGTATATAACAATATTTAATTTTAGATTTAGATACAAAAAAAAAAAAAAATCAGATTACAATGTGATATTTTGAAACATAATGATTTAAAACAGATGTGTTAAAGTTCACAAATGTTGCTCGAGGCTACATCTTACATCACCTCTACCTGGTAAAAGCTGATTGACAGACAGTCTAAATCAGGAGTGTCAAACTCATTTTAGTTAAGGGGCCACATACTGCCTGCTTTGATCTCAAGTGGGCCAGACCAGTAAATTCATAGCATAATAACGCATACATAACGACAATATTTCTCTATGTTTAAGTCATTGGTGAAGGTTTTTGGATGATAAAATCTATTTTAAGGTCTTTCTACAATAAGCTAGAAACATAAAGAGCAAAAACTCAGACATCAGCCCACTGTTTATCTGCCTGGGCTCTCCTCTGGTTTAGGACTGTCTGTTACTGAAAGTGTTTTCATTGGTTGCTGTCTAGAGGGCTTCACTCCAGTAAACACCTCTGCTCCTTATAATGAGTGCAGAAGTCTGGTCTGATAGATGTGCTGTACTGCATTGTTGAAGTCATTTTGGAAACAGACTTGTTGTCTCTTCTCCACTCTCTCTTTTTAACATCAGGAGGAATCCACTGTAAGTAGTTATTCATATTTGAACTTATTTCTTTGACGGTCCTCTCTTAAACATCAGGCATAAAGCTGTGGATATTTTCTGTCCTCGGCTTATTAATAATACTTTTAGCAAAATATATGTTAAATTACCTGGAAGGGCTTTCCGGGATTATCAATGTTTCGAACTGAAAGGTGTGGTACATTCTCTATCGTGAAACTTGAAACTACCTCAGAAACAATATCACAGCGGGATGAACAACATCATCTGTATCATGGAAGGAATTTAAATCTCTAGGTTTTCTGTCAAATCCGTTAAAGTAAAGTTTTAGTCTCCTTACCTCCAAATGGACAGAATATTTGAAATGGAAAGAAACAACATTTGAATGTGTTTGGTAGATGTACAGGTTATAGTTTTGACTGTATTTCTGATTTTGGTATGAGCATACATACACAATGGTGAAGCAGCTGATGCCCCCCTGCCCTTTCTTCTTCTGTAACCTTGGATGGCAAAAATCAAACAGAAGTTTTCTTCTTTTTAATTTTAGCCTTTGCATTTTTAGTTAATCTGGTGATCTGTGTTGAGATTAGAATTCGTATTCCAGTGTTTTGTTTATTAGAGGCGTTGCTCCATTATCACACATTATGTTGACGACTGGTATTTACTTTAAGCCCATTTTGATAAGATCTTAAAATTAAATAATAATTGGAAATTGTGATAAAGATCAAAGTCTAACACAATCCAACTTTGTATCTTCATATTATTTAATTTCTTAGCTAACCTATCTGGTATGATCATAAAATCAAATCCAGTAATCTTACACTGTCAAAACTGTTGTATCTTACAATAATGTTTTTATTTTTTTCACATTTATCTTTCACAGCTCTAGCATTGCCATGGCTGATCAACCTGACGTCCCCCAAAAAAGGAATTTGAAAAAGAAATTAAAAAAGCAATGGAAAAAGGTTATGCTGAAGGAGCTGAAAAGATCCAGGAGTATTTGGATCAGCAGGATAATATTCAACTTTATATTGGAATCACAGGTGAAGCTGGTGCGGGTAAATCCACCTTTGTTAATGCCTTTAGAGGCGTAGACAACAGAGATGAGGGAGCCGCCCCTACTGGTTGTGTAGAAACCACCACGGTAGTTACACCATACGCCCATCCAAACTATCCCAACGTTACACTATGGGACCTTCCTGGAATTGGAACCACCAAGTTTCCAGCTGACAAGTACCTGAAGCATGTTGAATTTGAGAAGTTTGACTTCTTCATCATCATCTCAGAGACTCGCTTCACAGAAAATGATGTGAAGCTCGCTAAAGAGATTCAGAAGATGAAGAAAAAGTTCTACTTTGTCCGCTCAAAGATTGACAACGATTTAAACGCTGCAGAAAGAAGTCAGAGAGACTTCAGTGTAGAGAAGACCCTTTCAGCCATGAGGGAAAACTGCGTTCAAGGTAATTTTAATTTAGATTACTATTATAGTTTGAAGAGTGTCGTGACAATATTTATTTTCTCCTCTGGCAAACAATCAAAATTTCTCCCTGAAAATATGTTTTCTGTATTCACATTGAATATCACCCTACAGATGACCAAATTACAACATTACAATATGGGTCAGAGGGACCTGATGAATTCATCGTGGTATAAAACTACAGACCCTGATGTCTTTTTTAATATCTCAACTTTGATAATGAGTTGAGTTTTTATTGAGTCAGAGTGAAGAAAATAGAACAAATGAAGATTGTAACATTGCAACATTTTACAACTTGTATATTTAAAGTGTCCTTACCATACATAATACTCTGGTTTAAGCTTAAATCTGTTTAAATCATCACATATTTGTACTCATCTTGCTGCTTCACTTTTCATTGGAAACTAGTGTTTTTATTGATCATAATAATCAAGTTAAACCTGAATCATATTTTATGCCTTTCCTGACACAGGTCTACAAAAACAAGGTGTTCCTGCTACTGTCTTCCTGGTGTCCAGCTTTGACCTCCACCTGCATGACTTCCCTCTCCTACAGCAGACATTAGAGAGAGAACTTCCTGCACACAAGAGGGATATGCTGTTGCTTGCCACACCCAACATCAACCTGGAGATCATCAACAGGAAGAAAAAGGCTTTTCAGGCCAAAATAAAATACTATGCATGTCTGTCTGCTGCTGGAGCAGCTGTGCCAATTCCTGGGCTTTCTATTGCAGTTGATCTGGGCTTGCTGGTTAATGTTGCTATAAAATATGCGATTGGGTTTAGGCTTGATAAGCCGTCTCTGGAGAAACTTGCTGCCACCTCTGATGTACCACTGAGTGATCTGATGGCTGTCATCAATTCACCACTGGCTGCAGTAAAAATAACCAAAGGTCTTGTTGTGAAGGTGCTGAGCACATGTACAATCATATCTTTATCAATGCTAGCAGAAGAAGGGTTGAAATTCATGCCATTACTTGGAATCCCAGTAGCAGCCACCATCTCTTTTACCACAACCTACAAATGTCTGAGTATGTTCCTCAATACGTTCGCTGACGATGCACAGAGGGTGTTTAAAAAGGCTCTGGGTTTGGACACCTCAGTGTGATATTGTAAAGTAAATGACAACACCTTTACTGGAACATGAAAGCTGCAGCGGTCAAAAGAGCTTTTCAATTACTTTTCTGAGTAGAGGTTCTTTCAAAATGAATATGGCATCATAATCTAGCTGTATATTTAAATCCTTTTGATTTTACAGGTGATCAGTCTGTCCTCACAGCAGCTCTTATTCACTCTGTCAGTGCAGAAAATATAGAGACTTCTTACAGTTTAAAACCTTGAAACATCACGAAACAAAATTTTTTCAACAGGACATATTTTCATCCTTCAAATTTAAACTGTGTATGTTGTAGAAGAACTATTGAATAATTGTTGTTTTCCCTATTCAAGTTGTTTGCTTCATTTTGAACATTAGCACTTTGTGGAAATCAGGTGATTCTCTAATTTGTACATTTTTATCTGGTTATTGTGTCTTTTGAGAGATTTAATTAATCCTGTTGAAACAGGCTGTTCTGTCATTTAAAAACAATCACAGTTTTCATTTCATATGTTTTTGTGGACCTCCAAATAAACACATGTAAACATTATAATTTGAAATTTATAATCATGAAAGTGTAAATCATTTAATATATCGTTATTTCTTAAAACGTTATGTGCTGTCATAAATAGAGGCATAAATTATATTAAAAACTTTATAATTCTTTGTAGATTTATTTCAATAATTCATAGCAGACGGTTTTGTTATTTTTGACACCTGTAGACATTTGTGATGAGTCTTCACTGCCCTCCAGTGGTCACAGTGAGGAACAACAACAGAAATAATGCAGATATTAGCATCTTCATTCTTATCCTTTATCAATAAAACGTTATTCATAAACATATTAGCATTAATGTGATTATTTATTATTCTTTTTAACTAAACAATGCATGTTAATGCATTATATAATACATTGCAATACAAGGTGAGTTTTAACATCTCTACAGTCTTCATTGGAAACAACTTCAACATCTTATTACCTGTATTTTATGTGCAAGGGTTGACAGAATATTAGAAACAAGTCAACACTTTTCATTGGTTGTTTGATCATTTATCATTTGTCTGACCCAATAGAACTGCTGTGTGGGCTCTTGCTGCTGATAATGCACCTCTGGAGTTGGACACCTGCACTGAGTCGACTCCACCCTGAACAATTAGGAAGTCCATCCTTCAGAGACATGCTCTCCTCTCTGGGTTGTATTTGTGGAGAAGTATTCACACTGCTGCAGGACCCAAACACTCGTCTCAACAAATGATAGTGATGAAAACAATAAACAGTCAGTTGCAAGGGACAAAAGTTTATTGTAACCCTACAAAAGACACAGGGTGAGAAAAAAATACAAAACAAAACATAAAATTATAGAAATGGAAAAA
Organism: Brachyistius frenatus; assembly: GCF_029030835.1. Lineage (NCBI taxonomy): Eukaryota > Metazoa > Chordata > Actinopteri > Embiotocidae > Brachyistius > Brachyistius frenatus. The sequence goes on from NW_027210884.1 coordinate 89,901, forward strand.
AAAAAAAGATTCTCATTCTTATACAAGTCTCAGAACTATCCATCATACACGGACCACAGTTTAATTATTCATATTTTTAATATAACATTTTTTTGTAATGCTGTGTACATACAAAATATAGCAAACTAAATAAGGCAAATAAATAGAGGTACAATTTACAGGAAAATGGAACATTCCTCAATGTTTGAATCTTTTTTTTTCTTTTTTTTTTTTTTTTTATCTCATCTGAAACATCAAAAATGGTGTACAAAATGATTTTTTTTTTTTTTGTCCGACTGTACATCTTTCGGTGGAGGATACTTTTTTTTTTAAAAACTTTTTTATTCCAACCATAAAAATACTGTCTTCTCACAATTACACAACCTTAAAGAACGGGTGCAACTTTTCTGAAAAGCAGTACAAACTGTGGTGTAACAGGTGCGTTCCAATAGCAATCAATTCTCTATTAAAGTATAAAGTCAACACATCACACTTTGTGCACCTTTCTTTAGGCATGCAGGTTAACGCCATGTGCATGTAATGACAGAAATGTGGTGGTGACAGAGTCCCCCCCTACATACACCCCAATAGTTTCCATTTTACCACGAATACCATCTCTTATCATCTCTAACGTGTTTCCAGCGGCCCAGCCGGAGTCCCCGACCTCACTTGCCCTTTTTCTCTTTTATTCCTCTCCACACCATGTTTTATTTGCACCACACTTTTGTTGCACCCTTCTCCTTTCTAGAGGGACGTAAAGCCCTCAAAATGGCGCTGCAAATGGAAATGTCCCATGATAAAAAAGTGCATTGAACAAGCTACTAATTTCTTTCCTCTGATTTCCATCTTTACACTCCAAAATCAGCCAGTCAATGGCCAAATAAACATCCAAACATGTAACAACACAAACATGTATTAATACTGACAATGTTGCAATACCCCTCAGTAAATAGTCTGCACTAGAATATGGGTTAAAGCTCTGAATTAAGAGTTTAAAGGGTCTGCTGAAGTCTGATATACTAACTGTGATTAACTCGAAGGACAAAGGAGCAGAAGTTAGAAAGTAGAACAGCTCAAATATACATGTATTGTAATGGTTTAAAATTAAGCAATCATCTGTCATTTTCTCCTTTGTGATTTTAAAAAGTGTCTGAAAGTTTGAATTGATTTTGGTTTACTGGTTAATCTCTAAAGTGTGGGACACAGGAAGTCAAAGATCATCTCTGCACTGTCTCACATCATCTCTTTGACCTCACATCAGCTTCTCTCTGCTTCAGTTTGAGGAAAGGTTGAAGGAATAAAACCTGATAGGACGAGGTGTCATTGTGATAGAACTCACGATGGATAAATCAAAGCTATGGAAAAAGAGTGGATTCATCTGTGCACGAGAAACAGAACAAACCTCTCTGATGATATACCTGAGACACTAAAGTACACCTGCTTGAGTTATTTAGAAGGTACAAGTGCCAAAATCATGTTAACTGGTTGTGAGGTTTGAGTGAAGTGCACCACCTGGAGCCACAAGATGGCGCCATTTAGTCTAATCCCAACTGTCATTTCACGAGCGAACACTGTACATGCTTTTGGAAAGCCACAACCACAAAAACACAGCAATAGGAATGGTACCTGTGAGAACGGGATCAGAGGCACTTAAAGGTGAACATTAACAAAAGTTTAAGAAAAGAAAAGCTGGCAGGATGAAGGAATACCGACAAACCGGGAAGGTCTTTCCTAATAATACATCCAATAGTGGGGGTTAGGTCTATCTGTTTGTTCAGGAACACTGTTAATGAAGTCTTCTTCTCGTTTTATAACATTGCTGTATATACAAGTGCTCATTGAGTGAAGTGCAGTGGGAATATTTCTCATTCAATGTGAGGAATGGGGGGAAAGAACTGCAACATGAGATCTGTGTTTACTGTCACTATGAGAACAAACTTTACTCCTGAACCAGGGCCTGCTTCTCAAAGTCTTTGGACCTGTTTTGCCAAATTCAACGAGACTGGATTTAATAATCTTAAACTGTGTGCCAAACCCTGAAGCTGTCAAATTAAAGCCATCCGATTCAAGATGAATGGGCCAACATAGGTGCTTACACACAGGATGTGTCCATTTTTCAGCTTGCTATGGGAGTCCAATCCTTCTACTGCAATCCTGGACACTTCACATACAGCCATTTACTGCACTATTCTGACCACATATGTGGATGGAAAGACTAAAAGGGGGCTATGTAAGAAGTAACTGGTTGAGGCTCTAATAATTCATGTATGTGTGGATCTCTACCTGTTTACATTAGGATGTATGCTCATATGTGGAAAATGTATTTAAAAAAAAAAAAAAATTCTGCTTGATCCTCAATTTCATTTAATGACTCATAATTGAATTTGAACCAATCAGCTTTCTCATCTCCTGGAGAACTGACTGGGAGTCACAGCTGAGCCTTCATTACAGAGTTTCCTTTCTTTGAGAACTCTTCCTTTAGTGAGCTGTAATGACCCCCTTTAAAAATTTGATCTCATTGAGATCTCACCCCACACATTACATCCCAGGCTGTCAGACCTACTGCTTAGGTTTCTGAAAAAGCATACATCAATTTAAAAGCAAATACATTTAATATTTTCAAAACCTTTGAGGAAATATTTGGTTGGCTTCAAAATGTGGGTCAGACTGTTGTTTGGCAGCAGGTTGCCTATAGTGACGTAAACATTTAAGAGAAGGTACAAGGCCAGGTGAGAGTAGGGATTCTTTTCCGTGACGCCCTCTGAGGTGGTTGTCCTTCTGTTAGTGTCCTGTCATTGTACACTTTTAAAGAACCTAACAGTTCAATTAAATGACCTTTCCACACCCTGTAAGTGCTTTGTTGTGCCCTGACATTACAATAAGAGACCCATCATACGACGTGGTCTGACATTAGACTGCCAACTGAAATAAAAACACAGATGCAGTATGATGAGCCTGAATCCTGGTTAACAGCGTAATCAGGCACGAGTTTAACTTGTAGTGAGAGTGAAACCTCCTCAACTGGGCAGATGGCTCTGCAGTGACACCAAATGTTTTAGTATTAGCGGAACAGATCCTACAGATAGTACGGTTGATACTCACTAGTTGCAGCTGCTGGAGCATACAGACTGACAGCAGAGCAAATTCATTTATGGCATTCCTTCATTATCTTTGTTAGAGACAAAGGTAATCTGAGAACAGAGAGGACGCTGTAGTTGGCTTGTGGACTTTTGAGTGTAAAGTTTGTCAGGAAAGCTACAGTGCAAACAAGACATACAGGTATGAAAAGGATGAGCAATTATCTCTTTTACATAAAGCGCAAAATGTATAGAAATTCACTTCAACAGCAATGTGAACTTGAAACACCAACAAATAATGCATTGCGTGTACAAAATCCCAAAATGCCAAAACATAAAAAAAAAACCAACCTCTACATCTTTGCAATTAGCTTGTCTGCATCTAAATATAAATATATATCAACGCCTAATTGCAGTATGTTTTGTATTAATACATTTACATTTGTTTTCTCTTCGATTTGGCACTGGTTAATGCCAGAACAACGTTAAAACCATTTCAGAGTGTAGGTGAGGCTTGACCCACGTGGCACAGTCATCGTTTTGTGCATCAAGGCAAGAAGTTGTTCTTCCCTTGAGAGGAGCGCTTTGTTTCCAGGGAAACTGCAGGTTGGGATGTACGTACGTCTTCCCTGGGAATGCAGTACGCCATAGGAGACCACTGGGATGAATCTTCTGTTTTGAAGCGTTACCTCCCGTCGCGTATCCTTCCTCACTCTTTCAGAAGCCTACAAAGCATTCTGGGATTCGCTGTCTCCATGCCCTTCCTTGCAATAAAGGAAGTTCATGAACATCTATCCATTCTGTGGCTGAGAATCTCTCTTTTCGTGGGAACACCTGACACAACCACGACCGTGGAGGTTATGGCTTAGTTCCCTGTAACTTCTTCCTCTGTGTTTTTTACATCTGCCGAGAGAGGCTTCATAGTCCTTTTTCCAAATCCGTTTGCTTGGCCTCGAGTCTATGTACAGTGTGACTGGCTAATCCCAACGTCTTATGTGTTGTTAAGTCAGATAGCTAAATGATCGCGCTTCTCCAGAACCAACGGGCTCGTAGAGAAGCAGCGAAGGGTTTGTGAGTGGAGAAAAAAAAAAGAGTGACAGTGAAAAACAGTAGGGTGATAGCGAGAACCTTGAGCACAGTGTTAAAAGGATATGGTCAAATGACATGGGATAATGTGTCACAGTGGTCTGTCCGTCCATCCATCCCGACTGTCTTCATCCAGCTCAGGAGATCAAACAAAGTCCAGGACAAACGGGTTGGAAATAGCTTTACAAGACCAATCAGAGGAGAGCGTTGCATCCTTCATAGCTGTCCATACATGTTGCTACATGTCCAGTTACATCCTCTCCAAAGTCAGCGGTCACTGCTCCAGGACCTGGACTAAAGGTGTTAAGAGATCTACGCCATGGCAGAATTTAGGTGTCTAGAGTTTTTTTTGTTTTGTTTTTTTCCTTCCTTTACGCGACCTAGTAGTTGACCTTGGTTACAGCTCGTTCGCGGCCACCACCCTCCACCAGCTGGTTGACCGAGCGCTTCCTGTTACGCTTGAACTTGTTTAGGTCCTTATCGAAGACCTCACCGGACCGCAATGCCGACACCAGGTCATCGAACTCCCCGCCGACCTCATCTGAGGCTCCGCTCTTCTTGGCCCGCCGTTCCCGCTCCCTCTGCTCCTTGAGCTAGAGAGGGAGAGAAGATGGGGAGGGGGGGGGGGGTGAATTTAAATTTAGAATAAACTGTCATGGCTTTCACAGGTTTATTCTATAATTGTCTCACCATGGCCTCCATCCGTGCCCTCCTCTCCTCCTCATCCTTGCGTCGCTGCATGTTCTCCAGGTCTTGCCGTGCTTCACTGAACGACTGTAAGAATGTGTCGAAGATCCCGAAGAACTCGTCAGGCTGCATCCTCCGTTCTTCCTCCCCAAAGTGCTTCAGAGATTTGGCAAACTGCAAAGAAGACACATCATTTTTTTACATTCTGACATGTAGTGACGAAGAAGCCGCTCCGTACACAGTAATACTGAATAAATATGGGAACGGTAGCTGACATAAAACCTTATTGCCTTGACTGAATTCTCTGCGTTGGCCCTGACTTCTTATAGTTTATGCAGTAAAAGGAACACGTGAGCCTGCATATGCATGCCTGTCACATTCATCTACTGGTGTGCATGCTTGATGTTCTCAAGAACTGCAGGAACACACACACACACACACACACACACACACACACACACGCACACGCACACACACACGCACACGCACACGCACACACACAACCAATGAGAATGACTGCATGATTTGACCACCGTATGTCCACCCTGCTCTGTTCCATCTGCTCAGTGCTCTGCGCCAGGACAACGCCTGCAGCCAGACCTACTCCACATTCCCACACACTCAGCTTTGTACGGCAGTGTGCAGCAGAAACCGAACGTGACACAATATATGCCACTTACAGGTCAGAGAGTTAGACGTCAGCACGTTATCTGACAGCTTTGAACTTTAATAAATGTGTTGCAGTACAATTTTGGCAAAATTTCAGTTTATATAAGTTCCTCTGATTGATTATTAATCCTGATTATATGGTTTTAGGAAATAAATGCATCAAATGCACTCTTTTAACTTGAAATAACATCACTCTGTTGTTAAATGACACAGCAGCTGACTGAACGTCTTGCAAACCTACAACTTGCTGTTTTGAGTGCATTAGTGCATTCACGCCGATAAGTATGGCAACATGCAGTGCACTATGAGTATCCTGGATGGTGGACTCATAACGGTCAAAACGTTGAGCATGAAACCCTAGAAACTTCTCACCCTCGACAGTCATTGGCGTTGTAGTAAAAGGTCCAGAAACTTATTTTCAAACGGCTGTGTACTACATGGAAGTATACTGATGTAAGTACGCGAGTTGAAACACAGCCTTAGACTCGACATGATTAAAAACAGCAGTGGAAGAACATTTATTATGCAAAATGGTCTTTTTAGGCGCATTTTGAATCATCATTACTGATACAATAAGGTGCAAGACACCTTTAAAAACTGTATCTGGTTGAGGTGGAGCTATTTCTAACTACAAATGCATCAGTGTTATGTAACTTCAGGAGAAAAACACTGTGCTGGTATATTACTTTGTCACTCTGAAGAGCGCAGACCAAAACATTGTAAATGTCTAAACAAATTAAATCTTTCAGTTAGAAAGCTGCTGCCTCTGATGTACTGTAACAGAGTTCTCTCTTGAAGGGGAGTAGAGAGGCTAGTATATACTGTATGTGGTCCTCGTGTTGTGATAAAATGGAGTTGGGCCTCGCTATTTTGTGAGGACGCAAAACCATCCCGTCATTATGGTCCTGGTCACCATGGCAACCCCACCATCTTCCTTTTCTCTCCTTGTAATTATGTGTCTGGTCAAATCTGTTTCCTCTCATCCTCTCGAGTCTGTGCTAAATGAGTAAACACAGACACACACACACAATGAAATAGAGAATGCGAAGTCACACAGATGCAACTCATCTCAGACAGACAAACACACACACACACACACACACACACACACACACACACACACACACACACACACACACACACACACACACACACACACACACACACACACACACACACACACACACACACACACACACACACACACTGCCCTGCTCTAGGATAGGCTAATTATCTAGGTGGATTATTTAATGTTGTAATGTACCCTTATTGTTTGACTTAACATTTTATTACATTTCTTTTGTCATGGATGTTGCATAAATCCTGTCAAACACTCGTATTGTGACAGCTGGGTATGTGAGAAAATGCTTTTCCAATTCTCTGAAAGGAAACATAATTGACTAAATTATATCTAAATACAAACAAGATCATTTTTCATATCTAACCCAAAGAAAATATACAGGGACATAAACGTGTCCTGAGAGAATTCACTTTTATCTGATTTTATCTGATCCCTCGCTCTCTACAGACACCCATGCAGTGCAGACCGGAGAAAAGGAGCAAAGTTAATTTTACAGTCATGCCTCAGTTAGTGGAAACACTGAAATGCTCCCATACAAACAAACACAATACCAGTCCACACGTCAACGAACTGCAAGAAGAAAAAAGTCTAGTGATGGTGTGATAGTTAAAGTATTGACAGCTAGCAGCTGTGAAGCTCAACTAGACATGAAAGTGGGAACAAAAGATTGTGTATGTGCAGGGAAACTGCAGTAAGGTCCGTTTCAAAAGACCTTTGGGTCAGATGCTCGTTTACAAATGGGTCAAAATGTAATTTTTTTCCTGTATTACATAGCGTTGAAGGTTAAGTTGCACACAACATAAAGATTAGACATCAAATACTCCAATACCCAGCTCTGGACTTGAAATGAACTACATTTACTACATCATACTTAAACTTTATATACCAACGAACAAGGCTCTTGAAGTAAGAACAGCTCTTTCATAATACCACTGGCTAAGAAGGCTAATGGCTAAAATCAAGACTGGGAAAAAAAAAAAGCCTTTCTCATCAGAATGTGTTTTTATGCACGCATCACTGATTTATTTGATCATTTTTTACTGTTAATATTTATGGGACAGAGACGGACACTAAATGTTAAAGGTGTGTGTGTTGTTCTTTTTTAGGCTATTCGATTGTTGTCACCAAGTCACATCAACAACCACAACAGGCATTGTGAGAATGCTTAAAGATCAGCTTGTTTGAGCCAAGCCATCCATCACGAGGCCTTCTTTTATTTTTGGTCAGAATGACATCACTGCTGAGTGGCAAATCCATCCACACTTTTGCATAACTTGCACAATACTAATATCAAGCAGACACGACACAAGCTATGATGGATTAGTTTAATCAAGTAAGTTTCAGGTCTCTACAGGCCGATTCTCATGCTGTTGTAAAAGTAACTAATAACCGACTGTACAGGCTGCCTGTGTGTCCGTAAAACGCAAGAAATCACTTACAGTACAGCGAGCTTTGGAAAATGGTTGGCAGAAATGTGCAGTAATTTGAAACAAATGGGCTATAACATGCAAAGACGCTGGTTAGGTTGTATGAATGATGAAGGGAGATTGATGACACACATAGGTGCAGTTTTTAATGTTCCAAGTCATCTACTGAAGGTCTTTTATTAGCCAAATTCACATTAGTGCCTGAATCTGTTTTTTTTAGGCCACATTCCCACTAGTGCAATACGTTGTAACTTAACATTTCCAAGACAGCAGCACATGTGGCGAATGAGTATCTCGCAGCACTCCCTGCTCTGCTTTTTTCTGCTTCAAACTGAGCTGTTTTGGTCTTGGACAGAAAGTGAATATTGTATTCTCTGAACATGTTGATGTGTGGATGTGTTGTTAAGTACAAACCCATCCAATCTCTGTGGATAAGAGAAAAATCCCTTCCCTCCCCTGGAAACCTCCGTCCCAATAACCCACATGACCTTGGACAACTGTAATCCTTTGTACTGCCGTGGTGTCTAGTGAGCATGTGTGTATCTCTGCGCACACACACACACACACACACACACACACACACACACACACACACACACACACACACACACACACACACACACACACACACACACACACACACACACACACACACATATATTTGTTGCCATGGAGCTTTATGAACCTTAGCAAGCTGCCAGCTCAGTTTAGTCAACCTCTACCTTCTTAGGGATGAAACACACACCCACACCTTCCATATTTGTATTCCACTGGAAACCTAGCGGAGTGTCAAAGGGCCTTGACAAGCACTGAGTCAATGTGTCAGACTCCCCACTTAACAACACCACACACACACACGCACACACACACACACACACACACACACACACACACACACACACACACACACACACACACACACACACACACACACACACACAGAGTTTGAGTCTGGACCGGTGAACACAGGTCCTTTTGTTTTACTGCAGTAACTGGTTCCCTATTCCTCCCGTTCTTTTCCCATGACATCCCAAATGGTGCATTTTCCCTCCAATTTTTTTACCGACCTCCTCCTTGAACGAATAATTAGGCAAGGGGAAGTTCTACCGAGGGCCCGTTCTCATGTCTTTCACTCCATCTGTCTTACAAACTTTGGATCGTTGAGAGAATTGAAGCCATGTGGTTCTTTAGCGTCGGTTAACAGGTATTTTGGAAAAAATGCAATCTTTATAATGCTATAATGTAAAGCCTCGAACACAATGCCTGCCTAGTTTTTGCGTCTTAGATGTGTCTTGCTTGCGTGTGTGTGTCCACACTGGCTGCGTGTCACCTGCGGTGCGGCGGCTGCAGGTCCTACCAATGATTCAACGAGTTTCTCTTTGATAACGGCCACCAGTATAGTATTTTTGATGTCCGACAAATGTTGTTTACCCTCGAACAGCACGTCTCAGCGGGCAGTGTGGATGCTCTCAGCCATTAACATGGATGCTATGGAGGAAGTGTGTCCCTGGCCTAATATCTGTGCTAATGTAAGAGTCTGCAAGATGCAAAAGCTTCCAATGTGCCAGCATAAGGATGCTAAATATGGAGCAGACCACCGTAGGCCTGCGAATTAAATAACATGTTTGCATAAATCTTTTCAACATTGACTTACTTTGGGATTCCCCCAGTCCCACAGATATGTTCAGCTTACATGCTTCCTACCATATATGCATACACGAGCCAGCAGGGTTCAGAAGGCCACTTGTCCCAGTTGTAAAAAAAAAAAGGAGTGTGGATTTAAAACCCGAACTTCAAGAGACCAACACAAAGAGGAGACGTCGGGGGAATCCCGGCTAATCTTTCAGCGCTGGGTTTTCCGACCCCGCTGATGTCATCCCACTGGACTAAAAGGGATGCGCGGAGGTTTCACAGTTTCTCCCTTCAGTATTTTGTAAATCACTCCTTCCTTCTCTTCAGTCCGTCTGACATGAAGGCTTAGCAGTGAGGACGACTTGCCAAGGATGCATCAAAGCCACCCACAAAATACACTTACACTTCCAGAATGACCTCGTCTGACATTCACACACATTATTAAACATAGAAACAAATGATCAAACAGTTGGTTACCTTGTCCTTGGCTTCACTTAGCTGGTCCTCCAGTTCAGAGAAGCTGAAGCCAGCAACAGTGATGAAGTCACCGATCACAGCCACAAACTTATCCCCGCGTTCCCTCGTCCTGCTCTGCTGGTAGTGCAGCTCCTGGAGGGGGGGGAGCGACAGAGCAGCGGCGTGACTATCGAACTTCAGGTCGATCAGTGCATGAGGTCGATACGTGGTTCATGTTCTTTGTGTTCTCTTCAGTTTCCCGTAAACGTGACGTGTTGCCGTTGATGTCACTCGTGCACGGAACATTACCACCATTTAAACACTTCACCCTGCTGTCCATCGCCGCACTGCTCGAAAAACATAATGACAGACAGGAGAAGAACCAGCGGGAGGGAGCGTGACACAAACACACAACAACTCACCGCCTCCAGGGCCTTCAGTGCATTTTTGATATTGTGCACTTCTTTCTCCAACTCTGCCAAACTAAGGAGAGAGAAAAGACAGTTGCTGTTAGCTGCTTGTTTGTTAGTCCTTTCCCTTCGAACGTCCCTGCAGTGAAATGCCGTGCACTCACTTGACTTTGGCAGCCTCTGGTACACTGCTCAGCTCCTCCTGGATGTGCAGTGTTTCCGGGTAGTTCTTCTCAAAAATCATAATCAAGTAGTGCAACATGGTGATGTTCCTGTCAAATCACAAGAAGACATACAAACAGAATCGTCAACCTTTAGCTAAAGTAACCAAAGTCACACTAATGTGCTCAAAATAAGGTTAACTTTGAACTTATCCTTAAATCCAAACATGAGGAGGATTTTCCCTCAGTTGTTCTACCTTCTGTTTACGAGTTATTGCAGATTGCAGATTGTCAGAACATACCCCTTTCAGGATAAGTTCATGCAGAACTCGTGCTAGCATGAGAGTTATACTAAACAGGAAATGTTTTAAGACACTGCATAAGTAAATAGCAAAACCTTTTGAAACAGAATGACATTGTTCCAGGAAAATCAGAACAATGTTAATAGGATATTCCATGCAGTTGTACTAATAATGAACAAAAAGTTGTTTATCGTGTAAAACAAAGAAAGAACACAAAGATGTTTTTTCTTATTTCCACTGAGGAAGTGAATACTTGAGTTTTGGAACAGCTCTTTTTGTTATGCGTTCGATGATATAAACAGGAAGTGTAACATTGTGAATAGCTTACGTACCATTTTACAAGTAATAACAATTTGTTTTGCTGTTAGTTTTCAATCCACACTGCAATCTTTAAAAAGCCACGACCAATTTAACTAATTCTCCTCAGATTTAATACTTAGGTTGTTCTTGGAGTTGTTTCACCACCACCCATAGTTTATTGAAATTTGTGTGAGCCTCAATTTCCTCTGTGCATTGCATTGTGGGAGGGCTACTTTTTTTTTTGTCTGTGTGCTGCGTGCTTTGAATATTCTTTATTTTGTCACTTTTGTAATGTGAAAACACAACATTCAAAACGTCCTTAGAATCAGTGTGTAGTTTGGAATCAGATCTTGGCTGTGGAGTAAGTGTGTAAGCTCATTTTATTGTTGATATTTTGACAAATTTTGAGCCACGGGAAATCATGCTACAGTAGCTGCCAGCAGTTCCTGTTACCACGGTAACCATGATTGAAGAGAGAATATTTCATTACTTCTGATACTGGGGAAAAAAAAAAAAAAAAAGTTATTTGTGAGGCAAGATGGTCATCTACAACAGACGCCCTCATCCTGCTGTATGTGTTGGACGGCTGTGCGTTTCATTACAGGGAGATGTGACACTGCAGATGGCATGATGCTCGATAAAGAACACATCAGTCTAAAAGGCTGTTGGTTAGTTTGATGTCCACAGTTCCTCCCCTGGCCCACCTGTCTATGCTGGACTTGGTGTCAGCGATCTTGTTGAGGCTGGAGACCTTGAATCCGTAGGCGTTGCCTCTCTGGCCTTTGTTCATGAAGTTTCCGAAGGCCAGCACCACCTCCAGGACCTGAGTGAGACGCTTGCTCCGGACGACCTCCTTGGACGCATTCAGGATGGCTGAAGGAAAGTGGAGAGGAAGAGATAATATAGCCGGTGACTGACGCTAGATGTGTGCACTTTCAACCTTTTATATTGCATAACAATCTGGCTTTACACTGTTGCCTTCTGTTTCTTCACTCAAACCCCACAGGCACACAGAAACTAAAGCCTCAGCTGTACGTGGCCCTAAAGCTCTCATCCTTTCCTTTATTTTCCCATCCTTCACGATGAGTGATCAATATTTCCGACAACACCTGGGCATCTTTGTGGGGAAACCCATCAAGTCCTTCCCATCCATCCATAAAACAGCAGGGGGAAGGGAATGTTCCAAACGTAACCCCACACTGTCTGTTTCTTTTCCCCTGAGAACAGACTTGTCTGGCAGAGCGCAGGTGGTTCCCCCTCTCCACAGAGGAAACCTCAGTGTGAATGTGAAAATCATTAAGAATATTCATATTGTTATTGTTACAGTTCGTTCTGCAGAGATACAGCTCTGGAACTATTCTTCTGGCTCTGCTGACAGTGTTCTGCTACACACCGCACCATCTTCAGAAATGCTTCTATTGAACATGCTGGGTGGTCCAGGAAAATATAGTCTCATCTCGAGTATGTGACAAAGTAACATGAATAAGAAAAGGGGATGGGAACTTTATTACAGGCATCGATAAAGAGTGCGGTCTGGGAATATTTGGATCCAGCAACAGGGATTCTGGAGGTTTGAGTCAACACTCAAACTCACAGGATTATCCCTCTGCTCGTACTTTCTTTCCATTCCTGGCATCGAGCAATGTACGTCAGGAGATTAATTTTATTTGATCTCAGGCTAGAATGAATAGATTATCTGACAAAAACTCTGCAGCATGCATAAGACTAAACTGTCAATCAGAACTCTGTCTGTTTACAGATAAAATACTGCTGGCAAAAATGATGTGATGTGCTCCTCAAAGCCCAGAAAAGCATTCAGGCCAGCAGAGAAGTGTCTTTCATGTAGTTCTGGCTCACACTGACACTATGACAGCTCAGTCATGCCACACCCTGTGCACGCATGTGCACACACACATGTCTAAGGACCTCATTGTAAGCCTATTGCCTCAGCCTTTGAAGTGAACTGCAGTATTTACAAGAGACGCTCTCCCCTCTCAACTCTAGCCAGCTTTCCAAAACAGCCTCCCTGGTAACCTGGAAGCTGGCTCCAAGGGAAAAACTCCACAGGGCCAATATACTCTCACCATGCAATCACACGTGCACACTTAATACAAAAATGGGATTGCGGAAAGCCCTGGTAAAAGTGTTCAAAGCTGATGATATTTTTAGTGTGTGAAACTTTTTTTTTTTTTTTTTTTTTTTTGCCTCCGTGTACATAACTGAATGTGTCATGCCCTGAATAATGTTCTCCAAAATATAATCTTCTGCTCCATTTGTTGGGTAAGACATGAACCCACGCCAAAAGGGAGCTGTTTTGATCAGAGTCAAAGCTGATGTCGACTAATATTTGTTCCATTCAAAAGAAAAAGCTGCTGTTACACAATATTTTACTACTGTCAACAAATTTCATGAAAAGACTAAAACCAAAACATCAGTTCATCAGTACTGTCTGACCTCTGAAGGACTAAACACAAGCCCAAGTTTCATTTTATGAAGGGAACTTCCTGAAACAGCTGGTTACTGTATTTTATTTTAGCAAACATCACTCGGCAGCAGGACAGTACGTGGAGTCAAAATAAACTACAGTGTTTGTGTTCATGGTCACTCCATGTGGCTCCCTGATGTGTTTTCCAAAGTTTTGGGGCAACACTGGAGCTCAAACTCCTCAAGTACTGAATATTATCCTTTCAGTAAGCAATCGCAAGAAGCTGGTTTTAGTGGCCTCCAAGGTGTTTGTCCTTACCTTCAACCTTAGGCTTGGTTTCAGCTAAGCGCTCCGCAAACTTTTTCTTGAAGAATAGAGCCTGCAGTCTCTGCTGGTAGTGGTCAATTCTGATGAAGAGAAGAAAGAAAAGGAAGAGAAAAAAACAGAAAGGGAGGTAAGTTACATTTGTCTCCGGGGGAGAATAAGTTCAAAGAAGTCACCCAATTGTACAAAAACTCCCTCTCTCAGTTTTCACTGCGCTTATCTTCCAATAGGCTCCCATCAAGCTGGGGAGTTGACAAATGGGTATATTAAACTTGCCCAAAAGTTCACCAAAGTAGGGAGTGGGAATTTCATAGAGGGACAGGGGATATTAAATAGCAAATAAAGGAAATAACTAAATCCCAGATGTATTTCTCAGACCAAAGGAGATGCGGTCAAACGGAAAGAAAGTGGACAGGGTAATATTTCACTAAAGGAAATGAAAAGGCTTAATTATCTTGTACAAACAGTGCAGATTCTGAGAAAGGATGGAGCGCGGAGAAAAGGCACTGATTTAAAAAGTCTCTCTGCTGTCTGATGTGATTGCAGTCCTCAAGGGCAGCTCTGACTTCCTTTCTCAGCTGCATGATGAATCACCCTAAAGTTTCAAGCTTGTCCTTAAAACTACCGTCCTTTTGCTGCTTCAGAGGCTCATTCTTTTTGAAGAGACATGCTTTTCGACATTTTATGATCTATGTTTTGACTGCCTGATGTCTCGATTTTGAACAAAATCTCCATATTTCTAGAAATCCTCCATTTTGACATAAAGCCATAAACTAATACATCTGCATTATTGCATATATTTATTACAGTGTTTTTCTTTTTTTACAAAGTAAACTCCTTAAACATTAACTACAAAAAAAGTAGTAGATAACAGAAATCGGATACCTAACTTTACACCAATGCTGTTTCCTAAAGTTCTACATTAATGTATTCCTGTGTACCTGCTCATTTCAAAGAGGAAGCGGTCAGCGCGGGCCATCCTCTCCAGCTCATGTTTGTGCTCCTCTAACAGATCAATATCACTTTTCTCTGGGATGAACTTCAGCAGCTGCAAAGACAATGTTAATCCAAAAGTTAATGCAGTAGCCTGTGGAGCAAACTGACATGTATAGTACCAAACAAGCTAAAAATTCTGCTATTAATTAGTTTTCTACAAATATTTTTCTACAAACAAACATCATACACTAAAAGATTGTTGACTTTCTGCTGTCTTGTTTGGAATAACTGAAATCTGTAGTATCACTTTGTCTGAGCTAAGTGCTGACTCATCAGACCTGTTGGAGGCCTGTTTTTGATGAATATAACATTGATTTTTCTTTCACTATCAAGCAAACCCATACACATCGTTCTGACCAAACCAGTCCCAACAGACTGCTACTACCCTGCCTTGTTACATGTCTACATGATCGTTCATCAAACACTGAACCATACCTGCTCCAACATATCTTTGGCAAGCTCTTCTCTCTCATCCATCTCCAGAATGGCCCTCTTGATCTCTTCATTGCTCATTTTTAACCTGAAAGTAAGACAATAGTTATTCCAATTACATTACATTACAAACACACAACAGTGAAAAATACATTTATAACTGCCACTAATACTCTGAATGCAAGTCAGGACCAGTGATAACCCCCAGGAGCACTGCCAGCTGTTTCCAGTGCATCTGATCAGTGTTACATGTTCTGAGTTGTGATCAATAAGTCTGTTGTTGGGTCTGTGCATTAAAGTCATATTGACCAGCTGCTGACCCCATTTGGGTGCTGTTTGTACCCCAGGGTCATTTGCTATTGACATGAGAGTGAGGTCAGGGACCATGCTGCTGTTTTGTCAGACACACAAAGGGGTCAGGAAGCCTGTTTATTGATCTGCAGAGAGGGGTTAGGATTCCAATTCTCTACAGAGTCATCACTATTAGGAGACATGCACACGGTAACCATATTGTTGAGTGGATCTTAAATGATGACAATTGATCCTGGTTAAGATGTAGCGGGACTCATAGCCCCTCAGGAACGGGGTAAATTATGTCTAAATTCAATCTATATTATTTAATGTGGAGAGTAGACCTGAATTTAATAATAGACAAAATTCATGTTGAAATCTGAACACTACTTCCTGAGATACATCCTCACCTGGACAATGCTTTCTGTCCATCATATGACTCAGTTAAAAAAAAATACATGGATTGTAATTCAATTATACTTGACAGATGTCCTTGTGTGTCCGTTAAGAACACATCTGGTAGAAGATGTAAGAAGCACTAGCCTCCACCAGCTCCACACTAAATTACAGCTCTAACCCCTGACCTAAAGGATGCAGTGTCATATATTTTATCATAGCCTGTGCTCAGGCTGTTACTTATAAACTAATTAACAGATGGTAACCAGTTGTTTAATGATGGCGCGATGAAGCATAAGGAATCACACTTACTTTGAAAGAAGGATGATGCAATTCTGTGCACGCCGGCCGTCGATGACCGACAGCTCTTTCACCTTCCGCGTGCTGACATATATGTCATCCATAGATCCCGTCTCTTTCTGTAGACAGATTAACACAGAAAAAGAGATTAAGCTTACAACATGGTGCTGAAATAAAATGCAAAAGCCTGCACAATGAAACATTTCCTCCTCACATCTGTCTGACAGACAAAACCCCTTCAGAGCATTTACAAAGTGGTGATTTAGAGCAGATTACAAAATCTAAAAGAACTAAGGCCAGTTGTTGAAGTTGTTGTTTAATCACTGTTACCATGAAGAACCGAACAGCTGCACTCAAACCAAACAGTCCAGTTAACCTCAGATCAAGTTCCCTGACCTGTTTTTGCAGTTACTGATCGCGATGATTAGTGGCTTGCATCAATTCCAAAGAGGCCATAATGCACATCTTGTTAAACAATATAAAGCCTGAATTAAGTTTGGGAAGGTGTGTGAAAAAAAAAAAAAAAAGATCCCAAATGTCACTAAAAATCCAAAGCAGGTCCCGGTGGATGAGATTTTTTGGTTGAGTCACCACTACTAACACAAAGCAGGCAGACCTATAAAGTTCTCAGAGGAACAGGAAAACTCCATTCAAGCCAGTCAGATGTTTTAGAAAGCTTCGCACACATGTAGTATTAAAGTCCACAAGGGGAAAGAATACATGTCTGAGAAAACCGGCCGGGGCTGCATGCTAAACACATTCTATTTATGGTCCGAGTTGGTTTCCTGCATGCCAGAAAACGGCCTTTTTCAGGCTGCTGAGTATGACATATGTAAAACAGATGCGGCTTGTAAAGAAAGTGTGTCGTTTTTCCATGCCCGTGTTGACCCACGGTGCCTGGCAGCAGACTGAGGTTGGCAGTGGGTTAGGGGGACAACTCCCATTCACTGAAACCTGCCAAAGCCCTCTTTGCCCACGTGAGCAAAAGCAAATTTGACAGCTTGGGTACAGCCGACACACTCAACCCCATGTAAGTGTAAACTAGTCCCTTCATCTTCTCTAACAGTTATTAAAGAACGGCGGCATAAATGGGGTCAGGTGTTTGAACTGTTAGACTTTTCACAACTGAGTGGCTGCACTTAAATTCAACACAATGATTAAGAATGGGGATGATAATGAAAAATAAGGCAACAATGGCAAAGACTAATGTGCCATTTGGGTTTTCGGAACCTCCATCAAGGTAAACTGTCTCGTCTACAGTCTACATTTCATATGGTGGTGAAAATAAAGTCTTTAAGTATGGCAAAACACGAGCATTCATTTAAAATCATGTTTCTGACCACCTGATGAATGAATGTAGAAAATCCAAGTCCTTTCAAGTAAGTTTTTTTTTTTTTTTTAAACCTCTGCCTATTTGGCTGGTAAACTCTCTGCTAACATCATCATCTAGCTTTAAAACTAAGATCATACATCTGAAGATTTAACAGAAAAATAGCAGCAACAGAGACAATAACACATTTATTATAAAAGTAACTGTTCTGTATGTCTGGCTGCTGCACTGCCGAAGAGAAGGTGGTAGAGACACGCAGTAGGTAACCATGTGGTCAAAATGCTGGAAGATGTTGAACTCACCTGTTTGAAGGATTGGTTAGTGAGCAGCTCCTGCCCAGACAGTCGGAGAAGTGCAGAGAGACACAAACAAAAAAAATTGAAAAAACATGCAAAGATTAGCATTTCAAGCAGAAAAAAGGTGGTGGCTAGAGCAAAGAACTACAACTACTATGCACACTACAAGCTGAAGCTGGGAAGACCCTCTGTGAGAAAAACAATAATCGCCTACTGTCCAAGTCATCAGGGGCTCATGGAATCTATTTTGGGGGAGGAAATCTGTCTGTGCTGCATAGGTGAAAAAAAAAGAAAAAGTCTTTCCTAGTTTGGTTTCTGTCTTCTTAAATAGGTCATGATTGATATAATGCATTCTTTTGATTGCATCTACATCTGCCTTGACATGGAAAAACAAGACCATGAAAAATGACTGTGGTAACTTATCCTACAGAGGGCAAATGTAAACAAAAGCCCTTTTTAAAAAGGAAAACCAGTGACAAGTACAAAAAAAGCAAGTATGCCATGTACAAACATCGCAATATTGTCCAGTTGAATTGAATCTCACTTTTGCCAAATGGAATTGAGATTTCAAAGCCAGGAAGATCTTGGGGGTTTTATGTGGCTACATCCATAGAGATCTGCATTTAACTACTGGCCTTTGCCAATAAAAACCTGCTCTGTATAAATAAATACCCACAGTAAATCACTGTGAGCTACAACCTCGAATGACCCATTACGCTTCAATAAAAGCTTAAAAAGAAATGTCGTGCTCGTTGCTGTCAGAAGCAAGGCTGTGGAATTCATTATAAAGGAATACGTATGTATTTCCCTTAAAGACTTGAAATTAATTAGAGCATATTAACATTCCACTTAAACCAATTTACAGCGGTGTTATATATCAGTTTGTGCAATTGCGCCCAATATTATCACATGGCAAGTGGTGTACAATTAATCTGTGGCACAGAGATGTAATTGCTATGTACTGTATGGCATTACCACAAAGGCACACATGCTGCAATTATCCTATTAGTTTGTCCCTGGTTCAACGTGATTTAATGAATAGCCTCTTTATTTTAGTACATGAGCGTCAGTAAAAAGTTCCCTGTATCGTGACTCCTCGTGACTTCAATGGTCGAATCGAACTGTTTCCTTCACGTCGCCGTGATTCATGAGCCCGTGAAGACCCAGTCAGTTTCCCCAGTTCCCACACAAATCTGCAGTTACAAGAGCAAAGATTGTGGTCTGTGGCATCTCTACAATAAGGCATTCAGCAGTGCACAGCTGCTCATGTTAGCCTGGAGCGAGACCCCTGGCACCCTCGAGAGTCCTTTTCAAACATCCCACCCCTCAGCCCGTCACGCGCACTTCTCGGCTAATACACACAGTTCAAGAATCAAGACCAAAATCGTACTCCGACTCAAGTCGTTACATTTAGTGCATGCTCGCCAAAACAAACACACATTCACACATTCAACGGCAAGTCGTAGACATGTATCCAGAACCCTGTAACCCAAACCTGCTGTCTCTGATATGCTGAAAACATCTTCTCTATGTCCTTGAGGTCGAGAATCTTGAAAGCTTTCAGGTCGTCGATGTCATTCCAGATGGTGCCATTGATCATATTCTGAAAAGGGGTAGAGGGACATAAAGGGTTAACATTTACACACAGATAGACATTGAAGGTACACCTTCTCTAAGTTTTCTGCCGTGTTTCCATACTTTTTCAAATCAGGGATGAACAGATGTTTTGAATTTGTTGCGCAATAAAATATACTAAAAGACCCCAGGCCCGAAACTGGGCAAGTGCAATGAAGTGCAAAGCGGTGGGTCTTGGACACACACATGTCTCTAAGCGCACATGCTATTTTGATTTAAGGAGGTGCAGCAAGTGCAGTGACTGGCTGAAATTGAATATAGATTAGAGGGTGTGGTGTTTAATGAATACATCCTCGACCAGTGATATTGCTCCGCTGTGCCAATCTCAGTGAAATTTGACAACAACGCCTCAAAGAATGAATGGTCACTTTTCCAGGATGGTGACGGTGTAAGTTCTGCTCTGGTGCCTTTTAGCCCGTATTTCACCAAGTTTGAAAAGCAACTATTATATAACATGTAGTGAATACCTCGGCACTGGACCAGGTTATAAAATGTTCATAAAAATGAGGAACATGTACTGACTTCAGTCTCCAACAATATTCCCCATAAATGCTTTGTAGACAAAGACACTTAAGCAGGAGGACCTGCATAAGACAGATAAAGCATGTGGTATTTCTAAAGACTGAAAAGACTGTATGTCGATTAAGTGTGCAATAGTCACAGCATGTGAATGTCCTCAAACACACAATGTGAGTGAATCTACTCCAAATTTGCTTTTGATGCTGCTTGACAACGTTTACAATGATGTTTCCCGGAAAATCATGTTTAGTCTCTTTTTTTAAAGCTTTAAGTACTTAACAGTGGGATATTCAAGTGCCCCTGAAAGCCTCATTCAGATTCAACTGTGATTAAGGCTGACTGTAACTGTGCTCTCCAACAGCCACTGGCATCAGTGGTTCCAACTTTTGGACCAACGTTGTGGAGCGGTGCTGGTGCCAGCTTTTAGTCACTGGCACCACTTTTCCTTGTCAAAATGCGTGGAACTGGTTCTAAGTTAGGCAACGGCACCATGTAGATGGAAAAAGGGGGTTTTGTTGTCTGGATGTTTCAGAATGGCACAACCTGAACACACAAAACCTCAAATCTGCAGCCAGAGGCAGAAAATGCATTTGCATTTCTACAATGATATGATAATAATAAATTAATAATGAAAATTTGTTTGGTTAAGCATTTTTTTTATGATGGCATTAAGTCAACTATTTTAGCCATAATTCTGCTGTATGTCAAAATGTAGATGGTTACGTGCCATGAAATGTGACAGAACAGTATTTTTTTTAAATTCAGGAATAAAATAGAATTGCTGATTTACTGAACTGAAGGCAAAACATGTTGGTTTCCAAAATACCATCAGCTTTGTACTGCCTCATTTGAATAAACCTCCAACCTGTTTGCACGGCCAAAAAACAGTGCCCCTCTTTCAACTTTCAACAGAATAACCCTGATCATACTATCATGACAAAAAAAAAAAGAATCTGTGGGGCCATAAGGCTATGCCCTCTTAAAGTCCTCTTTATGTTACCTTATTTGGTTCTTTTATTTTTTACATTTTGGACAATTATGTCTATGGTTAGCCGAAAAAAGACAAATAGTTCAGCGTGGTGGAAATCAACAGCAGTACAATAATGTTTGCTCACCTCGCCCAGTTTAGCCCAGTTGAAGGACTTCAGGGGATGAGAAGGCTGAGGGATGGACTTGGAGCGCATGGTGCTCATTGAGTTGAATGAGGAGGGAATAGGAGGGGGGGCTCCAAAAATGGGAGGGGCTCCTGGTGGGGGAGGTGGCGCTCCGGGTGGAGGAGGAGGTGGTGGAGGAGGCGGGCAGCTCGATGGTAGAGGAGGCGGGGGTGGAGGGAAGCCACCCATCATAGGCGGTGGAGGCGGAGCCACAGGGCTACCAGGAAGGGGAGGGGGAGGCAGGAAAGACCCATTCCCCACCTGTTAAAGGACAAATGGAAAGTAAGTTATTATATGTTTTGAATAACATCACATTTCATGTATTTACTGAACACTTTCCGTCCAGAGTGACTTAAACTTGGCATTTAATCTCAAAAGCTGGATGTCATTAAAATCCCTGTAACCTCTTGATGTCAACATTAAAAAAAACGCTATACAACTACAGCGAAACTGCCATTTTGAACTAATTTTCAATAAGAAAGCAAACAAGTATTATCAATACATTCTGTAGCTTTCCTTTCACATTGTTCATTGAGGCGATTGATCTTTAGGTAAACTGTACAAAAGTTTGAAAAAAAAATACATTTAGTAACAATGTCTCTTAAGAATGCAAAAGATAAAACACTTCACCACATGACTACTGAGCAGAATATGACTAACTCGTACAGCGTGTTGCATGTCACATGGTACCCCAGTAATAAAAGCAGCACTGCTCACAGCTATGTCATTGATGCGCGTCGACAGGTCCAGCACTTGCTCCCTGGCCGAGCGCAGCTCCACACCCTCACGCTGTAGCTTGTCCTTCATCTTGTTCAAAGTCTTCATCATGTCATCTTTTTCCTGGGTCTTGGTGTCACACTCCCGCTCTTTTCTCTCCAGTTTAGCTAGCAGCTCTACATGATCTGATTGTGAAACATTAGTGAAAAATTCTAGGTATAATACGTGACGTATAACAAAATGAATACACAGAGAAGAACATAGTGATTTGTAGGCAATTACATTAAATAAACAGATTTGAGAAACGAGCCTTACCTTTCCTGAACTTCTCTGCCTGGTCTCGCCACTGTTTCACCTCATTTTCATTGACCAACCTGTGAAGCAGACAACAAATGAGCACACAAAGCAGACACAAACAGATACATTGAGCAAAGCCTCGCAAAGAAAGCTTGCATATAGGGATCACCTGCATTACAACCAAGTCACGCCACAACATTTTGAGGAGACTGAATCACTGGATTAGACACCCATTGATCCATGACACTAAGTCCCGACTTGTTTTTTGTGAGAGGGACACAAATTCATTACCAGCATTGATTGGGTTGATGCAGTTTGCTCTTTCAAGCCCCATAGTACAACATTAGTGCTCAATAAATCCTGCTGGGCTGCAATTAGAGTTACAGGGAGTTATACAAGTTATAGAAATTTGGATACAAATGTAAGGTCATATAATGTGATAAATGGTTAATGATGAAGTGTGAATGAAAAAAAGGAAGGAGACATAAATATAAATGAAAATATTATCAATGGGAGGTTTTCAGGAATTCATTTAGATGAAGAGAGATTGAAAAGTGAAACCTTGTGCATCGGTTGTAGCCATGGCTAAAGTTGAGAGAATAGACATGTTTCAGTGTCACTTCTCACACAATATAAACAGTTATAAGAAAGCATGAGAGAAGGAACAATTGAACAGGGAATGTTTGAGGTACGATTGCTAATCATGACAAAGTAACTTCCCTGTGATGATGATTCAAACATAAATGCGAGTAATCAACTCACACGAGGAAATCCGCAAGGCAGTTTACAAGCAAATTGGTCATTAATCAGCTTTACGTCTTCAAAGTCCTCAGGTTCATGAACAGAACTGTCTGAACTTGATCAAAAAGTCAGTAATGCTCTGTGGAACCAACTCATTCAAAAAGACGCCATCAGTTTTGTGTTGGGTAGTCAAATAAATACCTTTGAATTGCTGTGGAAAAAAATGTGATTTGCAGAAGAGTCTTAATTTTGGGCAAGGCCCACGTGTGAGTAGTCAGAGCAGTTGCCATGGTGAACGCAAATGATGAATGACTTCGTCTCTCAGTTGTTTTAACAGTTGTTTTACAGTGCCCCTCCCCCTCTGGGCCATCACGGCACGAGCCCTATGTTTTTACCCGTTAACCGTCAGGGCCTCGGTCCCGAAGCCAATATCGTGAGGAAATCTGAGTTTATACACTCTTTTTTCCGAGCATAATTTACTATAAGAGAGTTTCTGGAAACACAATAAAGCCTATTGTACAGTAATGTAAAGTGAGGGGGAAGTTTTGACCACTGTGATGGATCTATGCTGGACAGTAATGACCGTTCCAGCTCAGACGCAGCATCCAAGTTCACTCTCTGTACGCTACTGGAAATAATGACCCTCAAGTGTGCTGATTACAAAAATAATAGGTTGCTGAATTGGTGAACAAAGCCAGAGCTAGCAGAGACCAAGGCTTAAAAGTTAAATGTTTTATAGTGCTTTCACCACTGAGACTACACACATTCATCCCTGATTGTAAACCTAGTTTAAACATACCAAAAATGAAGAGAGTGGAAGAGAAGAAAGATGGTGAAAGAGAAGAATGACAGCATGTCAGAATGAGACACTGAAGTCAGATGGTGGAAGGAACAACACCAAATCTACTGTCTGTACAAATGTCATCCTTTGACACTTGAATACAAGTCAAGATTAGTTTCAAAAGACCATGAAAACTAGCAAATATCAATGACCATTTGGAAAAGAATTTGTCTTCCTTGACCTCTACTTCCGAGTCACAATGCTTGGGTTTTCCTTTATGAAATGATTACTTCTCCCTGTTGTTTCTTGCATGCTGCACCTCAACACGGCTCACTTGGCCGACCAGCTCTCTTAATGCGATTAGGGCAGTTTCCCTTTGATCTCTGGTTTCCGCTCTCATGCCAATTCACGCTTGGAGCGAGGCCTCCTCCAATTCACTCCGAGACCCCCTGCTGCTACCTTCACATCCCTTCACCTTCCTGTGCAATCATGCACCGCTCCTATCACTGGCACAATAGCATGAATATAATAATAATGATAAAAAAAAAAAAACAGCAAGGCCAAGAGTGTTGAAACTGGTCTACTGAAAATGTTTTCCTATACTAAAGCTCAGATGCAAAACTTAAAATATCCAAGAGCTTCTCTGCCATACTTCGATTCTTCTAAGAGCACATGATGCTGATACCAGGCTTTGATCTTAGTTGGAAGTGATGCTGATTGGATGCATTAACCACAAGGCTTTTCCAGAAATTGCATCGTGTTAACAGCTTTGTGAGATAAGGGGAAGCTCTTAAAAAGGCATGGAGGAAGAACTGGAACTACAGTGAGCTTACAGTAACTCTCTGTTGTAATGGTTGGCAGTCAAATGACCGGCCTGGATCATCAATTATAGTACATTTGTTTCTGAAGAGGGTGAACAAAGAGTGCGGCACATAAAGCTTTATTCCTGACGTTTAGATACGTTCATATAAATCCAGCAGAACAGGAAATATACTGTGTAACAGCTGTTACAACAAAGCGTCATCAGTGAGGGTGTATGTGTGTCTGCTTTTGTGTAACCTCTGCTTTGATTGAGAGTAGAGAGATTATCACTTACATACGAATGATGTTCTTAACACTGAAGTTGTCCAGAGGGGCGATGTCCGGGTCCTCCCCCTTCTCGTCCTGTAGGACTAGCTGCTGGAGAATCCTGTCTAAGAGCTGCCAGTGCTGCAGGCTGCCGCCACCACGTTTGTCTGCATGTGGCATCAAAGGCGGATTTAGAAAGGTAATCCCAAAAAACTGGATTGAGTTCAATATTAAAAACTGGCCAAAACAGCCGAGGTCTTTTCTCCTCAGGCACAAGACATGAAAACAGAAGTTCTGTGTGCAGATCTCTGACACTCGGATACAAATTTTTACATGTTGGTAAATTATTGGAAAGTGTCTACTCACAGGGCATCTGCAGGCAGTGTTGGAGGATGGAGAGGAGGTGTGGGTAGGAATCTGTGTGGCACAGTTTCTTCTTGATCATCTCAAACATGGAACCAGCGCTCTTCGTATCTACGTGGGTCTGTTAAGAAAAAAGAGGGGCGATTACGGAGCGTCAAAGCAGTGCATTTTTTAACATTAATCTGACAACAAAACATACGGTTGCCTAATGGTGATGATAATAAATCACTCACCAAATCAAACCTCTTGGCCAACTCTGAGTCATCCTCATTCCTCACCATCTCAAAGAAGTCCAAATGCCTGGAAAGATAGAGCTTTATATTAAAGTATTTACGGCACCTTTATTTGACCATAAAGTTCTGTTTGGGACATTGAGAGCCCAAAAAAAGTAACTTCGTTTAATCACCCCAATAATTATGTGATTTTTCCAGCAACAACAGTTGCTGGAAATTATTTTAAACCGATGTAAAGTTCATGATGTATTATTTTTGTTCCGTCTCTAGATGTAAAACATGGTGCAATGGGTTGTACAAGAATACTGTACTTATTTTTTAAATTTGTGAATGACTTTATGGTAATCAAAAAGAATATACATACACTGAATATGAAGTATATTTGTTTATACATTGCTAATATGAATTACACAACATGGACCATCTCCAGACTTGATGTATTGACAGTACTTTTGCTCATTTCCTCCTTTTTTGTCACATTCATCAAACATTTAAACCCAGTTTGCGTCAAAGACAGGAGCTAACACTTCAGAACTTCTCTGACTACTGGGTTTTAAGAACATCAAATGGAAAGAGTTTACCATATACCGATATAAAAAATGATTGATTCTGTAGTTATTATTATTATTACTCTTTAATAAACATCATTATGGTCTGTGAGAACCTAAACAAAAGGGAGGAAACCAAGAAAGAAGATGGATCGCTCACCTATCCAAAGTGGCGTTTTCATGCTCTCTGAGCTTGTCGATGACCGGCTGAATGCCCAACATCAGGAACTCGTACCTTAGGTGGAGGCGGAACTCCAGGTTGTCCTGAAAATAAATAAGCAAACAATAAGATAGGACATAAATGAGGAGGAGGGGCGGCTGTAGCTCAGCTGGCAGAGCGAGCTGCCCACCAATAGGAAGATTGGCGGTTCGATCCAGTAGTGTGTGTGTGTGAATGGGAAACAGTGTAAAGTGATAAAGTGCTGTACAAGTGCAGACCATTTACCATAAAATCACTATGAATCTAAAAGTGGTAATAATGGGACATCAGATCCCTCAGAATGTAAACATCAAACAACATTTCAGCTCTTGAGCAAGTTTGTAATTAAAACATGTACCAGCATCTATGAAGTTCACTAATTAACAGGTGATATCTTTTTGGTTTAGTGAGTATAAAACTTCAGTTGGTGTTATCTGTCAGACTATTTCTTAAAATGAAACTTGTATCTTTCATGAGTCTCAGCAAGATACTTGGCAACAGGTCAGAGGGAAGATAAAGTCCAGCATATAACCTTCCTTCAACCAGTTAATTTCCCTCTTGGCAAGTATGCTAGGGTAAGCTAAAAGTTGTTCGCAATAGTACAAACATGGTGATTTCAATAATCGTATTTCCCTAAATTTAGACTGTTTAAATACATATAATCTTCTTAACTGCAAGCTACAGTAAATCTTTGGAAACAGTGTCAAAAAACAAATTCAGGTAAAGTATTTTACTTAAACCTGATTGGGTAAACATGCAGTAAAAGCATACATTTCCCACGGCCCCATATTTCCGTTACTTCTGCCCCAAACAGTGAAACTAAATACAACTAAGTTGGTCTCCATTTGTAGAGAGTGTGCTTAAAAAGTCAGTGCATGCAGACCTCCCCAGCTCCAGCATTGAGCACGGCGTTGATGAACGACATGATGGCAGTCTTTAGGTTGACCTCATCTCTGTAGCGGCCTGTGCTTTTATCCAGCTCATTCAGCAGCGTCTGGATGGTCAGGACAGATAGGAGAGTTAGTCAGCAAGTGTGTTTGATACACACATATGTATGTCAGTGCAAAAATCATAATATATGAACAGGATCAGACATAAAAGAAACGTTTAATTTATGAAACCCGAGTTGTTCTACAGCAACAATGAAGGGAGTCAGGTAACACGGGGTCACCGCTCTCGGTTCTCACTCCCTTCGTGGCCTCGTAAACGGACCCTTGACATTCTCTAGCTGCTTAATCATACCAGCTTAAAAAGGCCTCATAAGTTCTGCAATCGGTCAGCTCCTGTTGTGTTAGCCTAGCCTGAGGTGGCATGATTTATCACATACCCCGGGGGATGTGTGAGGTGTGGCTTGTTGACTCAGTCCTGCGAGTTACTAAAGCACGAAACATACCGTGACCTGCATAACTCTCGACGGCCTCATCGGCCCTTTAATACGGCCGGAGTGTTGACCTAACCTGAGGCCAACCGTCTGAGGCACTGCGGCAAAAGTCTCCAACTTATCAAAATTATCACAGCTTGGTTTATTTGAGTGTTACCCTGACATATTTGGTCTGCCTTTAGCCATAATCTCTGTCTGCTTATGTCTACAGCAAAGGCTCCTTAAACATGTATGTACCATGTGATTTGACAATTCAAGGAACATGACAACTGCTTTATCCTTACATATTTCTATAAAAGTTCACTTCAGTTATCCTCACCTGGAAGCGAGTCCTCTCAGCAGCATATTTCTGGTAGTGTGCCATGGCTTGCAGCACCTTCTTATGTCCGTCAGGCACCAGGCACACCGCCCCAAGAATCTCCAGCACCGCCACCTTGGTCTTGATGTTCTCCGTCCGCAGGCTCTGGGAGATGGTGTTGATGCTCTGCGGGTGGGCCAGGACGTGTGCGCGGCCCTGCGAGTTGTTCATCAGAGCCTTGATGCAGCCGATGACGGAGGTTTGGACGCGGCTCTCTGACGTTTCGTAGTCCATGCTGCGCAGGAAGTTGAGGAGGCAGGTGAGTCCGTCCAGCTCGATGAAGCGTGTGACGAACCTGTTGGGAGGAAAGAATTGATCAAAAACACAGAATAAAGATTCGGAAAAAAATAAATAAAGGGACGCAGCTTAAAGGGATGTTAAAGTCAATGAATGTCAAAAAAGAGAAGGAAAAAAAATTACCCTTCTCAGGGAATGTGTGTACACAATTGAATGAACATTTTAGATACAGTTGTATATCAGTCTGGACCAAAGTGGTGGACTGACAAAAGAAAAAAAATGCCATTAAATATTCCAGAGAGTTTATTTCAGTATGACAAATAAGCAACTCTACATGGCATGATAACCATCAATTTCCATACAATATTATATCGTGATACTGGCATAGGCTTCTGCTGAAACACTATTCGAGAGCCAAAGGTGACATTTTCTATTCATTTGTTCTTTTCAACCAACAATCCAAAACCGAAAGCGGTACATTCACAATCTGAAACATGTAAAAGCAGTCTTGTCTTGGCATTTGAGAGGCTTCAACCAGTAAGTGTACAATCAACTTCAATTTTCTGTTTGATTTCTATACATAATTCGGTGCTGCGGGGATTTGTTATTATGATTCCATAAAGCTGTGGATTCACAAATATTTTAAGATGAATGGTGAGAAAGACGCAGAATGTGTCACATTTGCCACACCCCCAAATCTTCTTATTAGACCTTCTCTGCCCGGGCACGCCATCACCCAAAACGATCGTCAAAATGCCACCAAACAAAGGCTGCTTCTTAAGACATAAAAATTGTAAATATCCCCACTTCAAGTTCAGCCTCATCAGACAAACTAATTACAAAGCAGAGAGTCATTAACCTCTCTTGGAGAGAAGCAGACTTTTTGAGTGACAGGCAGGACATGTAAACATTGAATTGTCGCATCCAGCGAGCACAGTGTGGGCTGTGTTGTAAATGACTTCCCCACTCACAAAGATTCCTGATAGGCCTCATAAATGATTTCAAACAAACGAGGGCTTGTAAGAAGGAGAGGAAGAGGCAGAGGAGAGAGGACACAAAGACAAGCAGAGGAAGAGAAAAGAAGGATGGAGTCAGAAAGTGAAAGGGACAAACAGGGAGAAGGGAGAGAGTCTGACAAAAAAGGGGCTGCGAGCTGAGATTTATTGCTGCTCATTGTAACAGATACTTTGTTTTGACAGCGTTGGAAGTATGTAGTCCAAGTTCCATCCCCCTCCTACTGCTGTCTTGGCTTGAAAAACGTGGAAAAAACACAATGCAATTTTTTTTTTTTTTTAAATCATCTAAACATTATCCTGTACATGGAAGCCAAGGCTCTTCCTCTGCTTATACACAATCAATCCCAGATTTACAGCAGATGCCCACATGAGCACTCACATCCATGAACACACAAACTTCACCTGGCACGACCAGTAAACCTCTCGGAGACGTATAATCCTCTGATCTTCAGCAGTGCCTGAATGAGCTCAAGAAGATCAAAATACATGTATGCATATATTTAACCGTTCTCGACAATGCACTGAAACTGCACACACGACCTTTCGGCAGACAAAGCGCTTCTTGTTTGAGCACAGACACTGCTGTCTCCGTCTCAACTCGGTGCCAAGGTGACGAGAAATAAATCCAGGACATTACATATGACTTGATTCAAATGTTAAACAGACACTGGGACTGGAGAGAGGAAAGAATTAAAGTCAAAAGTTAACACATTTCATGTCAGTGACAATTCTTTGGCCTGCAGAGAAGGCAGCAACAGCCTGTCTGTTGAGAGGCCACCTCGGAGAACGAGGTTTCATACTGGAGGAGAAATTATGCTGAACATCCTTGTGATTAATGTATGGAAAGCAGAGTGACAGATGTTGTTCTTGGAGTCGGCGTTCAAAAGGGCGGATGGGATTCAAGGCTTCGCTCGCTGCCCGCCTCGCTTCACTCTGCTGGTTTGCCGACAGTTTGCCAGAAAAACTGACACACACACACACACACACACACACACACACACACACACACACACACACACACACACACACACACACACACACACACACACACACACACACACACACAGCTGATGTACCATAACCCCATTCACAAGCATGTGCTTATACGGTAGAAGTGGAAAGATAGATGCATGCTAAAAATCCACAGAAACATATATGGCATGGTACACTGGTGATAAAAGGCCCAATGACATTCAACTACCTACGGCTTTTGTCTACCGAAGCGTTTTCTTTCCTGAGTACAGCAGACTTTTTCCAATTGTTTTAATCAACGGCAGCAGCTTGACGAGATGCTGATCGTTTATCCTAACCATAGTTTTTGCTTATTATCTGTTGTCTCCATTCAGTTCCCTCGCTCGCGTAGTTTCTGTTCTTTCTTTTGCAGATGTCCCGGCCGTGGAGCTGCACGTCTCTGCTCTGTGATTGTCGGCCTCCACCAACAGTTCATGTCTTGGATCTCTATGCTGTCCTTTTTCTCTCTCTGCTCTCCCCTCACCCCAACCGGTCGAGGCAGATGCTCCGTCCACCTCTGAGCCTGGTTTTGTCGGAGGTTTCTTCCTGTTAAGAGGGAGTTTTTCCTTCCCTCTGTTGGAGGTTTTTCTCCCTTAAAGAGGAGGGTTTTTTTTCCCCCTCCTAGCTTATGTGGAAATTGTTGAATTGTTGGGTTTCTCTGTATATTGCTGTTCTAAGTAATAAGTTCTGCTTTAAGGACTTTAATGTGTTAAGTGCCATGAAATAACCTGTGTTGTGATTTGGCGCTATATAAAGAAAATTAAATTGAATTGAATTGAAACAGTAATACAAGCCGAGTTCCCAGACTGTTCAGCCGATTGGCGTGCAGCACTTCCTGTTTTTATTTATTTTTATTTTCTTTTTTCTTTTTTTTGTTGGAACGACTGCTGCATATTTTAAAACCCGCTAGGGTTCAAGACAGTGAGAGACAACTGCTATGCATGATATGAGCGCAGGCAGTGCTGCTGAACAATACTGAAGTTGAGCCAAATACACCCCCCACACACACACACACACACACACACACACAGACTGAGATCTTCAGACAGACAAACGAAGAAGTGAGGAATATAACTTGGAATGGGATGAGACTAAACAAAAGTGGCAGTAGAGCACTGTTAGTGTTAAGTCATGGCTGCAGCTGCAGACTACATTTTACAGAAAACCTTGGCATATTCACTTTTTTTTTTTTTTTTTTTTTTTACATTCCTAAATAATTGCTGATGTTGCGAGTTAGCCATTTAAAAAAAAAAAAAAAAAAAGAACCAAAAAACATCGAGGGTCATGTAATTTCCATTGATCTAAAAAGCGGAAAACCCCTCAACCAGAGGCAGACAATATTCTAAATAAGCAGGACGGTGTGGAAAACTAATCCAGATGCTCAAATTGAAATTTAGGATTTCCATCCAACCAAATGAAATTTTTCAGTGTTTTAGCTGCACAGTAAAAACATTCTGCCTTTCTGAACTGGTGGTGACCCCGGCGTGGCAGACAGTCGAGAGTTCACTCGTGCCTCAAAGCCTAGCCACACAAACTTATCAAAGGCCAATGCTTCCACACACACGCACAAGCGATCATGTGGTCTCTGCATCTCTTCTGCCATTCCTTTAAACACCACATTCGCACACTTACCATCTCCTCCAAAACACCTTGAAATAGCCAACACATTCACATCGCCAAATGGAAACAGCCTTGTCACCTACATCCAGGCACAGGGACACCCACATCTTCTATAAAAGGGTCAGAAAGTGAATGACGATTAAAGCTCGCTGACCGAAGTGTCTGCAGGGTTTGGAAGAGAAGTCATATAATATCAACACGGCTCTCACTCAAATAAATTTGACTTGATATGAGGCTTAACGTACCTCTCTGGTAAAATAAAGACTGAACTAAAAACCAAACGCATAAAACTGACACACACACACACACACACACACACACACACACACACACACACACACACACACACACACACACACACACACACACACACACACACACACACACACACACACACACACACACACACACTGATTACAATGAAGTGCCTGGCCAAGGCTCACATCTGTAATACGTATGTGTGTAGTATATCCTGGCATGGACAGAGTGATTCTTATGGACTTGGTTTATTAGTAAATCCACAGGGTGCACTCCAAATGTGTGTGTGTGTGTGTGTGTGTGTGTGTGTGTGTGTGTGTGTGTGTGTGTGTGTGTGTGTGTGTGTGTGTGTGTGTGTGTGTGTGTGTGTGTGTGTGTGTGTGTGTGTGTGTGTGTGTCACTTGAGCTGCTTCCACACATCCACTGCAACCCTGAATTTATCGAGACATTACCGGGAGGCTTTACAGGAAGACACGCATGTCCAAATCAGATGGACCGGACATTAACTGGACTTTACCCGGCCAGCTTATTAGTACAAAGACCGAGCAATGTCTGGATGAGGCCATGTGTGAATAGAGCAGGGCATCGTCTAAACAGTGGGTGCGTTGATGACATTTCAATCATTCACTCCTGCACGCTCTACCCAGGATCCTGTACTATTGTTAGACAAAGGTACACAGTATTTTTTCTGATCAAAACCCGGTGCCTAAATTACCCACAATGCATGTCTTTTACAGACACTTTGGTCACGGGCTCTGATGAGTAATGGTTTCCTTTAGTCTCTTGCGTGCAGCATAAATGAGGAGCAGTCTGTACAGATTTAGTGCGCACACTTCTTTTTCTCTTCATCCCGACTAACACGGACTCAAGTGGCATCACTTGATCAGACTTCACACAGCTCCATATAGAGACAAACGGCTTTTTACCATCATGTTACCCTGTGATTTGCATGTGTGCGTGTCTCTTTAAGAGGGACCAAAGACGATGTATGTAATTACATACAAAAAAAACAACATCATGGGGATTAAAGTAACCCCTGTGTCACCTTTTTCTACTCTCCATCTTTTTATTTGCCATGACAACACAAACCTCCCTCCTTCTTTAAACCTGCCTTTATCACCCACCTGGCCCTCATTTCTTCCCATTCCCACCTTACCTGATAAGTACCAAGGGGAGAGAAATGTCCACTGAGGGCGAAACAAACACATCACTCCATCCGAGCCTCTTTAAAGGTGTGAGACTCTATTCCCCCTCTAATGTATTTAGTTACATGTAAAAACAGATGTAAAATTCACTCTCTGTTAAGCGGAACTTATGAGAGATCTGGCAACAAAATGTTTTGAAGGATAATATTTGCATGTGTCGGTAGCGAATCATCCAAAGAGCTATTGACACAGGAGCAGGGGGAACGACTCAAGTCAATATTCTTGCTGGAAGAGATATGCAGAAACCATGTCCAAAAGAGCTGTCTGGGGAAGCATTGCGATGCTCTACTGACATGAGCCTGGGAGTACAGTGCAATCTGGGCCAGGACGGCCTCAGTGACCTCCAGGAAAGCTTTGTTTCCTGTCCTCCTGCAGTTATTTAGCAACGGAAATGACAAGTGATCGAGAGGCGGCACGTCTTCGATGCAAGAATGACACAGACGTGGCGCTCAACACAAACATAGAAATCAGTGCAGATGTGCGGGTGACTTAATAGGTCACAGTGCTTATGTAAGTACACTTAACCTGCATAGTTAAAATACCACAAGAGAGTATTCAAATACTTTCATTTGGTTTCATGGCTGCAGCAGTTTGTGTTTGCCTGTCGGCCCTCACATGCCCACTGGAGTTGATATTCAGCTTTATGTGAGTAAATACAACCTCAGCATGAAGGCTCAGGCTCCATTTGACAGCTGGTAAACAAAACAATAACTGTTGTCATAGAAAATTAGATTAGCCTCCTTTTTACAGCTGTTTAGAATTAACCACATTTTGTATTTGAAATAAGACATCTGGGCCATTAAATTAGCTTACCAATTATGACTATTAAAACCAATTTCTGGTAAATGGTAAATTAGGTACAGCATCCCTCACAGCAAGGATACGGCCGCCTGCGGCCTGATCTCACATAGAGGCACTGTTCGATACAGACTAGTTGTTCTGTAATGGTGTGCTGTGGTTTTATGTTCGTTGTTGTTGTCATCCTGCCGACTTCAGTTTCATGATTTCCACAATGCATTTGACATTTTATAAGACACCAGGGTGGAATTGGCGGAACACGATATGACAAAGAATTATGACTTAAGAAAGCAGAAACACAATTTGCGCAACTGTTGTTGAACAGGCAGACCAATGGAACTTGTTTTCCAATGTTCTACTGCAAGTGCACTGGAAATCCAATAAAACTTCATTTTAAAATGTTTCCAGTCAGGATAGGTGTAATAAAATACAGTAAATGTGTCACATTAGAAAATAATGATGATGAGATGTGTGAGCTTGGATTTTTCTAGTACATAAGATGATTAGGGAAAACGCATTACTTACATCTTCATCCCTAAAATCCTATAAAAATGAAACAATCTGCGAACAACAAAGTGATTATAACTGATGACTACAATGTTTCCATACAATAACTCGTGATGATGAACACTAACAGACTTTCAACTACACTTATGAGTTTACAACTGGCAGAAATGTGCACATTGTGAGGTTGCAATGAGGTTGAGGTGATAGAGGACATGCACACTTTAAAAATAACTTTGCAGTCTGTGTTCATGTCACATTCCATATCCACATTTGTACCATAGTACAGAACACATGGCAGAAACATGTCACCATGTCACTTCAGTAATCAGCCTGTGAGTGACAGTGACGCAACCGGTGGCCTGCTGACAACATGCTCTTCTTCTGTGCTCAGCCTGGCACCCTGCATGGCCACCATGTGTTTGGGTCCTGTGGCCCTGCAGAGCGAGCTGAGGGCAACAAGGGCGCCTCTTCACAACCAGGCCCCAGCTGCCGCTCTAACACGCCAGAGGGAAGGAGGGAAAGGAGGCTCTTTCAGGCAGTCATCCAAAGGCAGTCATGAATCAAGGCTGAATACGGGCAAACACCACCATGTCTCCCAAGATGCGGCCGTAAACACAGGAACACAGAAAGAGACACAGAAATAACACATAAAGTAGGTGAGGTGTAGATTTCTCCCTTACAGCTTAGCACAAAGCCATCTTTCTGTTTCAGCCAACCATTTATCACAAAGGTGACACTTGACATGTTATTAACACGCTACCCAGGCTTTCCCTGAACACCCACATTCAATGGGACACACCTGCTACCCACATCACTGTTACAGTACTTAAAAACACCTGCGCGTTATTGAGCTATAACTCCCTCTGTGAACAGCATGGGTGCAGGTGCATTACTGAATGCTGTCGATTAAGTCATTAAAATGACCTTCGATGATGTAAATTACACCTGAATATAATTCAAGCGGTGAATGGGAGCGAGAGAAAGACTGACAGACTAAAAAAACAACAACTGTAATTATCAACAAAATACTGATCTAGAAGGAATGTGAGATGGTACCAGGGTAGCTATTCTCCCTTCCAAATGCTGTCAAAATCCAGCACACAATTATTTCATCCTGTACTGTATTTACATTTTGAACTGTCCAAACTACGCAATTCAGTTCAAGTTCAAGTTGCTGCTCGCAGCAGATCATTGCAGTCAAAATACGACCTCCTCTAAACCTTCAACATTCTTGCAAGATTCACGAGACACTAAAATTAGATTTACTAACGAGCAACGTGCAAAAACACCTGCCACCTCAAATTAAGGAAAGCAGTCCTGCTGTCAAAGTATTCCTGAATTATATATCTTTAACGAGTGTAGTTTCCCTCTGAATTTTCAGCAGTCTGTGCCTTCCCTGAGGTTACCAATAAAAGAAAATTGTGACAAGCGCTATGATATGCTGTTTCAGTTGTCTTTGGGTTGTACCTACATACATTTATGGCAACAATTACATAAAGTGCATGTAGCTGACTGCCCTGTCTGGCATAGTCAGTAGTCATAGATCACTTGCATTACATTTAAAGTCTAAATAAGTTAAAGGGGAGGTGGAAGGGGGGGGGGGGGCAATCCCCATATTGTAAAGTACAGGACATGCTATTGCAGGATGGCAGCCTTTGTTGTATGTTATCCCCCTCACTTTTTTACTAATGTTTAAACAAAGGGATTCATTATTTACTCTATTGCTTTTAAACTTCTCTCGAGAACATTATTCTGAAAATCCAACAAGTAAATGACTTATTATGGTGTTTAGGAACATTTTAGTCAAAATTGTGTGGTTTGGATCATGGAAGGAAAACAAAAATGAACACTGACCAAAATCGAATCCACTAATATGGACCATTTTGATCACTCAGCAGTGCATAAAAGTAAAATATTTTTTTTCTTGGTTTATATGGACCTTTTCAAACATCAGAAGAACCGATAAATCCAGGTCAATGCCAAAATTCTGAAAGTGGGATTGTTGTTTGTCCATGGTACCATCGGTACCGTAGATGCTGTATGTAACTACAGATATTGGACAATTCACAACAACTTGTGGAATGGTGACAGGAAGTGCAGGTGCAGCCGCATCGACTTGTTAAAAAAAACAAAAAAAACACCACAAGAGTATGCTGCTGTAGCGAAAAAAAATTCCCCTCGGGGATTAATAAAGTAACTACCTAACCTAACCTAACCTAAGAGTCACGAATGAAGACATTCAGCATTTAAGTCAGATAATCAGGGACAGGTAGTAGACAATCATCCACAAGTATGCAAATGTTGTCTCAGAGCATTTGGAACAATAACAGGAGACACCTCTAACTTAACTTATGTAAGCAGCTTAAAGACATCCAGATCGGTACAGAGAATTCAAGGTGAAAGAGTTTCAGTTGTTAACTTTATATTCCCAACATGTTGTTGAAATCTAAATGCAAATTGCAACAGCTGCATCTCTAAGCACTGTTAGCAAAGGCTTCATGTACATTGTACACAAAGGTAAATCAGAATTTGATTAGTTGATTTTACTTAAGCATTGAATTTGTTATTGGCCACTGTGGAATTTCAGTTGTAGAAGTTCCGACTACTACTTTCTGGTATCGTGACATCCCTAATGAAAATGCATATTAAAGCTAGAAGGCCAGAAGCAGCAACCTTTCTAATGATTTCCTTTCCTTTCTGTAGACCCTTGAAATTGCTCTTTATCAGCCTCGTTCTTTGTTGTACTGCTTTAGACACCCACACATGCGCAGACGGAGCAAACACAACCACAACCCCCCCTCCCACACACACACACACACACACAACCCAGACGTGACCCAGACATCAAACCTGTCTTGCGTTTTTGTCACTCTGCGCATTAGGTCAGTCACTTTATAGCTCCCCTTGAGAAAACTCAACACCCCCCACTTTGGTCCAGACCACTGCATCATATAACTGGCACGGGCTAATGGACAGCACCAAAGGAGCTGCTGACGGGGAGAGGGAGGTGGGTTTGTGTTAGTGGGCTGTCCAATGTCTTTGAGTGTTTCTGTGTGGTGATGACTGAGGCTTAACAGCTGCTGATGGCCACGTCGGTGGAAGAGAACAAAAAATGTAGAACTAAAAATATCTTCAATCGGTAGGGTTTCAGTTAGAGGTAGGACCCAACATCATGTGAAGACACAGACTTTATAATCATCGCTCCTGCAGTATGTTATAGTATTACCTGTAATTAGTGTGTGTGCTATTACCTCAACAAACCAAATGCACGATTTGCAAGAGGGACGTGCGATGCAGGGCTCTGTGCTGTCTGCAGCAGAGGGAAATGTCAGATTCACTCACCTCATTGGCTGAGTCCGAAGCGCTGTCTTCAGATCTTCCACCACCTTGTTCCTCATTTCCATTTCCTCCTCATCAAAGGCAAACAAGGTCTGCATCTGAAAAGATTGTGAGAAATGTAGACAGAGCTTATTGGAAAAAAAAAACGGTGAAATATGGCTTTACAATCTGTAACAGCTGCTGGTATTATTTGTTATTTTTCACTTTTAATTAAGAGCTTCTCATTGTTTCTACTTGGTCAACTCAACACGGGAATTTTAATCTTAATTTGGCAGCAATATGACACCAGCAGCACATTCCCCCCTCTTTACAAGAGTGTTTGTTTCAATTAGTCCTGGCAGCACTCATAATCAGAGCCTCATTAGTAGGTTAATGGCTGAGGCACCACAAATCAAACAGATTGTATATTTTCCCTCTTTCAGTGTCATTTTCTTTTAAGAGAACTGTTTGAAGCTATACAACATGTCAAAGTAAGTCATGCAGACAATTAGCTCTAATCAAGCTCACAAAGGGAGCAAATCTTAAAACATGTAAACGAGTGGTAGTGTTAATGCATTTCTGCGTCACATAAAGGCTTTTGCCAGCAACATCAAAGAGCTGCTGTGCTCCCGTTTGCGAGGGCCACAGGGCTTCTGTTTAGCCTCTCCAAGCATTTTTTTCCATGGAAGCTCACTGCCAAGCACTAAAGTTCAAACCGTGTATGTTTCAGCAATGGAGTAAGCTTGTGACAGTGCTGCCCATTCATATGCCTGAAAAACATAACATATTTGTGCAAATGCGATCCTCTTTTCCAAACCTTTAAAAAAGGGCATCCAGGTTAAAGTTGGGGGGAAAACCTTTCCTAGAACAAATCAGAACTTTGAGGAGCAACAGCACCTCGAACATAACGAACATCACATAACGAACTGATGCATGACCCCATGTTTGACTACCCAACAACAGCTCCGGTCTGTCCAGTGTGTGACAGTGTTTAATCTAGAAACAGTGCAGTCAAAACAACCATCGTGTCAGCTTAGCCTCAAGTCCAGATGCTTCAGGAACACGTGCCAAGAAGTAAAGGCTCTGGCTCCTGCAGCTCTAAACGAATACGCTCATAGTCAATGGGAAGTTGGACGCAACGAGTTTTAGGGAGAGTGAATGATTCAGTGGTGCTGCGAGCCAGTTCACCGTGTCAATAAGTCTAGCCAAACGGCTCCTTCCTACATCTGCTATTCGTAAGCTCTTTCGTACCTGTGGCCAACACGCACATAAGGATACCATTATATCCAGTTGGTAAACCAGCCGACGTTACTTCCCTAAATCTTTATTATGGGAAGTGCCCCCCAGAGCCAGTGCTCTGCCT
This sequence comes from Brachyistius frenatus, assembly GCF_029030835.1. NCBI lineage: Eukaryota > Metazoa > Chordata > Actinopteri > Embiotocidae > Brachyistius > Brachyistius frenatus. The sequence goes on from NW_027210884.1 coordinate 129,285, forward strand.
TCCAGGTAGTCATCAGCGCATTGTTAACCGTGCGATGAGAGCTGCTCATCAAAATCTTAATTTGAACCATGTGGATAACTGATGCAAGAGGAAAAAACAATTAGTTCAATATAAAAGAGGAAATATAATTTTTTATTAAAATAGTAATGTAAATTAGATAGAAGCACGAAACTTAAGAAACCTTCCTTCCACTTATTTTTAACATGAAACTAGGGAATAAAGCCTAATTGCTTTTACACTGTTAGTGTATATTTTGAAAGTGTTTTGTTATGTTAAGCAAGAGCAATAGCATTTAAAAAACCAGAAGGAAAAGTTTTTACAAGTTATGATAGCTATGATGACTTTTTTTTTTTTACACCAAAAATACAAAAGCATTGTACTTTACAGACATTTTACCTATAAATGCTGATGAAAGTAGAAAAAAATACATTTTACTAATCTAAACTACTGAATGGCTTCAAAGCTGAACAGTTTCTGATGCCGACGTTATGAAAAGCTGAAAATGTTTTCCTTCCCTAATAAATGTAATTTTAAATACAATAAACCATTGGCTTTACTAACCAAGCTGCTAAAAGTAAAATGAAAACCTATTTAAAACACATAACACTTTAAGCGTTTGGAGACAGATTATAATCCGCATTTTGTGGTTATGAAGCTACAAATATGTAATAGCTCAGTTCTGGGTGATTCTTCTCACTGACAAAGTAAAAAGCTTTTCCCTTCACCTCTGCAGCTTTTTTCTCTTTTTTTCTATCTGCAGAAAAACTCATCCAAGTGGGAGCTCTGAAGCTCCTCGCACTGGCTTGGACACAGCAGGGCAACAGAAACTCTGTCAGGAGTTACGGGGACGTCTGAATTATCGCTCTGTGGCCAATGAACAACCTCGAGGCTCTGACATAATTTTATGAATGAACATCAAGATGCTGTTTGCACGGTAATCTCTCCGGGCGGCAAGGCGAGAATGAGATCATCCAATAACTCAGCTACTGTGGAAGGGCTGTCCCCGGTGAACTGGCCTGGGAGCCAAGACATGAAGTCATGGACAGAGTACAGCACCTCCAAATTTTAAAATGCTCTCTGGTGAAGATGCGGTCTGGAGCACTGTGGTGGAGCACATGGAAGACTGATAGTGGGGATGTAAAAGACAGTTCGGTGAGGGGAGGAGTGATGGTGAATAATGGAGCCTAAAGTTGGGCTTGAACAAGGGACTGCTTGTGGAAAAAGGGGAACGGAGACTGCAGAAAAAAGTGTTATACAGTCATACAATTCGAATCTTCTTTAGGGCAAACAAAAGCACCTCTGCCGATGGCAAAACAGAATTTTAGTCGCTTGCTTGAAATTGTGTGACACATTTGCTTGAAACAATTTTTCCTCCATTATTCGTGCAATTATTTATACTGACACTTTGTAGAAAAAGTCTGGAACGAGTGAAAAACTTTGAGAAGAAAGTGGAAATATCTGACACTGGCACTGGTTTTAAGAAATGTCAACATTTCAAAACTTTACATACTATACAGTAGACTATGTTCGAATGATTTGAAAAGACTGAATGTGTTTTGCAGGATAAACAGTCAGAAAAGTAAAAGGCAGTCTGAAACATAACTCTGACAGCACGTCTGACTCCTAATAGCACAGAGGCACCGCTACAGCCCTGCTGGATTTTAAATTCTTGGCAACTCACAAATCAGCACATTCTCCTTGCTACACTTAAAACACTGTTTGTGTGAGTGTGTGTGTGTGTGTGCTGTTGAAGCCTTTAAGAGACCGACAGTAAAACTGTTTCTCCAGACTTCAACTCAAAGCTTAGGGGTACCGGTGCGCCACTCAGAAAGAGCTTATTCTCGTCCCGAGTGGAGCTGGTAAACAACAGCTGCAGAAATAGCAACCTTCAACATAAGTCGTTGGTACATCCATATTTGCCAGGAAAACAAACAACTAAGCAATAAACAGATATTACCATGCCATTACTTTTTGCTTCTATGTTTATAGTGGTCTGAGTAAGTTATGGCTGAACGGTTTATCTGATCTGTGTCCTGAAAAGACTTGTACATGTATTAAATGTGGGGCCGTCCAGCAAGATGGGGGAAAAAAACAAACATGTGTTGGAATAGTGAGAATTGCTTGCTAGTCTCTAAACGTACATGTCATCTTTTCAGAGACACTCTAAAAAATACCATGTTTTATGTCCTCTAAACATTTGGGAGCTAAGTTGCCGTCCACACAAGGACTCAGGGTCAGAGGTCATTCGGCACAAGCCTGTCAGTGACCGAGTGTATCAAACAATACAACATCACTTAACAGCACTTACGTCTAAAGCAACACTAAGATAAATCATCGTGTTGTTTTCATTGGCAGTCATGCTGGATAGTAATAATGAATATTGTCATCCTGGCTTCGCGCCGTGTTTCTGTCATTCCCACTGACTGAACTGCTGAGTGTCTAAATGGCCTGTTTGTCATCACAGTGTGTGTGAATGGTGGGGTCAAAGCGAAGGAATGTGGTCATGTGAATATAACAAGCAGTCAGCAGGGAGACGATAAAGAGCAAGCTATGAGGGACATCTGAGAAAGTGACTGAGTGAACAGTGACCTCTGAGGGGCAGCAGTCAGATGCTTGGATTTAGAGGACTTTACTATCATCGTTCTTAAAGTTGAAAAAAAATACATATATATTTTGACAGATTTGAGTAGAGAGAGGAGAGAAGGAGTTTCACTTACAGCCGCCATGGAGTTAATGCGGTCAATGTAGTAGTCGGGCCAGCTGGTGGCCAGCTTGTTGGGGTCCTCTTGCTCCTGCACATTGAAACAAAGAGAGAGTGAGTCAAATGCACACGTAATATTGGAATGTCATACAGTGATGACGATTTATGGGCGAGTAATACAGTGGATGTTGATTCACAGTTTGCTTTTCTTTTTCTTTTTCAACTCTTACCACAATCAGAAGTTTGCATCACATCAACTGCGACGAAAACATGAAGCATGTTTATTCTCGTTCCTTCAGTGACTGACGCTTTGGATATCAGCCAGCTGGCCTGACCGTCTAAAGGAGCGACTGGTGAGATCGCAAGAAGCTCAATAGTCAGGGTCTGGAAGTGGATGTAATCAAAGTCAACTGGGATTCATATTCAGTTTACATTATGTTCATGTTAGCCATTTTCTCATTTGCAAAATGGTGTTGTTTTGTTTTGCCGGATCAATATGTACTGAGTTGGCAGCTGACACGTCTGATGTCAACTGCCAATGTAATTCACAGTTGACACCAGCAGTAGAGATTGCAACAAGCCATTAAAGTCTGGCACACTGATCAAAGAAGCGTGATTTAAAAGCTGCCATTTCTTTCAGTGACACTAACACCACTGCATCAGGCTCTTCCGCACTTGTCGCCATTTCTGAATGGAGCTGCGCAGATAACTAGCCATGAAGTAAGATGATGTTCCCATTCTTTAATTCTGCCAACTAAACTCTTAGCTGCTGATTGGTCAATTACTTTTCTAACTGTGGAAAGGATCATCATCAGCGAACACAACGCCAGACCTAATTGGAATTTTTTAACAGAATATATGTGGACGGTGATACAGAGGTCTGAAAGCCCCAGGAGATGATACCTAATGATTATAATGATGCTCTGACCTTTCTTAGCTCATGACAATAATAACAAAAAATAAGGATTAGGGATGTCCATCAAATTTGCTATGAATATTTATGATTTATGAACCCAGACGCCCTTTTCCATGAATGTACCATCACATTAAAACCACTGCACTGGTCTCCAAGTGAACATGCCTTTCTGTTTTGTACCCTGTCTGCCATTAGTGCTGAGCAGGTAGCACATGACTTCTCTTTTTATGCCAAAAACACATGGTTTATTATATTCAACAAGTCTTCCAACAGCTCTCCACAAGAGATGTTTTTATTTTCATGCTTTTTCACTTTCTTCATTTCATCCTTCCACTTTTTTACCTCAGCTCCAAACCTCAACATCCACATGAAGACTAAGTGGATCAGGCAGTCCCAGTCCATAATAATTGGGTCACAACTATTCATTTTGTCTTAGCTTTGAGTACACTGAGAAAGAGAGAGAAGAACTGCCCCAAGGAAGGAAATGTGCTGCACAATAGCTTTCAAATAGCTCTGCCTGAGATCAATTTGTCGTGGCCAATCCGGGGAAGCGTGATGCCACGAGCAAGCGAGGCACGGGGGAATACAGAGACCGTGTTCCTCACTCACATCTGGTCTTGTTTAGCCCAGGCAAAGAGCACTGGTGAAGCGTTATTTTTGTACATGTTGCTGTGCGCACGCCAACGAGAGCTGGGAAGTTACAGCATGCCACCTTAATTCAAATTTGACCTGTTTTGCAAGATACTAGTTGGAGGAATTATTTAGCAATGCTTTTAGGGAGTATTTTAAATCTCTGCATACGTGAAAAACGAAACTTTTAATGCAAAAATGCAGACAAATGTTTTAAATGCGGTGAAAAGGCAGCACAGTGACTGACTCCAGGGTTGCAAAGACTGTTTTCTGTGAAATACCATAATAAAATAATCATTTCAGGGCAGTGTCCCTGTTTAGAATAATAAGCATAAATGAAAGGTTTGCCAATAGATTATTTGTGAGATTGTCCTTCACTGTTCTGTGATAACATAATTTATTTCAAGGGCATTTGTGCCACAGCGAGAACTCATTTAATTCTCTCTGTGTTCCTTCCTGATATGAATCATCTATATTTTATGCCACCAGATCCCTCCATATTTAAAATGCAGCACCCATATTTGCATGGTGTCATGGCACAACTAAAAGCAAATGACTTTTTCTGTTGATTAAACCAGACAAAGTTCATTCTGGGACGAGCCAGAATTGATTGTCCCCAGACATAAAATACTGCTATTATGTACAGTAATAAAATCAACTTCAAAATGTGTAAAAAAAAAAAAAAGAAAAGAAAAGAGCTGCAGGACCAGTAAATCCACTGATTTATGAGTCATATTCACACAAGCAGCTACACTGCAGGTTTTTGTGATTGAGTATAATTTTGGTTAGTGTGGCTTTCGGTCTCCGTAACGACCATTGTTTTCTGACCTCCAGCACTCAGTACCAGCATGGGAGTTCAAGCTAAAGAGCTAAAGTGGAAAAACAACAGCCATAGAACTCACTATACTTCTCACTCTGTTTTTTTGTTTTGTTTTCCACTATACTGCTGAAACGTTCATGACGCGATGCCAGACGGATCCCGATACTGAGATTAACAATATAACTGCCTCTCTCCGACCCTTCAACCGAATTACAGCCGCCGACACGCCCTCAAAAAACATGCTGAGTCCAATGCAACATTTATTTTGGCAGTTTCACGAGCTGCAGTAAAGTACTGTAATTTTCGTTGTGTTTTGGGTCCAGTGAAAAATGACGACGCAGCGAGGTTTGTTTCGGGGGCCCTTGTCACACCAGTCCGTACACTTTCTGAATTTATGCCCTTTTGATGGAATTTTTAAGAGGTGAAGTGATGTTGAGTTTGTTCTTGTGTGCTGCTTGCTTGATCAAGCCATTCTGGGAGTTAATCACAGTTAATGACGGGTATTAAAGTCTTGTGATAAGAAGCCAGACTTCATAGGGAGGTGCTTGCTACAAATGAAAAGTGCTAAAAGCAGGCTCTGGATATGAATGTATCTTTCTTCATGTGTATACATTTGTATGAAAATGCTCATTACATGGCATGTACTTTATATTCGGGATCTTCTGCTCATGGTCCTCTTCTGGGTGAACACATTTCTGTCGCGTGCTCAGCTGCAGCAGTTTAAGGTCAACCCCATCATTCTGCTGCAGCAATTACATACTTACACAACACATTCCTCACGTCTGGTGACATTAAATATGATTTACAATCGAGATTGCAGTAAAGGAGGAAAGGAATCCCCAACAGTGTGTACTGTATATCTGTAAGGTGTTCTTCTTGTTACAACCATCTGTTGAGGAATATATTGCTTCTCTTAAGACCCAAATACCTGACTGAAGCCAACATTCACAAATACTTCCCCGTCTGTTTCACAGGATATTGTGTTTGTGGAGGCACCTGTTCAAAGAGCAGATGAAATTACATATTTCATCTTCCCTGATGTCCTGTAACAAGCCGTCTTAAAAGATTTCAAAGCTCCAAAAAAGGTTTCACTGACAATGACAATTGAGCTCAGATTGCAAGAATCCTATGCACATTTACATTCATCACATTGCATTTTAAGTTAAGGCTTCAGGAACAACATGAGGTAGAATTTAAAATACTGAAGTGGCCACAGTTGAAGTTCCTGTTGTTAGCTTGTCTCTACATAAAACTCAAAAAGGAGAAATAAAACCATTCTACCATTCCAAATCAATGATAACATCAAAATGTGCTTGGAAATGACTTTACTGCGCATATGCAAGACCATAATAGCATGTTTCTGCACAACAGCACATTTTCACATTCACGTTTTCCAACCATTTTATCCAACTTGGCGAAGTCCCTCATTCTAGTGAAGTCCAACTGTTTTTGTCAGACGGGGACAGAATCTATACTTTGTCTCTGAAAGACATGCTAACATGTTTCCACGAGGTCTCCAGTTTCTCTGGCGATTGGGCTCCTTGTTAGGCGCCTCACACTCAGAGAGGCCCGGGGGGGACCCTGGCTGTAATGTGGGGACTCTCCTGAGCCGTCCAAAATCACCAGCAAGCAGCAATATAAAGACCGTTTCATAAACAACAGGAGTGGAATGTGAAAGACTGCATTTAAAAAGAAAAGAGAAATCTGTATATTCTGTATTTTGTTTTTAAAGAGAAAGTCATCAGAAAAAGAGATGAATTTTCAGCAGGCAGTGCTATGCGTAGAGTCGAAACAGTTTATATACAAACCGATCAGGTGATTGCTAAAACAACCAGAAGCTAGTTCAATAATTTATTAATCATTTCAGTTGTTTGTCAAGCAAAAATTTTGAAATAATGCCAAACCATTCTCTGGTTCCAGCTTTTCACATGAGAGAATTATTCTGCTTTCTTTGTCCTACTTTCATGGAAATTAAGTATATTTTGGTTTAGGACCGACAACTGAACAAAGATTAGTGGATAATTAAAATAACTGCACCCTACTTCTGCAAACAACTTAACTAATATAGATATTCTAAGACACATTTTATAAGTAGGATACAACTAAAATGATCTTCTTGACCGTGTCAAATGTTTATCCATCCATGCATTATCTGTACCTGTTCTATCCTGAACAGGCTCACAGGGGACTGACTTTGGACTTTGATCTGACTTTGGGTGAAGGTGAGACACACCCTGGATATGTTGCTGGTCCATCACAGGACCAACACAGAAAGACAAGACAGCATTCACACTCGCATTCATACCTGCGTCCAACTTAGAATCATTAATCAACCTAGTATACGCATGTCTTTGGACTGTGGGAAGAAGCCAGATCACCTGCATAAAACCTGTTTGCTGTGAGGTCACAGTGCTAACCACTGCACCATGTGTCAAATGTTAAATCATCAAAGAAACATATGCCCAGGAACGAAGGTTAAAATGCACTTCAATATGCCAATTGTATGCGTCACATTCTTCACACTGTAACTCCTCTGTAGTACAGTTGAGTGAGTAACACATGGGCTGAGCAACTACAATACCACTGTGTTGCAGCTCGACATTGAGATGCATGGGTCATCATTTAAGTCAATATTTTCTCCATATTCTACGATCCAGCTGTCACCACAATATGTCTGTGGAATGAGGGGGATTGTTCGACATTCCAAAGAGCCAATCTGTCCGTGGGGAATATTTATACATGGAAGCCGGGATATAAGGTCTCACCTCGTGAGGCAGGAAATGGACAGGATATTGAATTCTGGAAGATTATGTAACACTTGCCATCTTTTACAGGTAGCTAACATTAAAAGTGAGTTTTAGCACATAATCAAGCAGAAATCTTTGCCTGGGGTTACATTAAGTGACGGGGATAAAGTGCATATGTGGTGGGTAATTGAAGACATAAGGTGCTGCTTGCTTTAGGGGACGGCACTGTGTGGCTGCACATTGTACCAGCAGCCATCTTGTATTCATCAGCGGTAGTCCTACCGCAGTATCAGAGACGATGATATCGCGTGGATGATCTGGAGCCGTATAGAAAATCTTCTTTTAATGGAAATTTAAGACAGTAGATAATGTGTTTTGACACTGACAAAGGGACGTACTGTGTGATCATGGGCTGAAAACATAGAGCGAGTTTGTGTGTGTGTTTGTGTGTCAGCGCAGCGCAGCTAATGAGAGTCAGGAGACTCTGTTTGGCTCCCGGCACTGAACGATTATCAGGAGCTATTAGATGTTACATCATGTTCTCTACCTGGGGGCTGCTGGACAAAAGTCATGCTTTCAAAAACAAGTACACACACACACACACACACACACACACACACACACACACACACACACACACACACACACACACACACACACACACACACACACACACACACACACACACACACACACACACACACACACACACACACAGGAAAGCAGTAAACCCATACAGACACTTACTCATTCCATCTCTGCTTCACTTGCACTCCACACTAACATCACTCTCAGGCTTACCAAGAGTGACCCCTGCTCTCTCCTCACGCAAAAACACACACAGAAAGATCAGACACCCAACACCTCTGACTGCGTGGCTGAGATCAGAGGTGCAGATACATTTGGGCTTATGTAAAGCTGGTTTTGACAAGATGTTTTAGTTAGACATGGTATATGGACACCATAATTCCCTTACATCACTGCTGACTGGTGTTAGCAAGACATCCCAACAAGATGATAATAATAATAATAATAAAAGTGAAACTGCAACTAAAAAAAATAATAATAATCTGAATTGATGTTCTCAGTATTTAACATCATTGCTTAAGTTTTCTTTTAACCGTATTTTTGTAATAACATGAAATCAAACGATCTATGTAATGTGGAGAAGGTCTTTTGTAAGGATAAATCAATAAAGAGTGCCAAGGTAACTCAGCAGCCAGCAGCTCTATTGGGTTTGTTGGCCTCTTTCAGCTCATTTTGACACAGCAGAAACATTTAATGTGTGGTTCAGTCTCACTGGACAGACTGACACCTTTCAGGGGCCCGAAAAAAACAACTTCACCTGGGGGATAATGTTGCTTTGTGACCGTGAAGTAGTCACTCATTAGCTGAGATGTTAGCCACGTTTAAAAGGATACCAGGTTACATGTTCATCAGATTGTTTTGGAGTTGTTCTCTAATGGATACACAAAATAATTATAGCCTGTATCAAAATGCTGGGGATGCCTTTCATTCAGAACACCATATTAAAACTGGGTGTGGCCTCCAAAAAGAAAGTAGCCATTGGAAGATGGTAAACTATGACCATGAAAGGATGTGCGGGGTCAGCAACAATACTCTGTCTGTGACATGCATGCTTTGATTGGTTGGTATTAAGGGGGCCAAAGTGTGGCAAGAAACTCCACTAATGTTGGTGTTGTTTCATGATAGAAACACCAGCATTCAACAGCAGTGAAAGAAACGGAAAACGCAAACTGTAACTTCTTTTAACGTGGCCTCCGCTGTGCTTATTCGTCAGGTCGTCCTGCAACAACAAGAGAGGCTTTATCCAGTATTAATTTTACACCACTGCGCTAACTATTAATTACATCTTCTATTACATTGCCTCGTGTGATTCATGCTGTTGATGCCACATTGTGAGCCTACCATCTGCAGCCTCAGCAAAAATGGAGATTTATCTGACCAGGCGATGACTTTCCAGTCTTCAACTGTCCAGACTCGTTTTTTTCCCCCCATTCTGATGTTTGGGGTGAACATTACTGAAGCTCCTCGCCTTTATCGTAATGATTTTATGCATCGCACTGCCCCCACATGAATAGACAATTAAATGAATGAGCAGACATACAAGAGATCCTAATAAAGTAATCAGTGAGTGTATCCTTACAGTTAATGAAAAACTATGAACCGTATCTCAAATGTTGATTTGTTAATAAGGGAGTCTGATTAGCCCGAGAAGCCACAAAAAAGTATTTATTTCTTTCATTTAAGAGAAAACTAAACTGTAACTGGTTTTCACCAGACCTGTCCCAAAATGGAACCAGCAGAGGTTAAGTGGTTTGCAGAAAAAAATGTATTGACCAGTTTGTTTTGCAGGTGAACAAAGTTAGTTTGTCCCTTCATGCCCTCAGTGGCTCCCTCCAAGTGTTATCTAACCACAACAACTGGAGCCGTCGCTTGGACGGAGGAAACAAGGGGACCAGTGTTGGTCTCTAACGGGAATGGCTGAGGGAAATTCTGCTGTCCTCTGCTCTCCATTCAAACCGATGTCAAACTGTAATTCTCAGCAACAGAGGGCACCACTGTGTGATGTGCTTATTTGTGCGGGTTATGTCTGAATAACCTGCGAGTGCACATTCACCTTCGAAGATGGTTGTTCATGTTTGTGTGGAGAGTGCATATGAGTGTTTCTTCTTGTGTGCATACACACACGTGCAGGTTATTATCTGATATTGCACCCCGGTTGTCGTCCCCCCCCCCCCATTCGTTCCTCATTACGCCACTTCCATCCATGAATGAGGGGTTTGTTTGGATTTTCCTCCGGCTTTCCGCTGTTCACTGTTACCCCGCTTCTTCTCTCTCGTTTCCTGACCTGGACACATGACTGTTTTTCTTTTTTTCCACCCTTAACTTCACAAAGGAAATGATTTCCGACTGGGGGAGATGGGGGGGGGGGAATGACAAACGCATACATCCTACCTCTGACCCCATCTTTAGGTGCACACTGCAAACCATTTCACTTCCAATATGCCCCGGCTGTTGCCAGAATTTAGTTTCCACTACCTTCTACTACGGTACAGAGAGTCCTCATAAATGTCTGGGGCTGCGTCAGTGAGATATTCAATAACTGATATTGGACTATAACTAAGCTTGCACTTTTTATGTGGGTTCAAATGTGCCAATGCAAATTCTGCCAACAAGTCAATCTTGTTTGATACTATGCAGTGTATTCAAAGGGTTTCACAAACTAGGGTTATTGTAATGTAATAAAAGAAAGATTGTATCTTCCTCTTGTATTATTTTTAACCATATTCCATTTCATTGTAAACTGTTGTGGTCCTCCAGCTTCCATCCTCGCCTTGACATCCCTCTAAACACACCACAATTCCACTGCTCTTCTTTTTCCTAGCAACCTAATACTGGCCAGAATACAAGTACAAACTTTTACACATGCAGGTGCACACACACCAGCATGCACACACACACACACACACACACACACACACACACACACACACACACACACACACACACACACACACACACACACACACACACACACACACACACACACACACACACACACACAGTGGTGTGTGTTTACTTTTTTTTTTAAAAAGGTTGTCAGAGCATATCACATCAGCAAAGCCGAGCCTGCATGCCTTGGAAAGTGGAAGGAGGGGTCTGATCCTCGTCCTGCTTCCTCTGCCAACAAAATAAATCAGCAAAGAGACACAGGGGAGGGTTTATGACTCTTTATTCAATTTGGTATTGAGGGAGAAGAGTGTGTGTGTGTGTGGGGGGGGGGGTAGTTTTCCCTTTTCTCCAGGCACAATGTCATTTCCTAGTGGGTATCTGACCACAAAGTGAGACCAGAGTTGTTTTGGAGAGACACACTGAAGGTTAAGAAGAGAACGAGAGATATTTTGGCGCAGAGAGAGGGGTGAAAGAGAGGGCGAACCAGAATGTTCGTAGTGTTCCCATGGTATGATGACAATTCCTTCGTAGCCTGAGGAAATTGCTTGGTCCGATGTAGGGAGGGAGATCTGGAGACTGAGGGGCTGGGAGAGCATTTTGTTTACAATACTGCGCATACCGCAGCCTGCAGCCTATGGAGCTGGCGTAATATGTGCATATGTTTACGTCAATGGAGAAATGAGAAGCTGGAAAGGGTGCTGACTGTGTGGCTGAGCTGGTTCTTAAAGGGAAGAGGCTGCTTTCAATAACATTCATTGCTGACAATTTCGCTCTAAACTGTGGGTTCAGGCCGCCAGTCAACAGAGGGCCAGCCAGAGATCGGAGCTGATGTACAGCAGAGGCCAACTCACCTTCTTCTTGCTGCAGTAGATCTGCCATTTCTTCTCATCGGGTAGAGCGAACATGGCCTCCCTGTTCTTATCCGTCAGGTCCAGCTCGTCCTGCAACAACAAGGGAGGCTTTATTCAGCATTAATTTTACACAATTGCACTAATTATTCAATTACATTTCCACTGAATCAGATCATATTTCATTACACCATGTCAAGAAAAAATGTGCGGAAAAACAATGATGAAGAAAAACCCATGAAAAGCAAACATAATAGCTAAGCACCATTTTAAGTAATGACTGATGTGCATATAATCACCTCATCCCTCAGGACACAATCCCACATGCCCTGTTGTATTGTTCTCCCTTAACAATACAGAGCAAAACATTTTCGCAGTGTCTGCTGATCACTGGATGAGTTGAGTTTACACAGTGACAATTCACCATCCAACCTACCTACTGTCTGACTGAGAGCTTGTCTCGACTGACAACCGACAAGTGTTTTAATATTCACCCTGCTGCTCCGCTCAATTCTTCAGCTTAGTACTAGGAGCCTCCTCTACCTTTTGAAATGCATATGAGCCCAGGAAATGAGCCTGTGTGCGCCAGGGAGAAAAAGTAAAGTCTTGGAAAAGAAAGATGGATAAATCAGGGTTGAAGGAAGGCACTGAGAGAGGGAAGGAAAGAGAGATGCATTGATAGAAAAAGATGAAGGTGGGTCCCGGAGGGTGTGTGGATCTGAGAATGGAGTAGAATTTTTTTTTTTAAACAGAAGAGAGGATGGGAGGCTATACCTCCAGGGTTTTGTGCTCAAAGCTCAAACTAATCTCATCATAATGGTTTTGCTACCATGACGTCAGCCACAAGTGGCTGGCCTCCCGGGCCCCCCAAAGTGAGGATGGCCACTGGTGACAGAGGTGGGGCCCCTTAAAACTGGCCAGTAGAGTCACAGGGTTTGTTTGCATCCATTCTGCTGGACGGGGTGCGCTGAGGTGGCCCACATTCCAAGTATTTGACACTATGAAGAATGACATCATCTCTCACCCAATCCTTTCAATGGGATAACCAGCAGCAGCATTATTGTGGTTTAGTTGAAAAAAAAAAGGAAAAATCTGAAGAGTGTGAATTTCAAGGGGGCCACAAAAAAGCTTTAGAATCTTTAGTCAAAGCCTCTTTCATCTCAACAGCATGATTTCACTGATTAATTGTGAGTCACACCAAGAGCTGGTAATCGAGGGTCCACATTGCCTCCTACATTCAATGCAATCCGCTGTTATTTCTGGCACTGCAAGATGAGTGTCAAGCAGAGCACTAACTATCATGTGGTGGCTAAACATCTAACCTCTGACTCTTTGTCCTTCAATCTTCAGAGATTTCATTTTCTGGCTTGGACCACAGTTCTCTCTCCACATCCTCGGGCTTAGAAACGAAGGGCGAGAAGCGAGCTCTTTTCTGGCCCGTCGCCTGGTTGCTGGGTCAAAGCCCTGCCGTCCAAAGCTGCTACTCTTTGGAGGAGCTAATACTGGGAGCTGGTCGGGAATCAGTGAGAATAATACCTCTGGATTTGAACCAGATGGGACCTGAGCCCGGCAACTGATTTCTATGCAACTTGTGTTCTCCCAATCTCCTTCCCACTACTCCTCAGACCTCTGAATTTAAGGTCTTATTTGGAGGGGAGTTACACGAGAGCAGTATATACGTCAGCATTAGAACGAGAATTCAGTGTCTTTGGCATGTGCATTCTACGGCTTAGGAGAGCAGGTATGCACCCCAGGATGTGTTTTTAAAGAAGAATGGTTATACAAGTAAGGCTCTTAGGTGTTGGAAAAGGATAATGTAAAAGTTGAGTAAAAGAGCAAGAACAGAAAAACAGCAGAGGAGAAACCGGGCGCATTAAGGGCATGCATTCTTGAGAATTTTAATGTTTCATTTACTTGCTGTCAGGTTCAAGCAGTGCATGTCTGCATTTGAAGCAGAGAAAAGGAAAAACAGAGAGATGAAGTAGAGGATATGGACATCGGGTGGGTGGAGGAAAGTTCATGTCATGCCAGCCAGAGGACTTTTTACTTTCCAGTTATGCAATATCCCACCGTTTTCTTCCACCTCCATCCCCCCCACACCTTCAAAATGGGCTCCAATACCACATCCACATCACATGGCTTCTCATCATGACTGTAGCAACACCCAAAAAACATGCAGCCCCTGGCTCCTTCTTCCAAAACAAAACAAAACCACTTTTCACTTCGCTGTGTAACAACATCTCAATGTGCCCCCATCATTCTTCACCAGCATGCTTCAGTCGGGAATTCACATAAACCAAAGCTAATATTGTTACACCTGCTGCTTGAGAGGGGAAAAATACATACCGAAGGCCTCTGAGGACCTTCTTTCATATTTCATCCAGAACTGCCAATCGAATAATGTTATAAATTTTAAAAAGTGCGTTGCGGTTGTGAGGTCTGACTGTCATGTTCTCTGCAGACTGACTGGCCCGCTCTGCCACTCAATTTCCTGTTTCTAAAGACTGATGGGCTTTTCAAATATGCGAAGATAATACAAAATATATGGTGGAGTGTGAAAGTGTTCAGAGAGCAAATTAAAGCACCTATTTGAAAACATTTCATAAAAGTTTCATCTACAATTACATTTTGTAAGTTTAATTTAAAAGGTACAAAGGTAAAAGGTATAATTTGTAGTCATTTCTTCCATATTCAGTATTCAGGGGAGCAAAATATGCTACTCAGCAAGTTGGGTAAAGTGCCTTCACACATTGAAACGCGTGTTTTTTTCTTCATAAATAAAAAAGGAAAATGAAAATTGTACATAATTGTACAAAATGTAAATAAGTGTATAAAACCACAAATTTCAATTACTTGTTAGATGAGAAAATCTAAAAATCTAGCCTATCTTACTGTCAAGATTCATACACAGGGGTTGATCAAAAAGTTAAGAGACGTGTTCCTGTTGGTGGCAGAGTGAAGCAGAGAGACAAGCATGAGTGTGGGAAGCTAAAACCTTAGTGAAAAGCATTTTATGCTTAGTTGCTTGATCAGCACCTGAGTTACACACGTTTTTCTGTTTTTTTAGTACATGGACATTTACGTTCAGGGGTCAGACTGTCAACATCGAACTGTACTGCGTTCTTCTGCATCTGAGGGAAAAAACATTCACCACAAACGACCTGAACTTCAGCGGGATGGCACTTGGGATCTCCAACACGAGAACGTGCCCACCACCCTGCTCACCAAATTTGGCACCTTGCGACTACTTTCAGTCCGTTTCGTTTGAAACACAGGTGCCGATGTTGATCAAGTGACGTAACTTGGAACACTTACTCAAAAAGGTTATTGCTGCCCTCTGCTTTGTGCACATCACAGTGCTGCGCGCTATTCATGCACAACAAAAACAATCTTGGAACTTTGTGTTGCCCTTGTAAAGCCTACTTTATACTACTCTGCATAGTAGTACTTATCAATTAACTGTAGTTTCCTTACTTACTATTTATTAAGCCACTGCCAGCATTGGAAAAGGTTGCTTTTGAAATGGAATAAGTTACAGATTATTAGTTACTATGTTAAAAATGGTATAAAAGATGCAAATATTTCACTTTATTCATCAGTGTAATGCAACTTACTTTTAATTACTTTTCTAAATGTTTTAAACTGGGAAATGAAGCTGTAAAGTCCTAAAAAGTACATTTAAACCAGGCAATGTAACTCTCAAAAGTAGGACACAACATGTATTACTGTCAAACTTGTATTAACTTGTGGTAACTTTTTAAAGCACACCCACCAAAGCAACTCACATGTATGTGGATCACAAGTAACGGCTGAGGAAAAGGTTCCCATAACCTCAAACCAAGTCCTCATTCAGATCAACTCCATGCTGAGTGATTATAGAACCATCAATAAAGATGACGGCTTAAACGGCTTTTTGAATGACACTTTTTAAATACCTCTTCGTGTTAAGTGATGACATGGCCAACCGCCTTGGCACAGCTATTTAGAGCAATGCACATTGATTTGTTTGGCATATACAAGGTGGTGCAAATTCAGACAAGAGAATTAATCAGAAACAGCGCTGAAACTTCAAGCGCATACTGCCAAATGAGTGGAGCCTGTCTAGACATGGACAGAAAGCATTCCTACATGGTGACAAGATGCAAAGCAATAGAATAAAAGTTATGTTTAATCCAGTTCTGCTAGAACTTTCTTCCAAATTGAAAGATAATTTTTGGCCACCACTGGCACTGGCAAGTGCTTGCTCTTCGGGTAATTGTTGAGTCTCTTTCTATACTACTGTAAGGTCTTGACCGCACCATGTAAGGTGCCTTCAGATGGCATACAGTTGCTAGAGATCATATTAAATCTTCATATTTTGTATACTTAATTGCATTATGAATTTAAATTCACACAGTCCCCTGCAAAATCAGGAGAAACTGCCGAACCATCTCAGCAGCACGCGGCAGCGAGCTTGGACTTTGCCACAATGCTGAAAAGATTCTGGGAGCACAAGGAAAAAGGATTTTCTGTTTTGAAGTAAAAGAAAAATGGAACAATTTGGACAAATCATAACGCGCTATGTCTGACAAGGCACTGCTCATCGTCTGGCTGATACCATCCCTACAGTAAAACATGGTGATGGTAGGTATCGTGCTTTTCGGGTGCTTTTCAGCAGTAGGGATGGGGACTTGTCAGAAGCGAAGGGAAAATAAATGCAGCCATGGATATAGAAGTCTTGAAAACCTGCTCCAGAGTGCAGCCATCCAAAACTGGAGCAATGGATAATTCGCATGACTGTAAACCAAAGTATACAGCCAATAGGTTGCTGAAGGACAAGTCTCTGACTCTGTTTGAGTGACCCAGCCAGAAAGGCCAGATTTCAACCCCACAAAACATCTGTGGTAAGACCTGAGGATGGCCTTTCACAGACGCTTCCGACCCAATCTTCCAAAGCTTGACAGCATCCGGAAGAATGGGATGGAATGTTCAAATTCAGGTAAGCAGAGTCAGTAGAGACGTTCCGAGAAGACTTTATGCCGTAATGACTGCCAAAGAGGCTTCTAAATAAAAGATTTCAGTATTACATTTTCAATACACTGATTTTAAATGTGCAAAAATGCCAAACAGACAAAAGGAAGCATTTTGTCTCATTCTAGAAAGAAAAGTAAAGAAGCATGTTTGACAATATGCTAAACTAACCCTTTAAACAACAACAATTTAGAGCAGGTATGATGTGCAGATATAATTTTGAAGGTAAAGTAAGCCTATAACGAACTAATTCAGGATTTACCGTAGAACTGCCAGGGATCACTGTGATGACCGTATATTAAAACATTTGCCACCAACCGTGGCTTATACGGGTACATAAATAAATGTGTATGACATATCAGGAGTCAGATGATCCAACGTGTCTGTGGGAGCCTTTCAATATTTATCTACACTATATGGAAAGAGTAAAAAGGAAGACAGAAGGACAAGTTGCAATGAAACATAGAAGTGAAATCAAAAGCGGTGTGGGAAAGCTTAAAAATCCTACTGCTGTTTCGATTACACATCCATTCGAGGAAATGACTGGTTAAGTGCAGAAAGAACAGACAGAAAGAAAGCACACGGGTGGATGTAGAGGGTAGGGAGAGGCAAAAAAGTGTGAGGCAGGTTGGAAGCCCGGCAAACTCAACGAAATGGGAGGGAAACGAAATATACAGAAAGAATGAGGGTTCAGGAAGTGAGTATGTGAGAGTTACTGACATAGAAGTGCAAGTGGGTGGGTCTCTGTGACAACTGATTGAAAATGTGCGAGGTTCCACCTAAATGGGAAATGTTGGGTCCAAAAATGACATCCTCTTCCAAGCATGTGTGTCTATGAAGTGGCATTTCCAGAGTGGGTATGGATGTCTTTACCTCATGTGAAGTCTTACACTACTGGCTGAGAGGGTCACACACACACACACACACACACACACACACACACACACACACACACACACACACACACACACACACACACACACACACACACACACACACACACACACACACACACACACACACACAGTGTATGTATATCCTGCAGCAGACTGTAGGCGAGACAGGAAGGGAGAGGAAAGACAGGCAAGATGGCAGGAAGTCATATGAGGCCTCGAGGGAACCCACAGGAAGCTGTAGCTGCCATTATTGACCCAAACAAGATACAGTGAGTCTGCTTGCCTCTTACACTCGACCCAGCCGCGCAATTACCCCTATAGTTTTTTTTGAGCGAGGCAAAGATCGACTGTGAGTCATTTACCACAACCAAGAAAAGTTCATTGATCAAGTCTTAGTCTGGTGGTCTTTGCAAACCATCACATCCCTCTCACACATTGGGCTTTCTCCACTTAGCAGCATTCAGATGAGCCATAGTATCTTCTCTTCTGAACAAGGCTCGGCCACTTCTATGACAATGCTGGCTCAGGGCATCGAGCACTGGGACTTACAAGAGAGGTAGGACAAAAGCGTTAGAAATGTAGAGGTAGTTTCACAAACAAATGCAAGGGGAGGTGGGAAGGAAAGAGAAAAGGAAAGAGGGTGCATCTGAGGGCGTAAACTGGGAAGGAAGCTCACTCCCAATGGCCAGGAGGGAGGAGGACATTTCCATTCCCTCTCGTTATGCAACGCATTTTTGATTCGTGTCCGGCCTCGAAAGTCACACTGGAGGGAACATTAGTCAAGGATTTATGTTATAAAGAGTCCAGTTTTCCTGGAAAAAAACAAGTTGAGGTTTCAAATCCGAACAGCTAATTTTACCATCACTGCTCGGAGAACAAAATTTATGTGCTACTAAATGCAGTGAGTCATGTGGAGTGGACACTATTAATGGTTGCTGTGCCTAGATGCAGTGACTGACACTGGACAGCTGGACCACGGCCCAGAGTGGTTGGATTAAAACTGTCCCAAATTACGAGATAGAGAAAGAGGGAACGAGGCTCCCACACAGTGAAAGACACAAACAAAGCACAGAAAAAGAGGGCAGAGAGAACACACACACTAATCTCATGTCTGCTGGTACCGTTTTTGCCAGATGTTGGCCTGACTCACTTATATCAATTTGGCTGATATGCACTACATTATATTGTCTCTCATTTTAGCTCACAATAACTCACTGAAGATTGGTAAAAGACAGGTTATCCTTTTTTTTTTTTTTTTTTTTTTATGATTTGAGATACAGTGAGCCATGTCAGTTAAGGATATTTGCAATCTGTATACAAACAGAATAATAACATACAGACTTGGCAGCTATCTTTCTTCACAACTCAAATCTAGATTTCAGTCTACAGGGGTTCAGTGGCACTGAGCAGGTGAGTTTGGGCCCTTGTAAATGTGTCAACACATTGTGACCACATGTCAACCTTTCCACAGTAAACGTTCATTGTTGTCAGATGAAACTCGTAAATGCCAGTCTGGTTGTCCCCAAACAACCTCACACTTGGGTTCTCTTTGTAAAAACAAAAGTTTAATTTTGGTTTAGTGACCTGCCACCAATGAGAAATGTATGCAAATAACCAAAGTGAATGAGGAGAAGCAATTTTTTTCATTTACCAAATCATGAGAGCAATTTCCCATTGGATGATGAAATGTTATTAGCAGGGAATTGCTCTTATAAACAAAAATAAAGCTGTCAATCTTCTTGGTGGACTGCCAAATTTCACACATGGACTATATATATGTATCAACTATGCGTGCAAGCCTTGTGGAAAGAATCTGTTTAAAATGCACCCAGATCCAAAAAACTGAAGACAGACAGCTGCAATTGTGGAGTTTAAGTGATGTGATCCATTAGCCCCTCTGATGTGGTCTTTACTCATTTTGTCTAAATCAGTGGCGATTGCTTCCAGGTTCATTTGCACGGGTTTGTTGAGTTTGTTATCAAGAACAGGAGGCTTTCATATGGGTTTATGACAGACCTTGGAAACAGATTTCTTCTTCTGACTTTCTCCAGGATGAGTTGTTGTGCTTTTGGCAGATGAGAGTTCATTGTTTACACAAGGGAACCAAGAATGGATCCCACACATGCTTATTCTGTAATATTGTTTTTGTGAGCTACAGACTGGGGGCAATATCTCATCTCTGTTTTGTTACATTGCCGATTCCATGCACCTGCAGTTTCCGTAACACAACAGGGAAGCTTGCACAGGTTTCTTATAGGTTGTTGACAGCAGGAGTGGAAATTGTGATTTTGGGATCCTTAATTCAAAGTTATGCCTTATGATGGTGACAATTGCCAAAATACTGTACATGTGATGAGAGGTACATAGTTTATTACCTTAGTCACAGTCTGTTTTTTTCAATTCCACCTCTTATTTCACAAGAGCACAGGGGATGAACATATTATATGTATTCCATTTTATATTCCATGCAACAGCAATGGCTGTTTTAGCTCTTGATTTGTCTGGCTGACAATTTTTCATACACTTATGAGACGAGTCAGCTGAAGTTTTTTCTTCCACCAACAGTCCAAACGAGTGTGCACTGTGTAGTCTCTAGACACAGTGGAAGACCCCATTGTGGATGTGAGGACACATGGTGGTGGTTTATTCCTCCGTTTGGCCCAGATCCGTCGCTCCCACTCCAGAGTCTCCATTGAGTCTCATTCTCCTCCTCAGGAAAGGCTTTCATAACAATAATCCCTGTGTCCCGTTGCCACAGAAACACATTATGTTATGTTATTCTCAATTTTTTTCTTTATTTCCTTCCCTGTGGCACAGCCCCTCACCTCCCTACATCAGCTCTCTGCTTAGATTACAAGCAGTGTGTCCAAACTGAGTGACTTTAAGAGATCTGGTTTTACAGTTTTTTGGTCAAATAGAAGTCAGCATGTTGGCTGCGGAATCAGCAGTAAAAACAGATGTGGGGGACCCATGGCTCAGCTCTTTGGCCATTATTAGGTAGAATCAGTTTGTGAATTGGTCATCCAATCAAAGCAGACATGAATCAAACTGGCACAGATTGGGTGATCATCTAGCCGGGACATGACTTTTTCCTTTTTAACTTTCCAGAAAGAGATTTTAACCTTCAAGTTTTTCATTTATTGCTGGAATTCAGCAGTAAAGATGAACCACAGTCCAACACAGACTTGAACCCAAAGACAAAACATGAATGACACCATCAAATGGAGCTATATAACAGTTATATTAAGAATAATCTACTGACAACATGTGGACGGGCCACAATCCAATGAGAAATTCCAAAGACATCTTTGTGTTGTGGGTTGAAATGCTGCAGGTTTTGAAATCAGCGACGAATCATTTTGCCCTGCTTCTTCTTCAGCTCACACATCTGTGTCGGTTTCATCTTGAGCTCGGATATTTACCCCAAAATAAGCTGTGGGTCATTCAGTCCTCTCAACCATGAGGACTGCTATGATTTGGCTAAGCGCTACCATATGACATGCGTGTTTTTATTTTATACAAGCACCACGGGTTGTCTGATTGTTTAAAAAATGAATAAATAAATGTCCCTAATGCCCAAACTTGATTTATATAAAAAGAAAATGCAGGCGTCAAGTGTCTTAAACAGCGACCTGTTGATCCTTCAGTACTTAGCTTTACTTATTATGCAGCTGTGAGGGCACTAGGTCATCCCACTGTATGGATACTGATTGAGGCAATTAATATCTTGATTGCTGCAATTCTAACTTTTAATTTTCTTCAATCAAGCCAATACATAAGCTGCAGCTACTACGGTTTTAGCTTGTGCATTACCAATCATTATAAAGGAGCTTCAACAGCAAATTTAGGGTCAAATATGGCCATCTGGAAACAAGAGGGAAGAATTACTATTGGGAAAACATCTGCCTTGATAACAGTGATTAATTTCCTATCATAAATGGAATTTCACTTAATCTCCTGAATAGAATTTAAGAGTGGAGTGATATATCCTGCAGCCAGTGGAGTGCATTCCCTGGGACTCAACTGTGCCAGAAGCAGTTCTGTATCCACGCAGCTCAACACAGGGCTGAGAGAGACACAGAGAGAGGCAGGAAATCAGAGGCTAAGGGAGAATGACAGAGAGGCTGAGACTGAGACAGACAGCGCCGAAACCGAGCAGGAGACAAGAACTGAGCAAACAAAGACAGAGAAACACCGAGGCCCTGTTCTTCGAACAAAGCCGGGACCGGTTTGCATCGCAGCTGAAACCCGCAGCAGACTTCTTCCTTCTGACAGCTGTGCTCTGATCCCTCTCCACACTACGGGCACATGTCAGCACGTCTATCCGAGTCTGGCGCTGGTACAGACCGACAACGTCTGCCAACAAGTGTGATGTACAGGATGGGGACTGGAAGGCGCGGGTGGGCTACATGTATTGGAAAGGATGAGCTTCTGGATTTGTGGATTGGGGGAGGGGTGGGGTGGGGGGGTGGGGGTTGGCGGTGGGGTTTAGGACATGGCCTCACCCAAACATCAAGCCGCCCTACACTAGACCCGACCCTTCCAATTCCTGTCTCTAATTCTGTTTGTTCGGGATAATGAGAAACATGCAAGGGAAAAGAATCGTCCTGCTCAGCATTAAGAAAAAGAGATTAATCCAGGATTTAGAAGTGTTTCTCTGAGCCAAATTCATACATTTTACTTGTGTTTTTACTCTAATGAGCTGTATTTCTGTATGGTGGCCAATTCTGAAAATTGGTCATTACTGTGGCACCCAAAACAGCATGAAATTGCTCGTTGAATAGGCTCATTAAACTCTCAGTGGATGGTTAAGCCGAGATATGCATATTATTAAACTACTTTTTTCTATACGTGTTCAACGTCCTGAAACTAAGTGTTCCAATCTTAGAAAAATCATTATGGTGCAAATTTTTCCAGTAAACTGTCAAAATAGTAACATTGCAACTGCTAACTAGCAATTATCTCATTAGATCGTGGGGCACATACAATAAAACTGATGCATAATGTCCCATGTGAAACCACCTCCTTTTTATTGCAGCACCATTCCGCAAAACAAAATACCTGATCGGTCATTTAGTGGGACCGTGCTCCCCTGCCGAGAGAGTGGCACTAGTGCTTATTCCAAATAATAAATAAAACATAAATATGAGACACTGCATTTGCTTAAGAGGAAGATATAATGAAACTCGCTTACTAAATCATGCATTAAGATTTCTCTAACTTCACTCACCACCAGTTCGGAGAAACGTGCATGCAGCTCCTCGGCGGGCGGCATGGGGGCGCTGAACTCCAGCAGCTGCAGCGGCACGCTGTCCTTCAGGTTGATCTCCGGGGGTTCGCTGCTGCCAAAGCAGCACAGGAACCCCAGGCCTGGCCGCGTCCTCTTCCTGGGCGGCATGATGGCCGTGGTGACGGAGGTGGCAGTGGTGGCGCTGGACCAGGAAGATAGAGGAAGGGGCCAAGGGGCAGGGAAGGGGAGTGGAGAGGTGGACGAGGCTGCTATCTAGGGGGCATGATCTGAAAAAGAAAGAGAGGAACGAGGGAAAAGGTTACACGGAGACACTGACGGTCCCAGATGTTACATTAAATGCATATGAGAAAAGCATTATCGATGCCATAATGCATGAAATTTCTGTGTTGGATAAATAATTTACTTTGTTCTCAATAAAATACACGGCAACATTCAGTCAATACTCAAATCATAAAGGCCTTATGCTGTTTTCTTGGAAATACATTATTTTTAGTGCACAGGAAGAGAAGCAATTTCTGTTTCCAGCAGCCTCTGTTTGTTTGGGATAAATAAAGGATGCTATATGAGCAGCAACAGGCACACACACAGGCAAACAAACGATACAATGAGATCCGAACCAGAAGACCTTACAGCACCAGAAATACATACTGATTTAAAATCCATCCAACTCCAGTCTCTTACCAGATTTCTTATTGCCTTTGCTACAGTATGTCTATAAAAGCATATACCAGGGTGGAGGTATTCTTCCCGTGCGACAAAAGGGCCCATCGGCAGCATGGCACGCCATCATATCCTCATCTTGACAGTGGTTGCTCTTATGCGTGACAAAGAAACCTCTTGTCCGTGAGGTACAATAGTGAATGTGTAGTGTGTGTTTGTGCATGCTGTTTGTGCAGACTTGCACTGAGAGCTGCCCCAGCAGTGCCATCTCTCCTTCAATGGAGCAGACGCAATGTATGTATGTATGTGTGTGTGTGTGTGTGTGTGTGTGTGTGTGTGTGTGTGTGTGTGTGTGTGTGTGTGTGTGTGTGTGTGTGTGTGTGTGTGTGTGTGTGTGTGTGTGTGTGTGTGTACGGACAGGAGCGAAGGACACCCACTACACCATCAGCAGAGGACTGAATGGGGCAAGACACCCTGGAGGATTTCCTCAATGCTACAAAAAGGATATGGGTGGTCTTTACTGTTGGAATAATACACTCTTTACACTATATTATGTTCTAACACACACACACACACACACACACACACACACACACACACACACACACACACACACACACACACACACACACACACACACACACACACACACACACACACAATGTGAGCATACACCCACAACAGCTCACACAGTTGCCAAAACTCTTCTTTATGCAACATTTTTACTGCATTTGTGAATGAATGGACTTCAGGCCTGTTATGCAAATACCTTGCACATGCAAATCCAGCAGAAATATACAACCAAGAAATCAATTCTGAAGCCATTTATGGGAAATACAATAAAAGTGTCCATGGAGTTTCTATGAAGAACACAGAGCCAATACCACATTTTCAAAAATCCAACACTCCCAAATGTTATTCCTTCATTGATATTTGTACATAACCTCACAAACATTAAGGAACAGCTGAAGCTTTGCACCAATCTGTTTGATATGGCAGTGAAATTTTAAGACTTTAGTTTCCACGAGAAGCCATAATCTACAACATCTTAACCGGGCATGACTCTGCCATCACTCTCTCACACATTCGCACAGTGTAGGAGTTATCGTGTGCCGTCTAAAATTAGCTGGATGGTAAATTCTTTATGAATGCGCTGGGCCCTCGACAGAAGCTTGAAGAGGAAAAAAATGAAAAGAGAAAAACACCACATTTCCATTTTGCCCTTTCGTCTTTTGCTCATTTGCTTTTTCTGCCTTGCTTGGATCTGCCATCCCCCAGGGCAGAAGGAGCAGAGCTGTGCACAGCAACAAATGAACTGGAGGCTATTTTCAATGAAAAGCAACCAAAGTTCTCTTTGGTTTGTTGAACACGGAAATGCTTGTGCAACCATCAGAAGGATGACTTTTCTGAAAAGTGTTGTATCTTAAATCATTTTGTGTAATCACTGTCGAGTATGGAGAGTATTTCACGGTGATTGCATCAGTGTGCCGAATGTCAATTACCTCATGTGTGGCATCTTGTTTATGTGAGCCTGTGTGTGAGGTACATTTGATACTACATCCGTATGTGTGTTATGATAGCTGAGGTGACAATCTCTAAATTCTCCCCCACCCTCCTGCCTCTATCAGGGCTGGATTGACCTACAACGAGGCTCCAAGGCAGAAATAAGCTGTTTGCCCCTTACTCCCTGAGCGCAGAGTATTCACCCTGGTGTCTTTACAGTGAGAATCCTTAAGGTAATATGGACACTTTAGATTACAAATGGCATCCTTATAAAAAATATCTTTTTCGGGAAGATTTTGCAATTGATTAGGTTGACTAAGCCTGCAGAAAATACTCATTTTAGCTGTGGCTGGACTTAGGAATGCATTTTAGCTTACAGCAAGGACTGCTAGATTCATTTGAATAATTTTAGGAATGCCAGTATGGACAGGAGCAACAACTACAGCAACACAAATGTGTTTAAATTCACATATGAGGATGTGAGCTTGTTTTCATTGGTCCTTTTAGATTCAATTCAATTTGATTTTATTTATATAGCGCCAAATCACAACAGAGGTTATTTCATGGCACTTTACACATTAGGTTCAGGTTCCTGAAATTAAAATTTCGTATTACCCTTTAATGTTATAGCTTAACAAATTCACACTTGTTACTTTGCGATTTAATTATGCTGAAAAGTTCGACAACATTCTTTGGATGGTTCCTGTCGGTTACATCAGTGCACTTCATTGTGTCATATAGCTGACTGGTGCTTGGTTGTCACACGGTTGTCAGTTTGCACAGCACAGTTATTCTCCTGTTCCAAAGCAGAAACCTACCATGAAGTCACCCATTGGTTTGCGAAGTGTCGTTTTGAAGCCTCAAGGTCAACTTTTCAGCCGTAGTCATCTTGGTATTTTGTGGAGCCAGAAGTGAACATTTTTGGATGAGCTGGGAAGGAGCGAGCAGTGACAGAAAACCCGAGGAATCTTTACCCGGCCACCTACAGCAGAATCCTGACTGCACCGCAGGCAGATCAGTTAAACTAGACGAGCCCTAAACTATTATGATGTCATATTTTCAGATTAACCACCAAGAACACTGATCAGAAATAGTGAATCTAGGGAATAGTGAATCTAGCGAATGACACCATTTTCTAGTGGCTTTCGGTGGTGTTGCACTTTAAGGCACTTCCATCTTGGCTTCACTTTTCGGACTTGGAAACTTGGGCCACCTTTGTACACAGTCTATTGCTTTGTCCCCTTGCCTAAAAAAACAGGTCTTGCCTGCCAAAATCTTTATAAACAACTTATATTAATAAGTTTCCTGCAATCTTGAAACTGCAGCAAAGTCACAATCTGAAAAGTCTCTGTTAACCTTCCCTGAACCAGTATGCTTTGTTTTTTTCACCAACATAAGCACGATGGTAAGAGAGCTGTCACATGCGCATGGTGTATTGTCAGCAAGCGGCAGAGACAACACATTAAATCAGGCCAGAGATGACTAAGCATGGCATGCTGACCAAAATTGCATGGGTGTACTACATGAACACAAATGAGTATTCATTGTGGTGAATCAGAGGGAAAACGAAACAGAACAGCACTTTAAAACAGTTAGTTAAAAAAAAAAAAAAGCCCACTTCAGGGAGGTAAATCATGGAGATTGTTTTCCATACAGTTACACTTGAAACGAGTCGGACTATTAACAGTGACAGCTTTTCATCGTTCAAGATACTGTATTAGTATGAGCCGATGCCAAATCTTTATGGTTGCGAGTTCGTCATTGTTGCTGTGGACAGCTGGTCGAATCTAATGGAAAAGAGGCCGCTCTACGGGGGTTTTAAAGCCATTCAGCAAAATACACAACCTAAACCTCCAGCCCGGTGTCTCTCTGTGTGTGTCTGTTTCTATCTTCACTCTCCAACTGAGCCCCACGTGCGGCCAGTCCTCATTCAACACCAACTCTGCTGGCCTGCTTCCAGCCCATGTCCAGGGAAAGTAAGCCAAAGAATCCAAATACACACACACACACACACACACACACACACACACACACACACACACACACACACACACACACACACACACACACACACACACACACACACACACACAAGTTATAAACACAGAGAAATAAGGTATACTGTATGTACTGGAAAATATAAGGAAGCAGGAATATAGACAAAGACTATTCGTGGAACCTTTATCATTCTCTGTATGGAGGAGTTACCACACAAACACAATCCCAACTGACCGTGTCCACTGCCATATGTGACCTAAGCGCCCCTCTTATCTCCCAGCCTTTCATTTCGTCACTCTATCCCTCCCTCCCTGCCATCTCCTATTATGTCCTTCTTTCAGGGTGAATGGAGTGACATTTCCCTCCATCAACCCCCCTCTGACAGTAACATCTGTCATTTTTCCTTGCCACCTCGCACTATCTACTCCTGCCATCTTAAATCCCCCTTTTCCTACCCTTCTGTTCCTTCCTTGTCAATGTTTAAGAAGCTGTTTTTGGTCTTTCAGATAAAAAATAAATATACTTGGTAAATACACTGTTTCTCTTTGCACGGGGATACAAAGCTGGAGTCAGGAAAGGGTTAGCCGAGCTTAGCCGGGGATAAAGGTTGCAAACAGCCAGACTGGCTCCGTCTTAAGAAAAAAATAAAACTACCATTAACTTTAAAACACATTTATGACACATATTTAATTTGTTTAACCTGTAAATGAAGATAAATATATCAATGCATATATTACACATCACAATGATAAAAATACAGTTGTTAATCATTTAAATAGACATAAAATGTGCCAATGCTGAACCATGTTGGGTAGCGTGACGTTGAAGCTAGACTCCTCCAGCTTTGATTTCAGCAATCGGAATTTCTAAATGGCATGGTTAAATCAGTGAATTTTATTTTAAAAAGAAAAATTGTACTTTGGAATTTTGGTTTCGTACGTAATGGTACATGGAACCTCTACCATACTTTCTTTGTTGATCTGTGAATAAAGAGAAATGTATAAAAGACATTTTGTGGAGATTTACATACGAGAACTACTTCTTGGCAAACACATAGTGACCGGATGCAGCTACCCCGAAGCCTTGTCGTCACGGAGGGTGTCAGTTTAACATTTTTGTTAATCAAAGTAAATGTAAATGACAATTTAGATTTGTTGGTAAGTGCACTTTTTTTTAGAAGAAGCCAGACCAGCTATTTTCCTTTCAGTCTTTATACTTGGCTAACCTTGCCAAGTCCCAGCTCCAGCTCTATATCTAATCCAAATATGTTCATCTCATCCTCTGAAAACAGCCAATAAGCCAATTTTCCAAAGAGGTGAATTATTTATTAATATGTATTATCATGTTCTGTGTGTGACACACTTGCTGTTCTCTCTGCTTTCATAGTAGCTATTTTTTGACATCCCATCTGTGGTTATTTGTGAGTCATCACACATCTGACAGGCATGACTTGGAACACAGACACCTGCTCATTTCTCTCTGCTCATCACTGGGAAATGGGGAAATGGAAAAGAAAGATATCAATGAAAGAGTAAAAGCTTGTAGATCTCTTTAGGCTGATGCTAATCAAAACCATCTGTGAGTGTGTCAAAGTGAGAGATGCAGGAATAAGTGCATGGCTAACTGTTTGTCATGACATAAGAATCCCCGTGCAGACACATACACCTGTAGAAAGTATGGAACAGACACAGGATATGTCGCTGAAACAGACACACCGTATTGTGTGTGCACAAAGTTTTAAAACATATGTCCACATGTTTCGAGATGCAGACACACCCACTCGAGATTCAGATGGAGGCACGTTCCCTTTTTGCAGTATTTGCATACTCGCACACAGAACCCTGAAGTAGAAAAGAAGCAGCCTGCTGGCTGCTGTGTGTTTGAAGGGGTCTGGAGAGCAGCTGAGCAGAAAGAGAGAGAGACTGAGAGATGAGAAGGAGACGAGCGAGGGAGACTGGGATAAAACGAGATACTGCTGCCACTTCTCATTCAGCCCACTGCCTCATCGCCTCATCCTTAGCGTCGGGAAGTAGGTCAGTGGAGGAGGCGGAGGGGGCGGCAGTGAGGAGAGACGGGCTGCTGCTGCTGCTGCGATTGTGTGTTTTCGTGTGTGTGTGTGTGTGTGTGTGTGTGTGTGTGTGTGTGTGTGTGTGTGTGTGTGTGTGTGTGTGTGTGTGTGTGTGTGTGTGTGTGCGCACGCAAGAGACAGGGAAAAAAAAAAGAAGGTCTATATCTATCCAAAGATCAGTCCCTCAAACATCTGTGACTGCCTCATTTCAATTCTGTCCCCGACATCTGCCACATAATGCTTTCAGTACCAAACACAAAGTTAGATAGAAATCAAGCACCAGTTTTTTTTTTTTTTCCATATCTCCTAAATAAACACAGTTGGATCAAAAGGAAACAAAAAAAAGTGACATCATTCACACCCTCCCTTTTCCTTAAACAACAGATGCTGCATCTCATTCTCTTCCTTCGTTCACTCCCTTACTTCCACCATTAAGAACGTACCCCTATCATTTTTCTTGTAATCCGCGGGTGGATGAAGTCTAATCCGACTCTTTTCTTTCCCAAATGATGCCATGCAGATAGAGGAGAGGGGGAAGAATGGAAGTCAAAAATACTCCAGTAGAGGAAAAACAAGAAGCAGCAATAAAACAAGTAGAATAGGCAAAGGCAAAGAAAAAAAAGAAAAAGACTGAGTTCATTTCAAAGAGGTACTGAATAAAAGATCAGAGGCAAGCTTGTGGCAGACTTTTTTGCACACATATTGTTTCTGGGTCCCACAAATGAGGACCATTCCTCTGGGGTGCTGGGCCATGCAGGAGGAGGGCACAGGCAGGCTTATGTAAGCACCCGGCACCAGAAGAGAGGGGAGCAGTGCCACGCTGGCAAAGACAGGAACAAGATGCAATACAGATTGAGGGGCTGACATTGTTTTTAAAACTGCTGGCATGCACAGGTTGGCACACAATTGTCAAAGCAACACCAGGGAAGTAACATTTTACATGTTGGTCCTCGTTAATATGGTGACACCTATGAATACTCTGGACCAGTGACTCTCCTTCCCTTTTTGTTAAATTGACTGTCAAGTGTCAACAATCTCATGGTCCAATGGTGTGTGCAGAGCCGGACTCAATTTTAGAAAGTAAATCTACTGAATTGCTAATGCCGAAAACAAATTCTTAGCCATAATCAGGACCAAAAACAGGGTTTCATATTATAGACGGGATTATATCTTTTATGGAAAATTCCAATGTTTGAAGACCCTATCATACCATTTCTTTTTAGTGCAGGTCATTCAAATTAGTTTTATATCTGTACCGATACCTTCACTTTGATACCTTTTGCTGAACATTACAGTTCTTACTTTTCATGCATTTAGAGGGGGAGAATGCCACCCATGTTATTTTCTGGAGCCAAAATTTACACGCTATAGAAATGCCTCACATACAAAATATTGCGAAACGCTACAATTTACCGATGTCCAAACATCCAAGGCTATTGGTAGACACAATCGAGCTGCTTGCCTCCAGTCAGCAGTCACTGCAGCACAGGCAACTCAGACAGGTATGTGGCCAAAATTTTGTTTTGAAAAGATTTGTGTGACATAAAATTTACATTGTTTAATTTGTTTTTTAATCTACCTGGGCGAGGCCACCCAAGTAAAGCTTATTCATGGGAAACACTAAACATGGGAAACAGGCTAATTAGCTGACTGTAGCTAATGAGAAAGACTCCTGCATAAAAGTTGCAAAAGCTTTGCATTTTAACATGAAAGTCTATTCGTATGAATATGGTCTAAGAAAGCAAAATGTGGTATCAAAGCAATTTGGTTGGTACCAGGAAAGCCATGAAGTTCGGTATCCAACTTCTTTTTGTTCAAAAAGCTACCACACTGGCAAATAAGAGCATCCTGTTTGTATTTATCGATGTGCTGACACTGGATTTCTGGGTAACGACGATCATATGTTTGACAAAAGTCATCTGGACACGCCAACTTCAAAAGGTCTTATTTGTGTTGTGCTGGCACATGCCTCCTAATGGTTTATTGCTGCTGTCGGAAACGCATGTTTCCTTTTACGTGGTAGTGAACTACCCACACTCGTTATTTTGACATGAAGTAGCTATTCACCCCAACCATTGAACATATGGGAGCCATGCCACTCTTTGGCTGCCGATTGCCCCAGACATGCCCTCTCCAACGTGCCCTGCCCTCCCTTTTTACTGTCTGACTCTCTATGACATGACTAATGGACCTCAACTACTTTTTTTCCCCCACTCTAAAAGCACTGGCTACAAGCCAAATCACCTGGGACACTGAAAATGCATTCTCCCATGGATGCCACTGGATCTGTGGCCCACCCACAGCCATGCTTCTGCTATTGGGAGGCCATGTTCACATCATACCTCTTGAGGGGCCTACGCTAATCAGTTACATGAGAACAAGCACATGCCACCTCCACCACAACACAGACAAACATATACAAACATGCACGTTATTGCTTTCTCTTTCTCCCAACAAAGACTCAAATAATCGTATTAATGCACTCCCTCAATTACAGGACGTCTGGCACCATGGGAGGTAAGATTTATGGAAAGAATAGTGATATATGATGGACCTGAAACAACTAGCATGACTAACAGAATGATCAAAATCAAAATAATGTAAACATAGCAAATGTGCTGTACTTTAGGGTCACTCAGCACCGCAACAACATACTGTGACATGCCTTCCTAAGGTATGACATAACCCATCTACTCCATTGCAGGTCTCTATGGTTAGCAGAGAGTTACAAGCCCAACTGACAAATGACCAGAGCTGACAGCGGAGGAACAGCCATTATTTCACGGTACATTTGCAAGCACTGCATTCCTGCGCTTGTTCTGAAAGCACACATTCTGCGAGGGATTTCATGTTGGAAGGCCAGCGCTTTCATGAGAGTGTGGACACTGAGTGGCGTTCTCATGTGGACCTTGACAAAGAGCCAGATGATTTGGTTTGTACAATTCTGCTGGGGCCTGACAGGGTAAAGGCTACTGCAGGGAGGGACGGTTCTCTCGGTCCAAGCTCTGCATTCCATGTGTATCTGATCTTAAGGGGACTGTTATTTTTAGCTATGACAGCATGGTCTCCCTCCAAAATATGTTTTGGCCTCTTTGATTAGCGTGTCAAACAGATTAAATGAGCAGGGAGTGATTTTATGTGGCATTAAATACAATCTAAGCTACTTATAAAGATATCTCAATCAAATTCTTGGGCACAATGCTTCGGCTCCGTCCACACATGTCCTCCTATAGGGTTTAAGACGGCTACTGATAAGGATTGTCTGTGCTCTTATGTCTATGTGCATCTTCCAGGGAAAGATTCCAGTTTCAGTCGATTGGAAACCCACCCTTCGCTTTACCCCAAAACTCCTCATTCCTCCGGTTACTTCCCCCCTCAATCACTTCCTTTCAGCCCTGTGATCAAATAGAAGAAGCTGGAGGGTTGAGCCAGCTGAAATCCTATTCAGCTATTGGACTGGTAGTTGTGCCTTTAAACAGTGTCACCAGGACATAGTCTGGGGTAAGACTGTGAGTCAATGGCAAAACATGCACCAGGAAACCTCACAGTAAAATGATGCTTTTCCAACAACATGACAATGACCTTTAGGCATGTGGGCGATGCACAACTCATGTATGCAAGAAGCTTTAACAACAAAACAATGTTAAGGAGGCGCAGTTGAGTCGCTTCCATGAGACTGTCATACAGTATAGAGCTAGCACTATGCACACCATAAGGATGAAAAGTTATAGTACCTCCACTTAAATAGCCCACAACTACAATTACTATTAATTACTTTAATAGTTTGTGGTTAATAATGTTGCCTAACTATTTCCAGACAGTCTCCAAGGCAAATGCAATCACAATCAGACAGAGGCATTTTTCATTTTCTTTTGTTTACAAACAGCCAATGAAAGGATCACGTAATTATGTGTTTGACCAATGTTTACACAGTTGTTACTGGGTTGTTTTTTTTTACATATGAAGAAAACATATTGTCGCTTTGAGTAAAATGGCAATGGTTGCTGAATTCCATCACTGGGGACTCAACTGCTATGAAATGATAGTGCTCGGCAGACTGTTCAAACGGACTGTGGTGTCCATATAGTGTATTTTTTTTTTTTTTTTATCAATTAATACATTGCATGTAAGAAGCTAGATCTCCACCATCTCCACGTGGCAGTGTATTTTAATATCACATCATAAACTCTAAAACTGTCAACTCTTTCACAGCCAACGGTGGAGAATTCTCAGAGGTCTTATTGGCTCTTAGCCTCATTGAAAACAAACATATAAGCACTGTTGGTTTTAACAAGGCCGTGAGGCACAGTAACCCACCTCGCCCATTAAAAGGAAATGCTTCAACTAAACCACTGGAAAAAGAGGGGGTGGGGAGGGGGAATTTTTTCCAATCCTCCAGGGATGTCATTAATAGCCATTTCATTTAGTATGATTCATTAAAAAATGCCATTTCCTGATGTGAGGAACATTCATAATGGCGCGGACCACATGAAGTATCGTGGGGTTGTTACAAGCGTGCTTTAAGACCATGTTTGTTGCTTTAACCGACCAAATGAAGGTTCTCCGTACAGCAGTGTGGGGCCCCCTGGAGCACCCAACCATGCACAGTTGCAGTTTGAAACAAATTATTTTACACATGTCAAATCCCTGAGTTAGAAATCACGGACCTCAGACACGAGTTGAAAAAAAAAAAAAAAAAGTTGAAATAAGAACTCAAGCAGAAATTAACGAGGGATCAGTCTGCCTTTGCAGACAAACATTTTTCACGGTAAGCTCTCCGACACCTTACTCTTTTTACGAGTGAATCTCTGTTTCAGCTCACTTGACATCTTTACTCTTAAGGCTTAGGACTAGCGGCCCTTTTCTGAAGGTCATCCACATGCTGCACATGGGAAGTCAGTCAGCTAGTTGCTGCATGGGATTTAAACAATACAGATGTTGATACTGCCTCAGGGCGAAGGTTGTGTCAAGCAGCGACACATCGGAAGCACAGACCCAGTATTGATCCATTCCTGCACTGGCCAACGGGCTCATCTCTTCATCTCGAATGGGCCAGATCACTGGGATAACTATGCTATTAATATTGGGAATGAGAAGAAAGTCGGCCACACCACATTCCACAGGCCCCAACATTCCCACATATTAACAGAGCTCGGAATGAAATCCAATACTTGGCATCCCTGTCCCTCAACCCTAAAGCACTATACTGCCGTGTCAAATGGCTTTCTTATTTCATCTGGGAGGAACGCACCAGAGTCACGAGCTCCCAGTCTAACTAAAGACATGTTATTATATGTGGGGGGAAAAAATTGGCACAAGTACAATCTCAGAGCTGGTTACCCTGACTCTCAAGAGGGGGAAAAAAAAAAAACGGACTTCCCAGAGACTCCATGTTCCTCAAACACCCCAGAGTCTTGTCTGTTTGAGGGAATGGGCAGTTTTCACTCATCCACACCACGCAGGTGCTTGAGAATATCCAGCTCTTCTGGGTGGTGAATGGGACTACCTTAAAAACTTCAAATGAAACAAAAACGCTGACTCGCAACTATTCGTCAATTCATTTCCATACACGCTAATGCTTTTGACAGCTCTCGCTGGTTAGAGCAGCAGTTCTCAGCGGAGGTGCGTTCGTCACCTTGCCATTGTTTGACTTCTCATTCTTTGCACCGCAGTCTGAATAGACACTAATCTTTGCGTGGGTGAGAGGTCAACAGCTGCAGTATAGAGGATGGAGGGCTTCTGGGTGATGTCTGGAATGCTCTTCTTATAGCAAGGCCGATAGGGACAGCCCTCTGAAGTAACCAACATTTTCTAAAATAGCCTGCAGTAATACTGCACTGAATTGAAGCACTGTAGTGGAGATATGCTTACACATCATTAGCCCACGAAAGTGTGTCACTGGCACAAATACAATAGGGCCATTTGACACACTCAGTGTGGGGACTTCCAGTGAAGGAGTGAGAGGAACAGCAGTCTTTCTCTAAAAAAAAAATCAGTTCTGTCCTTCCAACCACGCTACTGTAAATACAACTTGAAGATGATCCCATCCAAAAGATCAGATAGTTGAATTTAAGCAGCTTTACAGACCTCATCCCTTTTTTCTCTCTGCCCTCCTCCTTAATGAGGAGGCCATCAAGCTGCCAGTCAGCAGCAGGGCTGAAGTGATAAAAGGCCGGCCGTCGTTCTCCCTCACGCTCCCTCTAATCCTGAGAGAGCAGTTCATGCATCCGTAATGGTCGATAAAATATGAAAATCCCTGAGAGCGCTGACGGCAGCAGAGGTTGTGTATGTACACTGCGTGCGAGTCCTCAACTTTCGTTAATGCCCTCCCAACATGCTGAATCTTTTAGCGATGTCACTCTGCTCGCCCCCTGGCGCACGTGAATGCAGGAGGATTTCCAGCAGACTAGAGAGTAAGCTTTTAATGTGGTGGAAATGGATACTATCTTGTTCACGATGCACAAAGACATCAAAGGAAGCACACATGGCCCTTTGACTGTATAAATGAGCTTTGCCTCTGGTTCATCAACCTTCAAACGCGAGCCACTTAAAGGAATGAATTGCTTGAATATTGCATGAATAATATTTGTCTCACGCTTTTTTTTATGTCGCTATTAACTGATACATCAGCAACTTAATAGATCAGCCTCTTGCAAAATGTTCACAAATGCTGAGGCAATCTGTTTGGAATATTTAACATTAAACCTTATCACTTGGTTAACCCTAATTTGCATCACTCCCCAATTCCACAAGGGGACATTTGGAGGGCTGCTGCATGAACTTTCATCACTGTGCTTTTCACATGTGAAGGATTTACAGCTAAGACGACAACCTCTCAACCAGGATGGGCAACGCTTCCACAAGGAGAAGGA
This sequence comes from Brachyistius frenatus, assembly GCF_029030835.1. Lineage (NCBI taxonomy): Eukaryota > Metazoa > Chordata > Actinopteri > Embiotocidae > Brachyistius > Brachyistius frenatus. Next base: position 165,682 of record NW_027210884.1, read on the forward strand.
GCCTTTACAATTCCTTGAAAAGAAAAAGCTGGAGGGTTAATACAGGGTGTTTACATCAGTCTGAGATGTCATGGAGTGCTGGCTTCCCTTGAGGGAAATGTGAAAGGATAGTCTATTAAAAACACAATACCAACATACTTAGCCCCCAGTTCCATACTGGGTTGGCTGGGAGGAGATATGGAATGTCTGGCTGCCAGGCCAGTGCATGCACCAAAGGACTGACTGTGTGATTGATGTGTGATCATCCCTCGTCTAGGACCCGAAATAGCCCTGAACCCATTATTTATGATACTGTCCCCACCTCCTTCAGTGTTTGAAATGCCAAACACTTCCCTGAAAGTCATGTTAAGTCCTAGACATCACATGACAACTTCTTTGGTTTAAACCAATTGTGGGCATCAATCTCTTCTAACTCACTCCTGTCTCCTGCAGCAGCACGAAGACCAAAAACTTCAAACAACCACGAGGCAAAGCAATGTTTTCCAGATACGATTTAACTCTCTCAACTCAAACTCAAAGAATCTCAGATAAAACTGAATCACAGATGATCACAAATATGCCAAATGCCTTGACTACGCAACGCGCCAGTACACACGGGGTTACAGTAAGACATGCTGTCAACACTGCTGCAGAAAGAGCTCAAACATGAAGGCCGCATACATTTCACAACCCTGTTTTTGCTGCTGTTTATGACCTATAAAGCCACTGTAGTGAAAAAAGTACCATAAAATACTGTAGTTCCCTCCAATGACAACAACAAGAAATGTGGAAACTTTATCACGGAGGAACCGGAGGCCTTGCTGCCCACCAGCTCCTTTTAGCTTTCTACTGAGCATTAGGACTCAATGTTTGTTTTATTGACTGCAGTAGTCTGTGTTTTCTTGGCTGGATTGAGCAGCAGGATGAAGTGCGCAGACAAACTGGGTTTAAACTTGAACATCTGCAGCCTGCTGTGTGTGCAGTCTCCTACTGGGTGAACAGTGTAGCTTCTACTCACAATAACTCAGAAAGGTTTCAAGTATCAGTATCAAGATCAAGTATCTGCTATACTTACCTACTTCAGACGGGCTACACTAAGAGATGAATTGTCCCCGTGTCACCTCACTAGCAGTGGGGAAAAAAAAAAAAAAAAAAAGAGCCTCTCCACAAAGCAAGGATAGAGTAGAAACTTAGAGCATTCCTGTGTCCTCTGGTTTTAGATAAATCTTTGTGCCTTTTGGATTGACAGCTTCGTGGCCCATTCCGTGGCTGCACTCAGTTTGACTGAAGCTGCTGTCTGCTTCCCCTCTCTGAGCTTCTGAGCTGTGCTTTGGATTTCAGCTGACTGTGCTGGGAGCTGAGCTGTTGACATTGTCCCCTCTCTCTCTTTCTCTCCCCCCTCCCTCTCTGTCTTTAGACCGCTCATCTCCCCTCCCTTTCAGGATTCCAGCTCCAGTGTATGACAGCATCCATGTGGATGTCAGCTAGAAGGTGATGGATTTTCTGTGAATATAAATGCATGTATGCAGCAGTGTAGACATGTGTATGTATGTGTGTCTATTGTCTGAGGCCAAGGAAGAGAGCTAGATGAAAGGAAATGACCCTGGGCTGCGTGTGCGTCCCACCCCTGCCCACAACCCAGACTCCACCCAAAGCATTCCCACACTAAACAAAACAAAAAAAAAAAAAGGTTTTGGATGGAGGGATATCACACACAATGTCGAAAGGAAAGCCCTTTTCCTGTTGAGTCGTCTCCTCGCCAACACATGCATAAAAGCACACACGCCCACACAGGCACACGCACATACAAAGACATGCCAAATATGTATTACTAATGACCCCCGTGACACACACAGGAAAAAGGATTTCCCTGAGATCCAGTCAGTGTTCATTGAGAAGAAAGTGAGACGGGATGCTGAATTGTACAAGGTTCTGCTGGCCCTGTTGAGGTTCACACCATTAGCTAAGCCAAATGCAATGTGTGGATAGGGAGGGGGGGTCAGCTGAAGGACCACGCCATAGACGCCGCTGTGAAGTGGAGTTCAAGTATGTGACTGTGATAATATGAGAGGTCAGTGAGTGCAAAGATCAGTGTCAAAAAACACATGACATCCAAGACTCCCATCGCACAGACATCATTCCAGCCACCACTCCTTACCTCCCAACTTCACCCTGCAGCAAAGGAAGTAAACACTTTGCCATGACGGTCTTTTGATATTCAAGGTGTTTTCATATTGTCCATCAGGTTTTGACAGAGGTTTTTCTTCCTTTTGTTTGATTGTTTGGTCTGATGCAAGACATACATTTATGATACTACTCTGTAATAATGTTTTCATCAATCAACAGATATCAGTTATCAAAAAATACGCTTGGCTCTGTAAAATTAGCGCACTTGAATAATTTTTTTTTTTTTAAATCTCCCTCACGTAGCTTATAAAGAAAGACCCCAATGCAATAAACCAACGCGCACACACACACACACACACACACACACACACACACACACACACACACACACACACACACACACACACACACACACACACACACACACACACTGGAGCCATTGATAAGCCACAGAATGGAGAACGGGGGAGTAATAATACCATTTGTCATCTTTCTCTAGGGACAGAAGACAGATGACACCGAGTTGCTTGCCTTAATGCCTGGGCGCATTGTTGAGCGAGCCCCGGGGACGCATCCATTAACCCAGCTCCGAGACTGAGCCTGCTTGTCTCCATGATGTCCACTTCCCCTCTCGCCTTTTCCTTTTTATTTCTCACTGTAACATTTGCATTGCACCTCTTATCATTTTAGGGTAACTATCTTCATCCCCAAAGCAAGGGCAATGAACCCCTGAGGAACAGTGTTAAGCGCAAGCTCCAGTCTAGCTGCACACTCCAGCTACTCCATTATCATCCATCACAGTCTGGTAATTGACGCAAATGGAGTGTGCTTGGTGTTTGTGTGATAAACATCATGCCCCCTTAAAAAAAAAAAAAAGGGGAGTGGACAAATGAGTCCATATGTTGTTGTTGTTCTTTGAGGGTATGTTTGTTTCCCTGTCTTGTTTGGTGTGAATTTTACAGAAAGAAAGAAAAAAAAGAGGTTAGACACTCATCTGCAATTCTAAATTGTGACTTTGTGTGCCAAGGAGATGACCAGTGATTGTGGTTTCTACAGACTTGGCTTCTGCAAACTCACACTGGCCCTCTGGGTAATTCCTTTAAACGCACGTGAGGTTTAGTGTTTACTCACAGTTCAACACAGTGAATGGCAAATGTCAAGACTGATGAACCAGCGGTGAGAGATACGGTGGTTTTCTCTCTGGAGAGGAGTGCAGTGAAATGACACGGAGGTCTGGACAGCATGCCAGTCACCTGTCAGTTGGTTGGCTGAAGCTTGCTGAGTTGCAGCCGAAACCCTCCATGCACCCGCTGAGGAAGAGGATGGACTCCACTGAGCAGTCCATGAAGCAGTATTTCATAAACAAAAATCTACCACCAACACTGCAGGAACATCTGGCTACCAAGTGCTAAATTTAGTGAGAGGGAGAAGTAAAAAAGAGAACTTGGTATTTGGTGGTATGTCGGACAAAAGGTGGATGGAATATTGGATGAAGAAGAAGTGGGTCACCCAAGGTGGTCTCCTCCAGGCTCATAAAACTACACTTTCTCCTTCAGACCTCTTGTGGAAGGAGCAGTCAAACCTGATAACAAGCATAGAACCAGCTGGAGGAGAGGCCGTAAAGAAGTGTTTCAGCCTGCAGACACCGGCTTCTGAAGGAGTCTCCTCGGGGTTGTCACTTGAAGAGAAGCGGTGAGAGTCCTCTTCCAAGCCAGCCGCCACCAGAACCAACATGGCAAACAGTCATGTTTCACAGCGCGTTGTTCCTTAATGTATTATTTAGGGTTTTCTTTTGACTAGGCAGCTGTCATTTAAGTTTGTTTTGTTGAAGCGAGGGGAATTCCTTGTGACAGCACTTTGCACACAACCATTTCTTTCACGCCCGCACAGAGATAAATTGCCAGAGAAAAATACCGCCACTGCACAAAGCTTGAACTCTTGACAGCATAAATATGAGGGCACATTTTTATACATGCTGTAATTGTATGTTAGCTATAAATCATGACGGTGGGGAACACTATACTATCCATCTTTCAAAAGCCCCCACACAGAAGTAGCCTAATCACAGAAAATAGGTACCATAAATCTAATTGTAGTCGCTATGGTGACATTCTTTCCTGCTCCCATTATTTACACCCCTCCTGTAGAAAGTCTTAGTCTCTACTTCAAGAACAAACTTTGAGTTTCTTCTCCTCTGTCACAAACGTGCAACAATCCACCTGCTTTTACCAACTTCAATTGAGAATAAACACGTTTTTCAACATTATTACCAGTCATTTGTACCGAGGGACCATTTCTGTGTTTTGCAAAAAGTACTGGGCATCTAAATGGCTCTTTTGTCCGAGAAGCAGACTGGGCAGGGTTGAAGGTCACCCAACTGCATGCTCCCACAGTACCTCTTGTGTCTGGCTGGATATGCGCCAGCTAAATGCTGTCATGTTTGGACAATGGTCCCGCTTTCCGCTGACTGCCTGAGGACAGCTTCATCATGTTAACCAGTGATGTAATACCTTCATCTTTGGGTATGATTAATAATTATTGCATTTCATAGTGCAGCCATGTTAATGTGTGGCGATGCACAAAGAAATACGAGATGCAAACTACAAAGACGCCCACATGAAAACCATACTTTTGTAGGGCTCGCTTCTCATAACTCTTTTTTGGCCACAATGAATCCAGGTGTGTGAACTGTAAAAGGGTGAACAGAGACTGAAAGAGAATACTAACGGCAAAGAAAGCCTGATGGTAAAACTGAAAAGAAAGGCCGTTGCTCATTTCCAGATGCTTCCATTCAATAGCATGGTTTAGATATTCCAGTTGCTGTTATATTGGCAACATGGGGACTTCTCTTCACAGAGCGCCAACCTCAGCTGTACAACTGACATTACAATTTATAACAACTTCTTATCCTGCCAAATAAGAAGCTAAAAAACAAAAGGTACCATTCTAGTTTGAACAGACCTTTCAGAATGAGTTCCTTTTCTTGCTGACCACCGACTGAACCCGAAACTAAGTCCTCCACCTGAGCTTTTCCAGGTGCAATAATGTCCCTTCTTAGAATCCATTCATAACAGCGTAAATCAAGGTTTTGACATTTTTGCACAGGTCCTTATGTGGTGGAAAATGTCTGGGAAGTAAGATTCAAATGTTTTGTCCAGTGCAGTTGCAGGGGGTGCCCCAACTCTATTTGACACCGCACAGACATGGTTGTAACAGTCACAGTATCTCCTCAAAAACATCTGGGAGTCATCTGTTCTGGTAACGGAGGCCCCCTGTGAACAGGTGTGTGTATGCATGCATGGCCTTCTGCCCTTTGTTCCAGACCCTTGACCTCTGGTGATGGTTGGGGAACTCTTTGAACCCAGTGGGGCATGTTAGTTGTTCACCAACCACATTTTAACTAACTGTGTTCAGAGAGCTAGTGGCATAAAAGTGTTGCAAAAAATAATAATGATACAAAAAAATTGTAACCAAGCGGCAACCAATAGTGACGTCACCCATCGTTTTACAACCAGCCGTTATGAAGATTCGAGTTCAGATATTAGCCGTCGCCATCTTTCTAATTTGGAGAGGTTGGAGCCTCTGTGACCACATTTGGACGAGCCGGGGAGGAGCAACCATGAATCTGACTCGATCTGATTGGAACCCGACGATAAAACGTCCCGCGCATCAATAGTGGAAACCCGAGTGCTCCTGTTAATTTAAAAAGGAATGCCTTCAAAAAACACACATTTTTTTAGGTTTATTTTCTCTTTAATGACAGGATTATTTTCAGATGGACAGCCAGAAAACGTGTGACTTTAGTCCGGAAGCTACATCCACTTTTATTTACAGTCTGTGGTTGTAACCATGCATTTACATAATGCTGTGACAGCAGAAGCAATAACAGAAACCCTTGAAGCTGGTGTGACCAAATAAGTTCTATCCTCTCTTAAAAGATTTTATCACAAACCAGAGGAAGCGGATTGTCCAAAGATAGCTCACCAATTTTTTTCTCTCAAACCCTTTGGTCTGGGCTGACCATAATCGGTCCAACGAACCCAGTTAAACCCACAGTTTACTCTGAGCTTCACTGCTGGAAATAAATGACAAAGTGACTCTTTTCTTTCTTTCTTTCTTTTTTTTAAACGTTTGTTCTTCATGCCCCTATCTCTCCTTCTTGGTAAATAAAAGACTTGGAATGATGACTTAGCTGGGTGTTGCACTATACTGCAGTGAAACTATCTTATGAGCTCTCCAGGGATGGCAGAAATAATAACAAACACTTCCTGTTTATCTCTTCAGTAGGTTGGAACAGTCTGTTCTGAGCCACTGTTCATTCCAACATAAATACAGTGGTTGTCCCATCTTAATGTTGCAGAAAACATTTATGATATAGAAAGGGAAAACAACATTAAATCTAAAATTAAAACCCACAAATCACAGAGAACAGAATACCTGTAGCTGCATCCACAGGCTGTTGCGATTTAAAAAAAAAAAAAAACATGCAGCAAATTCAAAGGATTCCTCCAACAACATATATGCAGAAAACTTGACCAAATACCAGTCAACCTTTGACCCCACAGCATCACTCAAGCACACGTGCCTGGTGTAACATCCAGCCACACAGTGAGTTTGTCCGTCCAGTTGCCTCTTACATGGTGGGAAGGGTCAGACATGTTGTTACACTGATTTACTTTCGCCCCAAATTAACCAGCCCTTTTGCAACATCCTGTTCCCCAGCTGAGAAGGGGCTCCCTAAAAGCTATCCAGCGATCTGCTGTCACATGGATTATACTGTTGTTCGTTGGGTCGACACATCCTTCAGTGATTGAGAGGAACATGGTGAGACAAAGGGTCCTTGAGATGCATAGTTTCAGGGCGGGGTCGGGACTACCGTGGTGCTTTGGTAGGTAAGCAAAGCTTAGCCCCGTCTGGAGGAAGCTATCAGGAACGTATGCATGCACGACAAGAGCGTGGAGATTACACAAGCTTTAATTTGTAACTGCATTCTTTCCCATCTATGTCACAGTGCACAAAGATATCACGACTGTCACCGTCTGCAACTGCACTTCGCTCCCTAACTGTTTAACTGCATGCCGACAAAACATTCAAAGACAGATCTGGTACAGTCATTTATTAGTAGTAGTTTTGGACATTTATTCCAACTGTAATAATTCCTGCTATTTGCAGAATAAAGTGTGATGGGGCACTAAGTATCCATGTGGTCTTCCAGACAGGTTTCAAACAAGCATGCAGTTCAGCCAACAGTATTTGGACATAAAAACAGAAGTAGAATGTGCAGTAATTACCCAAACAGTTTAGATGTGCACGCACAGTGTTCCAGTGCAAAAATGAATGCGCTCGCCTTTATTTTTACTACCAACTAAATAAGCAATTATTTTGTACAATATTATCATAACCAACGGTAATTCTAGCCAAAACTATGACAGTAAACCCGAGTTATCATAAATAATAATAATTATCCTTTAAATTCAATATCAACTGAAGTTTCAACAGGCTGTGCGTGTTTATGTGCAAGCAAATGAGTGAATGAGCTGGTGTGAGTACAGGAGAGACAATGTAAATACATATACTATCTTCTGAGGAAGCAGAGGTGGAGGAGGTGGTGGTGGTGGGAGGGGGGTAGTTGCTGAGGGGGGTTCCATTGTGCGCCGATTACCCTATAAGAGGGGTAAATGATTGTGTTGATTAAAGCCAGCTGAGCCCAGCGCGGGCTCCTGCAGTGGCAGAAAAACACCCACCACCGCGTGGATATCCATCTGGCTTTTCAGTGACACACACCGACAAGCCAGTACGGCTCCCTCGTTCGTGCTCTGCTGCTAGACGAGTACACAAACACACATACCCAAACACCCATACCCAAACACCCCACAATGCTTGTGAAATCAATCTAACAAAACAAGGCTCTCCCTCACAGGGATGCAGGCTCATCCACTGTAATCTGACCACTCTGGTATGACAAAAAAAAAAAAAAAAAAAGCACACACGAGTTCAAGTCGCTACACTGATTAGGACTTTCCATTGATACAATTTTGGTCCTTTTCATCAGAAGCTGATCCGAGTTGCTGCTTGAAAAAGACCAACAGCAGCTCGGCGTGAAAATATGTAGTCCTTTCATTCATTTGAATGGAGGCAGTCTGTCAGCGCAGCAGGGGTACATTAACAGGGGGCTTCAGCAAAAAAATGTATGATAGGCACTGACCAATCACATGCATGCAAGCAAACATACCTAGTAGATTACCTTGTAATATCATTGGCATTTTTTTTTTTAAACTCAAAATAGTCTCAATGAAAGATAACATCCTGCAATTAAGGATTGCTAACTGTTGTGTCGTGTTTGCGCATACGATAAGTCGATTACCTCGATTACACTTCCTGTATTGTGTTTATTTTCTCACCATTACCTTAAACAGTATACATCAACACAGTCCTTTGGCTGTTTTTTTGTCTGACTCCGAGCTAAAGGGATCAACATAATTAAAACGTAATAGTTTCTTTATCATCTCACAAGTTGTTACAAGCTATATTTTAGAATTTGGAGGCTGCAAACAGCCACTTTCGTGTAAGAGTTGGCCGTGCTTGAGCTCCAGTGCTTCATTCTTCACACCATAACTTTAATAGCTTCAAGTGTGAACATTCTCGTGAATGCCCTGAAGAAAAGGCAAAATGTGCAAGTTGTCCGAATTAAAACAAAAACTAAAAAGTACACTGCTTATTGGGACGTGACAGGAAGCGTTTTGCCTCTCCTTCCAGGTTCAGAACACCTGTAAACACTTTTTACCTTCAGATGTGGTCAGACCACGCTCGGTATGAACTAATTTGTACATATCCATACCATAAGGCATTAAAGTAGCAGTGTGTAGGATTTAGTGGCATCTAGTGTTCAGGTTGCAGATTGCAACCAATTTAATAACCCCCACTTGACCCTCCCCATCAAAGAGTGTAGGCGAACCTACTGTTACTCAAGCACTCAGACAAAACAACACTCAAGTCCCTTTATAGAGCCAGTTTTTGGTTTTTCCTTCTCGACTACTTTACAAACATAGCACTGCATGGAAAAAGGACCAACTGCCTATTCCTTAATATAAAGAGGTCATTCTACGGTAGCAAAAACACAGCAATTCATAGTTTCAGGTTATTATACACCGACACAAATTATGAATATCATATTCCATTTCTGTCAAGTTTTAGCTTTTCAGTACTCCTCTTATACAGGCACACATTCATAGACATACTTTCTCTCTCCCACACGCAATCGCAATAGTTATTGGCCAGGAGTACTCAATAGTATGACGTCTGCTGAACTCAATGAGCAGTGTGATCTCAGGGGAATTCTAACTCCAGTCATGTGTTGCATCCAGCATCATCGAGGTCAAAATCTACAGTCAATATATACACTGTATTTATTTTAAATGTAGTGCAGATGTTTCCTTTAAACGTTCTTCAAAAAATTAGTGCAGGTTAAGTAAAGAAAAGTTGTCACACAATGAGCTGTCCCAGTCACTGGCCTCCACAGGATGAAACCCTACTCGGAAAAAACCCTTGACCCCTGTCGCACAAATCTGGGTTAATCACATCTGCTCTGACGGCGTACAATCAACACACACTGTTCCGATTACAAGTCATTTAAGTTAAATGGTCAGGTTGGGCCCTCGAATTGTTGTCCCATTGCACGCTGCAACAAAAATGTGGGTCAGCACTTTTTTTCCCCCCGCAGCTTTTCCTCTCTCTGCATCTTAGTTTCCTTCACTGAACAATGAGTCTGACTTTTCCTTTTTTTCCTCCCTCCCACGACGGCACGACTGGCATTGTTACAACCACAACGGCCACTGCGGCGCACACAGATAGTTAATTCGCACGCTGTGTGAGATGTAGGACGTGATATCAGTTGTAACTCAGTGACCTTTTTAGACACAGTCCAAAGCGGCCATTTCAATAGTTGTGAGCATTGATTGTCGAGAATGGGATCAAAAGGAAAAAGGGAGCAGCAACTTTATGATCTTCACCTGTCGACACCCTCCTTTTTGAAGATCACTGTTCTGTAGGAGAGCTGAAATGGCTTACTCAGCTCTGGCCATCAAGTTTTACTGTCAATAATGGCGAGAATAAGAAGCCGAGCCAAGCTGGAGAGGTGTCAGCAACTGTTCATCAAAAAGTAAATACCACAGCTAAAATTAGACGACAATGAAAGTGCCGCCAACTGATTGCATTTTAAATTCTTAAACATCTTTCTTTTTTTTTTTTTGTCAATATCTGATGACAAAAAGGAAGAAAAGGGAAGTCTGGGAAAATGTACTGTGCAGCACTGGCCACAGGCCAAAAGCATCCGGCAGATTTATGATCAGAGTCTGTTTTAATACTCTGTCAACTGCTTTCTAAGCGAGTTTGTGTGCGCAAATGTAGGCGACACACAAATGGATCACAGCAGGGCTTCTTCCCTTTATTCTGTTTCATGGGCCAGACCCGCCGACCTCAGATCAGCGGCTACCTTTCCTCTTCCTCAAGCTCTTGGATGGAATGTCAGGAAAGCAAGGTCATGACGGGTGTGTCTGCGTGTGCATTTATTTGATGCGTGCCGTGAGTGTATGCACACATATATTCAACAGATTTGGAAAATGCTTGATCGCTCAGAGTCCTGACTAGTGTTGCATGACACTTTGGGACTTGCAAAGCTTGGCCATCGTAGAGTAAAATCCTTCATTTTCAGCATTTTTCAGTGTTTCCATAGCACCACTGCTCCTTATTTACGCATTTCCCGAAACCTTTCTTTCATTCTCTCCCCAGTGCTTGCAAAGGAAGTGTGGGTTGCTAAGACCTCAAAGATTTTGTTTACCTCTGTCTGAAAAAGTATGAAATGGACCGACTCAAAGAATAAGGCCTCCATTTGCTTCTGTGGCTCCTGCTCCCTACTGAGGACGGCGGGAGCACCATCCGAGGGGTGAGAGATAAAGAATGCACAAGATTTCCTGCCTCGCAGCGCTGCGTTCCCCAAACATCGCCCGGTTTATGTACTGCGGCCTGTTGCCAAGGCAACCTGGCAGAAAATCAGGGCGCAGCACAAGAAAGAGTGGTAGTGATCCAAGGAAAGGAAAGAGTGAGAGGGTGAAAAAGAGACAAATCGCATTACTAAAGGTATTTTCATAAAATAACATATATTTAATACCCTAATGCTTTGGAGTTTGGAGCTGTAAAAGAGTATATTCTTCCTCTTTATTACCGATAACATATCATGGCAAGTTTGAGCTGATTTAACAGGAGGAGCTGAAATCTCTTTTAATCCTCATTGACTAATTGGATTGGAGTCAATACTCCAGTAATATTTAATCAAGGCCTGTAAGCTAAAATACAGAACCTTAACTATTGTCCAAAATGTCTCTCCCTCTGGCTGTTAGTATACCCCAACAACTAAAATTTCAGGACAATAAACAAAAATCACATCCGTTTCTTCCATATTAAAGCTGATCTCTTGTAATAGCCGCAGTCACTCCGCCACTTAATTGCACATTTAAGGGATTTAGTTTGTCAGCACAGCAGGGAGGGGGTTGGGGGTTGGGTGTGCAGAGATGTGTGTGGGGACGATTTTGCACCAAGGGTCCAGTTTGTCTGCCTAATACCTTTAATCACCCCCCCCCACCACCACCACCACCATCCCCACCCCTCGTCTAAACTAGTATTATTCCCAGTAGATGTGTTCAAGGGGCATGGTTACAGTCTGGTAGCATCCCGGCAGGGACTCCCCCACACCGACCCCCTTCTTCCCCCATTTCACCTCTATCCCTCCCTCCGATGACCACAATATCTTTGGGTCTCCTCACGCTACATGGCACAGCTAATCCCCACCGCTTCTGGACAATGGGACAGAAGGGGGGCTGAATTGTGATGACGGAGGAAGGACCGGATTTTAAGAAGCCATTTTCTGGATAGATCACTGCCTGAAGAAATAATACAGGCTGCATGAAAACGGGCAGTCCAGCTCTAGCTGTTGAGAGTGAAAAACAAAAAGAGAAGGAGATAGAGAGAAAAATACATGAGTCTCCACTAGCTTTAATGCAGGCCAGCTTCTGCATTCAGTGTGCTCCGAACAAGTCAGATGGTTTGGCACAGAGAACACTGGCTTATCTCTCCATTAATGAACTGCTGACAGGGTGGACCTGTCAACACACGTGCGTATAGACGTACATTTCGCAGCACTTTAAACGTTGTAGGTCTGTATTTCTCTCATATAAACACTTCTGTCTGAAAAAGGTCTTGAAAAAGCGAGAGGCCACTCTTATCCTGCAAATGCACACCAGTAAAAAAAAAAAAACTTGAAACAACAACCACTGCCAACAGTGCATCAGAATAGAGCTTTGTAACCCGACCAGTAAATAAATTAAAAAATGGGAGGGGACACCCTGTGACTGATTGGTCAGTGTGAGGACTGGAAAGTTGTTGAATTAAGTAGTTGATGATGCATTTTTCTGACCCGAGTTAATCTCACATGTGCACAAACCATCTTTCCCTGACAGATAAACAACCACTTATAAATTCAAGGCACAGCGATACAGACACTGACCAAAAATAGCCTCCTCTTCACGGTTGCTCGGACATACTAAGGTCATTTGAGTTTCTCCTGCTGGGTCTTGTCATTTGTTTATCCCCACACTTCCTGAATGCTGATGACAGATAAGTCTCCTCCTTTATACAAGTGGACGGAGAAAAAAGAAAACACAAAGCTGCTCTGGAAGGTTGCTGCATGATGCAAAGGAGCAAGAGGACAGGGATGAGGGGGAGGATGGGGGTTAGTAACCAAAGGAACAGCGCAAAGGGGGTCACCTGATGTCCACATGTGATATTTACCACGAGGGAGTGATGGGTTGTAAATCAGAGGAGGATGACATCTGTTTTAACAGGCTTCCTCCTCTCCATCGGCAGAACTATAAAAAAAAAAAAAAAAGGAAAGAAGACCCCGAATCTAGTACGAAACGAGTACCTGCGTTTCACATCATTGTTGATCAGGGAGAGCAGATGAGAAGAAAATCCTTCAGCGCACACATGAAAACACCAGAGAGCAGATCGAGGTCGGGGTTAGTGTTACAGGTGAATGTAAGTATGACAAAAGTAGAGGGAGGAAGCGATTGCCTGGTCGTGCTTTCAGAGGATGGAGAACACCCACAGAATCTGAAACCTGGAAAAAAGGACACAATTTATAACACAGCACAAATAAACGCCTTAGCTTTCAACAGTTCATTTGAAGTGCACTGCCAGTGCAAACCTACGCGAGATCAATCTGCTCTCCGGAGGGATAAAAGCAAAAGGCCCCGTTTCAACGAGCCTCTCCAAAGACAGAACCGTATTCATTCCACCGCTGAATGCTTTAGTTGTTGCCAACCACGCGGTTTGTCACTTGGAGAAAAAGGGGGTGTTTAAAAAAAAAAAAAAAAAAATTGCAGGGGCTAAAGAAACTATGGCTTCGGTCCACCATTCAGACTGTGTTCGTCTGTTTAGTTACTTGATAGCAAAAAGACAGAACCGCTCCAGCATCCTTCACAGCATCTACTCATCCATCTCAAAGCTCAAACACAATCAGATGACGGTTAGCTCGGATGATGCATTAGGGTTTGGGAGAAAGCCTGTAGAGCACAGTAAAAGTGCCCATCACAGCTTTCTCGTCTACTTTAGAGCTTTCATGTGCACCATTAAGACATTACATGATTGGTAAGAAATGCGTGGGAAGATACACTAGACAAATTTAGCAATTTAAAACTCTGAGCAAGAATTATGATAGTGTTAAGCTTCTGAGATGTTTAGTAATAACCTTTGGTTTTGAACAAAGTGAGATCACTGAGGAGGTATTGACTGATACTGTATGTCTGGACCATTTTTCTTCCTCAGGTCAAACAATTTATAGTTGTATAGCGTCTAAACCCTGCAGGTGAAGATAAGATAACAATATTATAATGGATTAGGGAAAACAAGATTGGCGAATGAATCTACATCTTAAATCTTGTTAAGATGCTCCAGCCTGGGAGCACTTCAATAAAAACCATTTTGTCACACCAGTAAAGTGAATTACACCGGCTTAAATTTAATTCAGGATTGAGGTGGAAGGCTTGGCTATCTGACAGCCGGTCTTATCTTCAGTAAAATTACAGGCCATTTATTTGTTTGGTCAGTATAAAGACACATAGACACACACAACACAAAACAGTCATTGTGAAACTTGTCTGAGAACTGAATTTGCAAAACCTGTATTTCAGGGGAATTCCATGAGCCAAATGTGAAAATAAAACAGTACCAGTATCCAAATGCAAAAATGAAAGCAAACCATTGCCAAACGCAAATGAATGCATTTAAAAGAAAACTGAAATACACAATCTAAATATACAAAGCCACAAACTTAATTTAATGAGGTAATTCCTTCAGCCAAATTACATACCGTATACTGTGCATGAACCAGAGAAAGTCTCATTAACTAAACTGCAAACTCAAAGCTATAAACTTGACATAGCTCAGGTTCAATATCCAAGATTGGAGCCAGAGCATATTCTGCATGGGTAGCCAAAGTAAACCCACCACAGCCTGGTTCTGTCTCAAAACTCTGTGTCACATCATGATCCATGGCTCAACATCAGCCTCCCTTCTCAAGTGATTTGCTGTTAGATGTCTTTTTGCTAAAGGCTTCTTTCATTGTGCTGAAAATCCTAAAGGATCTCCCAAATCTGATATAAACTCTGTTGTCGAGCATGACAATCATGGGAGGGTTATACAGATGAATTCAGCTACCACTGTTACCACTACTTTTTAATGAGATTAAAAAAAAAGAAAAGAAAAAAAGGGGGGCCTCAGAGCAGTGCTGGGGCTCAGAGACTCTGAGCATGGAGGACCCCATGGGAAAAGGCGTTCCAGAGAGCGGGGGACTCTCACGGACAGTCGAGAAATTTTCCCACAATCAAACACAAACAGAGTTGCACGGGGCAGCGAAAAGGACCCTTGTCCAACAAGGAGACAGAGAGAGGGAGGAGGAAAAGGGAAAGCGGAGAAGATCTGGTAGTTACAATAACACAGCCTAAAAGAGTACATGCTCGGCCATATCTCTTTGGAGGAGGCCCCCCTCAAGGTGAATGCACTCCACAGTCAGTGTTTCAAGGAGTCGGTCTTCTAAGGATGTTTAACCTGTAAGTAACCTGAAGTAAATTTTTGAAACCCGGAGGGCTGGTACAAGCCTCCATCAGATGATTTGGCTAAACCCACACAGTTCATTGGTAAATGACCTCATTAAGGTAATCTGTTTTCAGCACAATCCACCACTACAAACACCATCTGCTCCACATTAAATAGGGTGTCCAGCCACTGAGGACATCTGGATGGTTAGTAATGGGACGTTTAGGCTAATTTAGGGAGGATTTGATCCTGAGAACCTACAATTCAAGATAAAAACTCAAGGACTTACGATCCCGGCCAATTGACTTCTTGTCATTTAGTAATTGGGACCAGACTCCGTTTGCAAGCAGAGAATATTCACAGGTTAAAGAGGAACTGGTTGAACTTTGTCATTAGATCCAAGGCAAAAAAAAAAAACACAGACCTATACATTGACTGCCATTGGCTGCCCAACCCAACATGTGAAGATAATTAAATCTAAAGAACAAGCTCTTTGTAAACAAAATCTTTTTCCTAAAGGGCTAGCCAAACAATTGGATAAGGTCACAGGTAAAAGGTCACCTCGAACCACATTTAAATATGTGCAGTCTATCCTCAACAAAAACATAGCTTTGACCTGCGAGTTGCATTTGTTTCAGTCATTTTACACACAACTTTTCTCCACAGCTTTGGTCATTTGGAGGGACGAGAAACTAAGTGCTTTAAACGTGCAGGTCATTGAATTTTTTTTGAGGATACACCTGGATGATACAAAGGCAGAACCCTACGGAGAATGCTGGTAGCTTTGTGTTTGGATTCTGCAGCATTTGCAGTCAAGTCTTCAGACATGAATCTCACCGACTCACCAAACTCACCATTCTTTTGCTGCAGTGATTGATGTTTTTCGACTGAAAATCTAAAGGTTACATCTTGAGAGAAATGTGGCATGCAAGCCTCCTCTCCGAGTGGCTCGGCAAAAGTCTTCAAACTTCCTTTTATAGAAGTAGCCCCCAGAGCTGAATATCATTGCCATTATAAATAAGAAGCTGGAATGCAGAAGGGGAAAAAATAAACATCCAAGCTGCTCCGTTATCTACACCCAGCTGTGCAGTTTAGAGGCCAATCTTTGGAGATGATGTCACACTGGCATTGAGTTACTGTTAAAATACTGTAGTGCTTCTATAATTGTGTGTAATTCATTCAAGAAAAAGGCAAGCAAACTCCAATAAATGCCAACCTGGAATTAAGTTCAGTAGTAGTATGACATTATCTTTGAATTAAATGTAATATCAGATGATGTAAAGGCATCATGGGTCGACCTACAAGTATGTTTACTGGCCACAAAATCAAAACAATATCTATGAAATTTAAAGATATTTTAAGGGCACTAAGATGAGTTTGTAGGAAGGTGTATTCATGTGAGAATACTCACAATTGTTGGGCTTCTCTCTATAATGCTGTAAGGTCTCGCCCATACTATGTAAATTGCCCAAAGGTGACTTATGTTGTGATTTGGCGCCATATAAATAAAACTTTGTGGAATTGAATTGAATTTACAATGAAGGTGTGCCAAGGAGAACAATGGAGGAACATCCCCAGGTGCCACTTTTCAACATCATTTCAGGAGGCAAAGTGAATCTGAGATGTGGAGGTGAGTGGAAACCTGCAGCCAGGAGAATACGGTGGGGCTGACGCACTCGAGGTTTGATAAATGATTCCATATGTGCTCCAGATCCCAAGTGAAAGAACTGCTTTGTGCTCAGTGAGGTAGCACGCGCGCAGGTCCCAAGCGGACTCCCCTCCCCTTCTTTCCCTTCCATCTACTGACAAAACCTATCGGGCCTTTTTTTCGGTAGCTCAGAGTAATATTAGCCAAGCGTAAGGGGCAGGAGCAAGGGGTTTTGGATGCCTGAGTCTCAACCCGCCTCCTGCAGCCTATTTTGACGGGAGCTAATTGCCTGTGACTACATGGAGACAGTGGTGGATTGAAACAAGCACTGCATTGAGTTAGATGTCTGAGGGCTGATAGAGGGCAGAGGGTAAAGGGAACAGAGGTTGGGACCAAGGAGGAAAAGGTATTTGGGGGAGGGAGCTGTCAGGAAGTGCAGAAATATTAGGATATTCTCAACCTCCATTACCCCCAGTGCTAAATCACTCCCACTCATGGGGAAATAATTCTCCAAGACATTAAAGAGGCAATCTTTCGTGAGCACCTGCTCCCTGTGTGTTTAGCCCGGATATGATTGAATAAGTAATCATCCAACCATCATGCAAAATACCACCTTTATTGTGGTCACAAACTCTCCTCCGGAGGACCAGAACAATGCGTGGTGAAGCCGGGATTTAAATTGCCTTTAATTTATACCACTGGTGGAAACATGCAAGTCTAATCAGGCAGTCAAGGCAGCAAGCTAATGTTTCCATTTGGAGTATGTGGGTGTATGTGGTGAAAATGACAGGAAATTAGACTATAGGGACAGTTGGCGGAGGAGGAAAAAGGAGAGGGAGGAAGAATGGCAGAAGGCAGAAAAATGTGTCCAGCACTGTTTTGTTTAATAGGTCCCACCTGACAAGGGGGTTTCCGTCTTCAAAGACAGCTATGACACATAGATCCAAGCCATTTCTTTTTTTTCAAAGCAATTAGGCAAGCAGATTCATACAGTAATAATGATTAATTAAAACAATAATTAGAGTAAGCCCCACGGATGATGCAAAGAACAGAAAGAGAAAGTAAATTACTGATGTCAGATACCAGTAAATGTACATAAAGATCATATCACAGCACTCATTTACAGTTTGTGTAACTTAAGACTGACATGATGCCAAGGGTGTCTGGCACACCAGGAACATTCCCGTTATGCCTCTCAAACTCAGGCTCTTCCCAGCAGAGAACAGCCGCACTACTGTATGGGAGAAACAGACCAGAGCCTGTTGCATCCACCCATCAGCAAGTTTTGCACACTAAGCGTCTGTGGCACAACCTGTTCTACGAAAGCTGAGATCAGGCTACTGCTTGAGGAAAAAAATACTTTTATTTTTATCTTATTTTAAGCTGAGGTAAAACCTTTCCGTTTTTTAGGATGCCTATGGGCACGTGAACCACTGGTCTCTCCTTTTAGACGTCATCCTCGGTAGAGATTTGGCATTTCTTATATAGGTAAGAGTAAACATATTCATGGTGGAAAAATGTGGTTGACCCCTGCTGTGAAAACAAATCTGTAAATCAAAGAAGTTTCACTTTTTTCTTTTTTTTTTGTACTTACAAATGAAGGCACTAGAAAAGTAAGGGGGGGGGCAGGGGGGAGTGAGGACATAACCACTTGTGCCTGAGGATTGGAAGGAGAAGGGAGGGCGGGGGGGGGGGGGGGCGCAACAGACCCAACACTGTGTCTGGTGTAGGATTATACCCTCACAGCTAATTACTCCCAGGCTCCTTAGCTGTGTGCCAGAAACTCTGCACAGATACAGTAAGCCGGCATGCTGCCTGCCTATCCTGCACACAAAAGAGAAGAGCGGGCACGAGCGGAGACTGGCACTAGGCCTTCTGCGTGCACTGCGGCCACTCAGTGTGGAAGTGATGAGTGAAGAGTAGAAAAAGAATGGCCAGCTGCTGGCAACTTTCGGGACACAAATTTTACGAGGCGAGACGAGAACAAAGCCATCGACTTGGAAGGCTTGTTGATGAACTGCAAGGGTTGCACACGGGGGTGTCGGTGCTCTCTAGACGACGTGGTGATCAGTATTTGTTGCACGCTGATTTATTAAAAGTTATATTTGGACCACATAAAATATATATTTAAATCCAGAGTCAATCTGTCAATCCGCAGCTGATGTGACTTTAGAATAAAGAGTACATAAAAGAAGCAGAAAAATGGAACATGCCCTCCTTGGACCGACTACATGCCTCCAGCCTGGCTCAGCTCCTGCCCTCCCCTGATTGCCACACCAGATTTTCACCGTAGGGCCCCGACAGCAGTAGCAACTGCCAACCAAAACATCTGGCTCTGTTAGAAGTGAGTAAACTTCTGCCTGTGCTGCTGCTCAGGAACAATGGTCCTGTCTTTCCCCAGTTGGCCACCCCTGCCTGTGGCAGAGCAGCTCAGACCGGGCACAGCCCAAAACCATGGTCACTCCGATACCTGCTAAAAGGCACGCAGCCACCCAGAGCTGAGCAAGGTTTCCAGTCATCCTTCCGTCCACAGAAACAAACACGTACAACCAAAGAGTCCCGTAACCTCATGCTCAGTCAGCAGGGGACACAGCCAGATGTAGAACACCTCAGCCCAGTAGCCCTGTTACTCTTGGATGTCAAATCTATTTTTCTTCCCTCTCTCCCCTCTGAAAACACACAGGTAACTGGACAAGGATTATGCACAATAGTCAAAACAGTGGACCTAAAAATACTCCAGGCCAATTGCCGGACCGGCTCCTCTAGTCTGGCTTCAGAGTAAATAGACAAATACTCCTGTTTTACATGTGAAATTTGACATGTTTGAAGCTGAACCTGTAAAAAAGATTAAAGCGTATTAAAAGCTTAATGGATTGCAGCTCTGCTTAGAGATATACAGCTGTCTATAGAGCAGGGCTTTTCAATGAATCCATACATCACTGACATCCATTAACACAAGTCTGTGGGGTTCAGTGAGCAGCCTATTGATGCCTGCAAAGTATGTGCATTAGACAGTGTTCAAAATTCCTCCAGCAGCCTTACAGGCACAAATCCTGCAAGCCACTTACTTACTCGATGGGTTAGCATGATTAAAATGTAATTTCTACGTCATAATCCATTCCAATCCGTTCACCCATAATGGTGTTTTACTTCCCCCCCCTTTCTTTTTCTTATTTTTCTGAACCACGACCACACAGCTGAAGATCATTGTGGCTTTACATGACGCTGCCGAGTATCACAATCTCGATCTGGTAAAAGGAATATAGCAAATGCTAAGAGCTCCTTGGGCAAAGCTGTGTGTACGAGGAGGAGGGGATAATTTTGTGCTTATCATGATGCTGTGCTCGTAAAGCCTCAACCACTGGCCAAGAGGACCCGACGCTGCATCACTGCCAGATGTTCTGTTAGATTAAACAGCTCTTTATGCCTTCCCATCCTTTCAACTGACAATCAGCGAGGACGGATGCCCTTCGGAGTGCAAGCATTTACCTCAGTTCCTACTGATTCGAAATTTTGTTTTTTATCGTTAGGTTTATTAACACTGTGAGAGACTCACAGTAAAAAAAATAAAAAAGAAATTTCAGCCTTAATCAACCACCATTGTCAAGATTTATTTCTGATATTTTGATAGCCAAATTGTGAAGAGACACCTGTTTTCTGTTAAAGAAAGAAATATTTTGACGTGCTGATGTCTGGATGTAAAACAGAACTTGAAAAGTTGCTGCGGCCACATTTAGCTCGGGAGAGTGCAAGTATAGCTGTGTCTGCAGGGAATATGATCATAACTAATCCACTGACAATCGTAATCTTATGCAAACAAGAAAATACTGTGGTTGAAGGTGATTCAGTGCTTCTTATTCTAGTCCTAATTAAATTTTATTTGACACATTATCACACAAAGTGCAACATCCTTGACAGTCTTTATCCTGCTGTGTAAAGATGGGCTATTTTCTTCTTTAAAAAAAAAAGGGGAATAAAAACATTTTTAGAAAAATGTATATGAATTCACTCAAACTGAAAAATCTTCCACTTCTTCAGCAAAACATGTATGATCACTGCACATCGTGCCTTGATATAAATAGACATATATTTGCGGTGTGGGTAAAGCAAGCTCTGATGACACAGCAGTTGAGGAGGCGCAGCGCCCCCTATGGACGGTCATAGAAATGATTGAGTCCGTTTAGCCCATTGAACGTATACAGCCGGAGAATATTGAGGTCAAATGCAATGAGCATCATGTGAATCCCCTGCAGTCCATCAATATCAATAACTTAAAAGCTTCGAAACTTGATGATATCATTGTTCGAAAA
Organism: Brachyistius frenatus; assembly: GCF_029030835.1. Lineage (NCBI taxonomy): Eukaryota > Metazoa > Chordata > Actinopteri > Embiotocidae > Brachyistius > Brachyistius frenatus. The sequence continues at coordinate 186,892 of NW_027210884.1, forward strand.
ACGTCAAACCTGCAAAAGATAATAGGCGGAGGCAGACTGTCATGCGCTAAACGGCATATAAATGAACCAATATGCATCTAAAGGCGGCCTATAAGGACTTATCATTGATAAGAAACGATTGATTATGGACATCAATTCAAATGTGAATTCCCTAGGCGTGAAAATCAGGTGCTGAATCTAAATGGCATGTTGAGCAGAACAGCAGCCAGTTCATTTCCACCTTAAACCACAGGAGTGGTGCTTGAATTGTATTTTCAAAAGCAAAATTATCCAACACGGTCGACATTGTAACGCTCCCCGTCATCGCCCGTTACCCATACCGAGGCGTCAAACGTTTGTTTCCCAGCCGATGGCACCCTCTGCTCCCCCCGGCTGCTGAGGGGGAGAACCATCCTGAGGTACCGCTCGCTTCACGTTGATTTACAGAGACACTGAAAACTTACCTTCCAGATTTGTTTCGGAGAAACAGTTACTGCTCGACAATAATAATCCCTTGTCGCTGTCACCAGGCAATAATCAAAGACCAAAAATCTGTGTCACTGCAAGCTGAATGAACGCATAGAGCCGGTGGCCGGTGTTGACTGTACGAGGCTGCTCATTCAGCTGAATGATAGTGGAGAGTGAAGGGACTGACAAGTCGGTCAAAACAGCAGCACCACGCCTCCCCTCTTAAAGCCACCACCGCACTCCGTCTGTCGGACTGTCTCTGGGAGTGTGTGTCTGTCAGCGTGTTGGCTTTGAGGTGCACATGATCACCCACATCTACAAGCCCACTTTCGTTTGATCAATTATGAATTATCACGTTTTCATTGCTACCAATAAATAACAAATCAACCAAAGCCATTAAATGCTTCCTGTAGGAAAACAGCTACCTAATAATGCAGTACATTGTTTTTCATTTTGAACCTATCATAACAATATCTGCAGGTCACATTAGCACCAACAATCGTATTGCAGTCAGAGTTTATAGGCTGCTCCTAATTAATGTGACTGTTTTGAACAGGTTGAAATGTAGCCTACTGCAGATTTCATGTTGGCCAATGAAATAAATTCTAATAAAGTTTCCCAAATATGAAGTAAAGTTCCTGCTGCCCCAGCTGCTAAGCATTTAATCCTCTGAAATATGAAGAAACTGTATGACTGGCTGTGTTTTGATCTCCTCACAGCCTGTAATCCCTCATTAATTGCAAATTCTGGGCATCCACTTTGACCTGGGCTCAGACGAACATCATTAATAATTTCATGTGTTTAAAAATGAAAACAAATCCCCAACTGCGATGTTTTGGGTAGATGTGTGAGATGATTCTTCAGTAAAGTTCAGTAAACAGGACTGAGTGTGATTGGAAAAGTGAATAAAGAGGCCTAAAAGGAACTCCTCACCATCCATAGGGTGTTTTTTGTTTTTGTTTTTTACCTCTGTGATATGCAGGATCATTTACGCCATGGAGACTGACTGGCTGGATGTATTGAAGCCTAAACAACTCAGTGACACAGAAGTCTGACTGATGTCTGTCAGGGAGACGGGTTAGATTCATGACAGAACGTGTTTAGAGTGTGGCAGGTCACCCAGATCCATTTTTTCTGTCAGCAGATGAAGAAGACGACGATATCATTTCACATCAAGCAACAACAGACGACTCTTGCAATGATCATTTTAAAGGAGCACGATGTTACTCACCAAATTCAGTGTACGCGTCATGAGAAGTACGTTACAGCCTGTAAATACATTTTCAGTAGCTCTGTAGGAAGCAGAAAAAAACCCGGTGATGTTACAGTGAGCTACACCATGGAAATGTTGGATGCAGGATTGTGGTTTGACCCATACTAAGCGGTAAAAGTCTGGGTATCTCAGCATATGCTGCATTGATTACGACCTATTTTTTTTAAGATTCTATACATACAAACTGTGTCTAACATTGACAACAAGAATAAAGCATTGAAATAGACCGTTGAAATAAACTTTGCTCAAAGACTCAAATGCAGATATAAGAGATGTTGTGTGTTTTTTGGGGGTTTTTTTTATGTTACCGATACACTGCTATTATTTGTTGAACACATAGCTATCATGCTTCATAAAGTTAAAGGCACATTGATAGTCCAATCAGAAAATGAAAAAAGGGGGCAGGGAGAAAGGATACCTCTCATTCTCAGAGTAGACAGGCAGAGTGGAGCTGTCCAGTAGCTCAGAGGCTTGGCATGTCAAAGCTGGGATGATATTATCCAGTGAAAGCCAGTGATTCAGCCCCTGGGAGAAACACAAGCAAGAGGCCTCAATTAATCTCTTCAATTTGGCAAATCTATAAACCAGACCAGATAGTCTATCATATTGGAGTTAGATTCCTGTCAGATAATGACACTCAGTCAGTAACTAACCCCTAATGTCAGGGAATTAGACTTGGCGACATGTGGACACATAAACACACACACACACACACACACACACACACACACACACACACACACACACACACACACACACACACACACACACACACACACACACACACACACACACACACACACACACACACACACACACACACGCCGATACTGGTAGTCAGTTTAGATTTGTCTCTGCCATTGTGTGGGACACAAATATTTGACATATGATATTATACCACTATGTCATAGTAAACAGAGTCTTTAGTGACGCCACCACAAATTAAGTATTTTTCCAGGAAACCCAGTGAGTGAGGATATCGGTCCAAGGCTCAGAATTGGTGGCTCCAGGTTTTACTCTGACCTCAGAGAGAACCGTGCGGAACAGATCCAGGCACCGTTGTTGCAAAAGTATATTTTTAAATGCTTGTAAGTATAATTTGGAAGACATGAAGTCCTCTGAACTTCTCAGTGCTGGAGAGTCCAGGCAGACAAATCATGCATAATTTAAATCATTCAGATTATATGCAACTGCTTTTAGGTCTGATGCAGAAAGCCAAGACAAACAGATGTAGTTACAAGAGGATTCGCTGAGCGTCTTTCAGGCAGGAGCCAGGTTGTTTGTAGACCCTCTTGATTTGACAGGGCTGCAGACGTGGAAAGGTCCAGTCGACACCTCAAGATCTCAGGGGTGTCTGGGAGAACAGAAATGGTGTTAAATGAATTCACACATGTCCATCTGGCATGCACACACACACACACACACACACACACACACACACACACACACACACACACACACACACACACACACACACACACACACACACACACACACACACACACACACACACGCAGACCTACATGTGTGCATGTACGATGAAACTTGCAGATATGCGCACATGGTACGTGCACATGCATATATTTCACATGTGCAAACATACAGTACAACATACTTCCCGGATTGTAGCCAATCAGAAGCAAGTAAAAATAGCCAATAAAATAGTTACAGTATTTGTATCCATTATTGTGTATAAAATCTTTGAGGTACACTAATTTTACTCATTAATTTTAGTTTACTTGACAACCACTGAGCCAGTGAAAACAATTGTATAGTGTCTTATGTGTGTCTAAAAAGTGTTTTTCAAAGTCTGTCTGTCGTAGTTTTTTTTTTTTTTTTTGTAAGCCATAGTTTGAAGCTGTCAAGTTTTATTAAAACATAAAATGTAGGTGCTAGTCGAAAAGACAAAATCATATTTATTATATTCTCATTGTGCATCAGATACATAAATAATGCACATACAAATAGTAAAAAAAAATTTTAAAACGCATACAAGAATCAGTTGTCAGTACAAAAACAGCAGGTTGAGTTACCAAATAAATTCTTTCAATGTACTTTAACCTTCACCAAGCTCTACATGAAAGATTGTATTCTATACTTTTGGATATTCATGCCACCATATTGGCAAACAAGCTTAATAACATCTTCATGGAAAATTTTCAGTCACACTCTGAGTTGTAACTGCATGATGTGGTGGCTCTAAGTATTCGGGAATTCTTGTCACATCCCTATCCTGGGATGAAATGCTGTAGTGCTCCTGAATGAGGGCACTTACCTCTGACAGCCTGAGTAATAATCCAGCTGAATAAATGACTGAAATGTTCAGTGCAAGTGATGAAAATGTACTCCAGTACACTGCTGTGTGAGTGATGATGGGGGAAAAAAAAAAAAAGGGTTCCGAGAAGAAGACTGACCTCATGCATTCTGAATGACAAATTTGCATCTAAATCCCAGTGTTTCTAGCCCTTTTTATCCACAGTAGTGCCCGTGTCAGTTTTCCAAGATTTGAGCTCAGGATTTTAACTGAAACAATAAGAGCATGGAGCAAAACATGTGGAACAGCTCACTAGAATGGAGAATGAAATGTGTTAAAATGCCACATGTGCATTGGCCAACAAATATACAAACTAGTCACAACCTTATTTTGCTAAAATAAGTTTTCTAGTGTGAGTCATTTCTGAAGTTTTATCAGACGGCGCTACAATTAAAACCAGAGGCAGATCGTTTTGAAAAACAGAACAGACAGAATTCTGAGTCTAGACAAAAGGGTCTGTTTTATTTTATTTGGTGACATTTTAAACTTTTGAAAACATCTGTGTTTTCACCAGGGCCACAGCCATGATTTATGAAATCATATAGTCCCCCCAACACACCCCAACCACTTTACCCCAATGCATAAAGCCTCTACTGTGCATCTAAAGCCGTATTTATACTCATGCAAGAAGTAAACAGAAGTTCCCCAGTAGAAGTAATGATACAGATTTTGATTTATAGTTCATGATCATATGTCACATATAGGACATCATCACAGACTGGCCTCCGCCTAAAAAAAAAATTTTTTAACTCAGATTTTCATTCAAGCAGCTTATTTTAACCCATAGCTATAGTTAAAAGTTAATCAACCTGTAGCAGTCACAAACATAACAATCTGGTGGTCTGGAGAAATTATGTATTTCTCCGGATTTCTCAGATGGCGTCTATGTAATAGGAGGAAGCGGGATGGGTGGATGGCTCAATACAACAGAAGACTTGGGTACAGGAGACTGCTGTCAGGACAGTTTTTTTAACACTGTGTTTACTGTTGCGATGACAACAAAGTTTGAATAACTTTATGGAAGTTGTAATTAAACACACAACATAATTAAAGTCATCATTTAAACCCAGACCATTATCTTTAGCTAACCCTTAACAAGTGTTGTTGTAGTTGTTGTTTTTTTTGTTTTTTTTGTGCCTAAACCTAACCAGGTGCGAAAACCCTCAAGTAATAAGTTTGGTTGTCCCTCCCACTGGTAACTGATTTAACACACCCTTCAGAGTGACCGAGCAAACCTTCATGTGAACAGGGTTTCCAGACTATAATCACAGCCAAATCTGAAGCTGTGAGGGGACAATCTGAAAAAAACAGGTAGCACATGGAAAACTAGGAAATGGTGAGCAAGCTGGTATACAACCTGTCAACAATCAAAAGGAAACCTCAGTGGACCACAAGATGCAAAACCTTGGTAAACCTTGGTAAAGGGCAGGGTGAACTCACTAAAATAGATAAATAAAACATCGAAGGAAATGGCAGAGCTCTGGAACAAAGTTCTACGGATGGACAATACAAAATTCAATCTGTATCAAAAAGATGCAGAGTGCAGAAAATAAAATGAGCGTTTCTGACCTAAAAGCTACTTCCCCATTAGTTAAACATGGTGGTGCTCCTCTTATGGCTTGGGCATAAATGGCTACCAGTGGAAAATGGCAAATATTTATTGATGAGATGTGTGATGAGATATGCTGGAGTTTGCTCAGATTCAGCCAAAACATCAAAAACTCGTTGGACAGCATTTCATCTTTTCAGGGTGCATAGATGGTCTATCCTAGCCTGGCTGAGTCAGTCACATGATCTCATGTTAATTAAGCTGCATTGAGCTTGTTAAAGACCAGACCAAAAGCAGACAAAACATTTTTTGATGGTACACTGACTTATAAAAAGGAGAATGGCACCTCTTTCATTGCAACTCAATGCTCCAAATGCTTGTTCTGGCCCTTTGAGTAAGTGGGTACAATATCCTGGGAGAATTGTGTAACGCACAACATCAAACTCTAGCATTCTATTCTCATTATGGACATTGTGGCAGAGGCGACGAGACCGAAGAGGATGTTGATGGAGGAAACTAAGTAAAAAAAAAAAAAAACAGAGTGACCAAGCAAGAAGTTGGACAAGATAAAATCTCGAACTGCCTTTAAGTAGTTGGTGAGCGTTTTTCCAAATGAAAGCCATTCTTCCTGTCAGACTAGTAAGTAGTATTAGCTGGCTTACAATGCGTTGTGTTGTTGCATTTGCTTTGTGTTTGACTGTGTTAGCAAAGTTGTCGACTGTTGATCATATTTTTTTTTAAAGTTAATTTAGTTTACTAGCTGTCCTTTGTCTGTTGACATCACACGTATTGACTTGACATGAATGTGCAGCATGATTGCTGGTTTGAATTGAAATTATGATTTTGTATGATTATCACTTTTGGCCATGGAGGCTGCTGTGCTGCTTTTCAGCAAAGGCTACATAGTATTGCCTTAAAAGGGCTATAGTTTCCACACTGGTCTTTCCATCATGATGTAAAACGTATTTAAATTTAGGTGAGACTTGGCACTTGTATGTATGAACCATTGTTTTATTTCAAATTGAATGTGCTTGAGCTGCTCTTGCACATTCAATCAGAGCCTGAGGAAAAAATGTGTATCTGGAGAATTCGGTAAAGGAAGTGCCTGGAGAGTGACCACAGTGAAGCCGCCGCACCACACAGGTTAAGCTTCTGACTGGATGGCAGACACTGGGTGACTCCTCATGCACCCTGGCATCTGGCGGAGGGGGATGAAAGGTTGAGCACATTGAAAACACTGTGACCTCACTGTTTCTCCTTACCTGACATGACTTGTTTGTGCTGTCTAACACAATACAGAAGGCCCCTATCCCATCGAGCTGAATGCTCTGCTGGGTTTCGTCTGCAGACACGACATACACTGTTGGCAAACACACACACGCTTTCCATTTTGTTTCATTCCCTCTGTAACCTTTCTCTGATGGGGTGAAAGTCAGAAGAAGAAAGTGCACCTCAATTAGCCTTCCAACCAACCTTTGGTATCATCTTTCACCCTGCAAGGACACAAAGTCATGTGTATGTGTTTTCCCTCACTCCCTGGCCCCTCCTTCCTCCTCTGTCTTTCAACCCTTCCCTTTCCTTCTCTTGCCTCTCTTCCCTTCATGAATTGTGATGACTACTGTGCAAAATCGGAGAATCAATAAGACACCACTGTGTTCTATTTCTGCCTCCTGTGATTTGTTCCGTTTCATTTCCTGGGTGTCATCAACGTCTCTTTGTTTTGGCTGCAGAGCAGTGGAGCTATTATTTCCTCCTGTTGATGGTAAAAGAGAGTGTGCATGTGTGTGTATGTGCTTTCGTTTGTGAGTGTAAAAGCAATATCACTGTAAAGTCATTACACCAATACCTATGTTGGCAGAAATATTGATTCCAAAGAACAGCTAGAGAAGAAATGGAATATGTATTTCCCTCCGGGCGACTGAAAAACAAAACAAAGTAAAGCAGCATCCTCACGCAAGCTCTCCGATCTCTTCGCGGTGGTGTAATTGAAAGTGACACATTGCTGCTAATCATTACACAAGCTCATTGTTGCAATGGAAATATCCTCAATGAACTGTCCCCATTCCTACTTGTGCCACAGTTGTGAAACGATAAAGTGAGACATAATGTCTGCTGGATTTTAAAGTATTATGTAACAAAATGGTCCAAAGCACAAAGCAGTAATAGTTTTATCAAAACACATTATCTGCATGGTAAAGCATTCAAGACCACTTTGTGGTTTCCGCCATGAATACAATCTATCTCTGCTGCATTTTTTTTTCAAAAGCAGAAATCTTTTGGTAGCTAGGAGAGCATGGATTGGCCCTCTGCGGTGTGACACATCATGGGGTTGGCCAGCGGTAACAGTGACATAACACAGCCTATTGTGCGAGGAATGGCATGCAGTAACAGTAGCCCAAGACACGGTCCTCAATATGACTTCAAAGGCAGTGGTGCTCGGTATTTCATTGTGACTCTGCTATGCTGCGAGGGGAGAGGAATTTGGATCCAAGAATCTTCCACGGCAGCAGGAATTCGGTGAAGCTACAGGGGCGCTCATGTCAAATTCCCACTCAGCTTGTTACAGTTAGCCAGAAAACATTCCCCCAATTCGTACATAACACCGCATGTGTGCTGAAGCATCATCTGAAGTATTGACTTAGTTTGTGCTGGGAAATGGACTTGGACAGAGAGTTACCGGCTCTCGCCTGCCATCATTCGAAAAAGGTGGAGAAAGTGGATTTACTGTAGAAGTTCTGCCAGTAGTTCTAACGCCTTTCAAATTCTTTGAGCAGCTACGTTTCTCATTCCAGCTGCAAATACTCCTCTAGTTCTCTTTTAACACTATCTCTCATTTCACGTCCATTTATTTTCTCTCTTTTCTGTACTTCCTATCCGTCCTCTCTCGCCGCTGACAAAAGGTCATAAATTCCACTTCTCAATATTAAATGCTTTAATTATACACAGATTCTACCTGTTGCTCTCTTCATACTCTTCTCTCTCCAAGTTTGCTTGACAGTTGAGAAGTAAAGATGTGGGCTCTCTCAAACCCAAGTTAGTTCTATTTATACTGTGCAGTTAGAGCGGTTAGCTCCAGGCTATGGAGGGAGGGGTTAAATCCACCCACTTTTCCCCACTGCCAAGCACCACCAGGCTGGCAGGACCGCCCAGCCCTCTGTCGGCCCACTGTCCAAACTCCTGACCACATGCAGCTGTGGTGGAGAGGAGGAGTGGGTGGAAGGAATGGTTAGAAAGAAGTGGAGAGTTGGGAGATGGAGAGTTTCTTGACAAGCATGTATGTATGGCGTGAGGTGTAAGAAAAACTATACCTGATGTGGGTGTTACCTCATTTGCAAACGTGAAATACAGCCTTTTCCATGAGCATGAATATTTTCCAAAGATTTTTTTTTTTTTCCAAATGTACATAAATGCCAGAAGAGTTAAGGAAAAAGAAAATAATGAATAATGCGAAGCTGTTATTTACACAGATGGTTCAGAATGAATTCCAAAGGTCTAAAGTGAGAGAAACGAAAGGTTTGCTGGGCTGCAGTCAATGAAAACTCTTGACATAATGTCCATTATGCAACGAAGGCCTAAAAATTCCCCCTTGCTAAAAATGCCAAGCACGAGAGTTGCTATAAAAGGAAGAGGTATGCATCAGATTTTCCAGGCAAATGAATCTTGTTGCACATGTCAAGTAAGTTATGTTCAAAAGTACCTTGATAAGTGTTCATCAAGTTGTTATCTGGAGGCCATCAAAAAGAGCTGCGCAGCAGCAAAATTTTGGCTGAGAGGATGGACTGTTATTGAGGATAGTCCCTTTAGGCTGAGTTTGTCATTGCAAAGACCCGATGCAATTTTGAATTGAAAGTGGAATTTGATAATATTGTGGCAGGGGATACTGGAACTAAAACATTTTTTCATGCATCAATTTTTATATCGTCTTTCTCTAAATAAGCAAAAAGATGAAAAACAGCTGTTTCACAAAGGAATTTTCATGTTATGTGACATTCTGCCTGCAGTGAAGGAGGACTCAAGTAGAGCGCACTGCAAAACATTTAAAAACAAATCATTATATAGTATATACGTCTCTGTTTCATATTTCCTTGATTGTTCTTTACACTGACAGTATAAAACAAACAAGCTGACGGATCCAACAAATGCTAAATGTTACCCTGTTCGTGACTTCTTGCTCATCCCCAGAGCCATCCCACAGTATTGCTGGTCTTTTTTATCTTGGAGGTTCTTTTTGTCTTGGAGGTTCATATACAGTATTTCAGGAATGCAGACTGAAGTCTGATATGCCTGGGCCTAGCAAGCATAACAGAGGGCAGAAGCCTCAGAGAATAACACATAACCAAAGCCCTGAAGAATTCCCTTGGACACAGCTACTGACCAGAAAACGGTGCACTGGAAGGAGAGCTGCTGAAACCCCAGACTTAAATAGCATAGCCTCCACTGCTGGTGACGGCTTGAGACAGACATGCTGCACTTTGGTTTGTGCTGCTTCTGGCTATAACTGAAATTAGATTAAGATATATATTTCTGGTGTCTTTATGCTGAAAGAGATATTTTACAAGTGTTCACTTATGTTATTCTTTTTTTTTTTTTATTGTTGTTTTTTGTCTTTTTAGAATTAAGCATCCAAACGTCCATATTTTGCACACACAGCTAGTTGTGGGATGTCTACATGTGTAAATTCCCCCCCAAAATAGACTTGCAATTTAGTCTTGATGACATTTTGTCCTTAAAGCTGCACTAATAGATAGTTTTACATTAACAATTAATTATTTTTTTAAATTTATTTTTAAAGTGAGGAGAGTCACTAGTCAAGATGAACCTGCAGAAAAGGATCCCCTGACTGTCCAGTCCCCCTCAGCTCAGTTCAACAGTGCATTTAAACATCTGGTCGTAACAGTGTTTTGGTTCACTTTCACCACTCTCGTTAGTTTTACTTTGAGCTGCAGCAGAAACTGTTTTCAGTCATAAATAAAAAAGCCAGATAAACCCTCTGTAGGCTACAATCAAATTGCAAATGACAGAGAAAGTTACCAAGTTAGCAGATCTGCTTCTGGTAAAAAAAAAAAAAAAAGTTAAAAAGCCCATAATTCAGAGATGGTGCAGATCTAAACAGAGCTAAAAGGCTCTTTGTTTGTTGGCTTACACACAATCTGTGGGGGCTCAACATGAATGCTAATGTTATTCCATTTCTTCAGTATGTGTCATTAAGGAGTTTCAAGGACAATTGCCTGTCTGCTACAAGGGAAATGTCGTATCAATATTGTGTTTACAGCTTGTTTTATTGCTAAAAAGCAGCCAAAACATTAATACGTGCAGCTTTAAAGTGCCCACAGTTGCAGGCATTTAAAACGTCCCACCCTTATCAGAATCACCTGAGTTATATTAATGAGGGCAGATTTGTTATCAGGGTAAAAATCTATAATTGTAACTTATTTAACCATTTTTACCGATGAAAATAATACCCCCCAGATAATATTCTCAGCATTGTTGTTACTGTTGGAGAACATCTGCTTTTACTGTTCTTAATTTCATCAGTTATTTTGAGAAATATATTTCTTTCCAAAGCCTTTTATCACCCAGAAACAAGTTAGTTCCAACAATGCCCCAGGGTCTGTTGTTTTAATGGAAGTAAAGTGTTCTTTCTCTAAGATATCTTTGGTGGATGTAAATGTTACACACACCCTTCTCTCTTTTTGTCTTCGTACCTTATTTGACCTCTTTACCATGTACACTTTTTTAAAATGCGTCTTATCATGATGTGTGTCTGTGACTGGATGAGATCTTTAACAAAGTATATTTTGGTGCGTTCTTAAAAATCTCACTTGCTGTCATAACTTGTCAGGCACTTGTGTATAGTTGGCAAGTATAGTGTGGTTAGCCTACTGGAAGTTATTGAGTTATTGCTTCCATTATGTTGAAATATTTTCAGGACCAGTGGTGACATGATAAAAATAGGATACATACACCCGACATGTAAACTTACATGTGTAGGTCACTGCATGAGTTGACCCATGTCACCACAGCAATTATAGTCACCCTGAATATAACTCTGTTACCCTTGTCTGACTTGAGTGCCCAGTCACTTTGCAAAAACACTGGCATTAAGAATCAACCTTTTCCCAGGGTGGCTCAATATAGCTGTGTAAATGTGGCGCATGCAGATGTTGCTGAGTCCACATCAAATGTAGTTGAGATTGCTTTCGCAATAAACACCATGTTCTCAGCGTTCAAAACATGATCTTCCATTCGCCGCCATGTATGTAGGCATGTGTGTATGATGACACTCCGTGGCTTATAGTACAAGGAAGGTACCGTAACAGCAGATGCTTGTCTCTAATCGTCCCTTTGGTTAGAGGACCATCTTGGCATCCTACCACTAAGCCTCTACGGCCACCCTCAGACAGAACTGGGGCAACACACACATACACACACATATCTCTCTAACCTCGACCACTAAGCCACTGAGAGGCAGCTACTTAACTGAAGCATCATCCTCTCCTGCACTCTGTAATAATGGCGGGGCCGAATCTAAACCACTCTGTTTGAACGAAGCGCCAAGATGCCTTCGTAAGGGATTGATTAACCAGGAGCTGTGGAAGGAACAGTGTTTACAGCTCAGTAGATTCTGTGCGTGCAATCAGAAATACTGCTCATGTTTACAGGATGTACCCATGCTTAGGTCAAATGTACATGTGCACACAGAGATACTGAGAAACATGAATACTTACAAACTGCTTGTGTACAACAAGGATTGAAACTGAGGCAAAATAACTAAATATTCTTGTGCACTGTTTTAATGTAGTTGACGTGAAGGATTTTCAAGATGAGATGTAAAAATATGTTACTAAAGGGAGGCTGGGTGCTTTGATGGCTACATATCTGATTGAAGATCAACGGTGTAATTTGTAGGATGAAGCGCTACAGAAACAGCTTCGTTCCAGCTGCAATTGTTCACATGAACAAGTCGTAGCACCTTTTGCACATTTTTACAGTACTTCTGTTTTTTTTGTTTTTTTTTACCCTTTTTTATACCAGTTATTATATATTTATTGTTTTGGCTTTCATTGCTATTTATTAGTCTTGATTGATAAAGCCTCAGTGTTCTTTTTAAATGTTTGTCAAGATGGATGACTTCTCTTTTACTGCAAAAACAAATCTACCCTACGAGTACAAGAAAATGAACCTGAACCTGAACCTGAACCTGAACCTGAACCTGAACCTGAACCTGAACCTGAACCTGAACCTGAACCTAATTGCAGGAATATGGACTGGTCCTTTAGAAAGGTTTAACTACACTTCACACTTCTCCACATTTGATCTTGTTGTCATGTAAAAGTGCGTGCAATGAATTACAAAACATTCTAATAAAATCACAACCACAAACTTGTCTGGAGAGTACCGTATGTGCTCCCAGGCTGGCTGAAATCATCTGACATTGAGCGCACCTTTTTGATTAGCTGCCAGGACTGCGCTTCGAGACAAAAGTGTCAAATGCTGGCATAGATGACTGAAAAAACTGGTTTTCTTCGTTGCTTGCTTTTGCCTTTAAGGTTCTCCAAGTTTTGAAATGAACTTGGTTGAAGCAGGTAGCTTCAACATTCATCTGTATCAAAACAAGAGTCTTTACTGTACCTTACTCCTTTCAGAGTCGATGAGGCATGTATTTGTGTGAGCGTACGCGCACGCATTGTTGCACACGTCAACATGCATCATCATCATCATCCATAGGAACGATACCTTCATGACACCCACATACTTTTTATTGTCAACTGATCTTCCTGTGAACCCGGTGCAGGAAATGGAAAATATTAAAGTGTCAGAATTATTGGAAATCATGAATAGGAACTTGAGTAATTGTTTTTAACCATGTCACTTTACACAGGACTTCAGTGTGTATGCATGAAAAACGTCAAGCTGCTCAAGAGAGAAAAAAAGAGTGTCACTTATTTGTTGAGGATAAAAATGTCTTGTATCCAGATTTGAAGTCAGTTTCCGTGCGTCAGACACGGAGTGGTTACTCCTTTGGGGAGAAACCACAGCTATGTCAGCTAAGGCTAAAGACAACACATGCACCAAAACAGGATATTAAAAAAAAAAAAAGGAGTTCACAGCTCCCTAACAAGCTTAGTCCAGCCTTTGGTTGGTGTTTACTGCATGCACTTTTCTGTCAAGGAAACAGATTTAACTCCACTGTATAATTGCTTTGTAGAAAGTGGACGTGGCTGCTTCTTTCTTGGAACTCATAGACATGAAAAGGTTGCATTTTGTATGCGAAGGCACAAATCTGTGGCATGTGACATAATCTGCATATTTTTGAAAGATCTCTGCTGATATGGGTTGTCATTGCCGTCATGGGAAAAAAAAAATCCCCTTCATCTTCTATTTCATGTTATGGAAAGACAGAAAATAGAAGAGAACAAAAGTGGGTCAACACAATTTCTACAATGACCCACTGTCTGTAATGTATATGCATGAAAAAAATGCCGTATTGTCATATTTCAGATGCCATACTGTGGTAATGTGAAATAAATATTTGATTTGGTCTCACCGGTTCATACTATGAAGGGGGATGGACAGATATAGATGTAAAATTGTAAAATGTACCCATACAGTGTGACTGAATCGCTATAGTTAATGATAATGATTAAAAAAAAAAAAAAACTTTCCTTGTCTAAGGACTGTGTACGTAAAAACAAAGTCTTATGCAAAATCACCGACAAAAATGACAAAGAAATATTGAACATAAAATACCACATTTCCTATTGGCTAGAAAGTGTGTTTTATTTTGAAAAGCCTGTGAAAGCAATCTGAACAAAGTAGACTGTAGTCCTGTTGAAGGTAGTTCCCTTTAAAAATGTACTGTTTGCTTACGTGAGCCACAGTATATTTTGCGCGGCATTGTGTTGTAGATGAGCAGCAGACCTCCAGGACGGCTGCTGCTGAAGGCCGTGTTCCTCCAACCGGAAGGCCTGCAGGGTGCCTCTTTGAAGTTGTCTCACCGCTGCAGGGTTCTGCTAACACAGCTCGTGTTCTTTCATTCATTCGTGGCTCGCAGCACCTGCTCAACGGCCGCTTGAGCCAGGTGACCGGTCGCGCTTCAGGTAAACACCAACATTGTCCGCAACCGTCTTCTGAAATGCTACACTGTCTTGCATAACACGAGATATCCCAAAGATACGCAGTCTAACATGAAGGAATGCATGTTTCATTTGGTGCCCATGTGAAACACATCCGGTCAAATTGGTTATCCTCATGCGATCCTCTCATGACTCTAATAAGATGTGTTTTTTTTCCTATTTTCATACATTATGAAAATGTTTTCTTTGTAAACAAGGACTTGCCGATACTAGGAGGCACAAAGTGGCATTATGGCTTGCAGACTGGAGCTTTTATTTGAGTATTTAGATTTTCCTTTTTTTAACAGGAAGTTGAGATTTTTGTTCGACTGGAGCACAACGTCTGTGAAATTGTGTACTTAGCTCGTTTTAATTTTGGCCTACATTTACAGTCTAGTGTTAATAAGCTATTGGCACTCAATTTTAATAACGAACAAAGCATGTGATTATCTACACATTTAAAATAAACTGCCCTCTTAAAGTGGCTTAAAACAGCATGTATGCCCCCCTGCTCCCCCAAAACAAACGCAGACACAAACTCAAATCTCTAAATAAGGAAACATGCAAGTATATATTCTGTGGCATCGAGGAATGCACTGGAACAAACATGATACATTCTCCCGGATGCCACCATGAAAACAGGCAGCGTGTCTGGTGTGCCGCTGGGGTGTAAGCCGCCCGGTGGGCTATATTTGGGGGACATCCTGAGTTCAGAAGAAATACCAGAAACAGAGTGACATACATAGACTGAAATTGGAGACAGGGTCAAAGCCACCACCAACTAATTCACCCCCCTCCCACCACCACCACCACCACACACACACACACACTCCCAAACACAAGATAGATGGTGCGGTGTAAATCAAAGTGAATTTGTGCTCCTTGGGGAGTTTCTGACTCCTGGTTGTTCTTTTTCCCTGGTGGATTTACACCTGTCTTTTAAACCTCCGATAATACAAAATGCTATAAATAAAACTGGGAAAGTCATTTTCAGCAGTCACATTAAACGTTTACCAGTAAAACTGCACATCGACAAGTGCCTTATGATAACGTGTGTGTGAGTTTGGGCCTGAATTGGCTGCTATCTTAAAAAAAAAAAAAAAAAAAAAAACCTCTACTGCATCCCACTGGGTATATACACTAGTGGCCCTTTTGGCTACACATCATGGGCAAAACACACACAGGACAAAAATGCTGCTCTGTGGTTGATCTCGTTTCTCATTTTAACACTCCAGCTTCTCGAATCTTTCATTTCCAAAACACAGAATCTGATTTGTGGCAGATCAAAGCAGAGAGTTAAATGCTGTCATTTTCTGCTGCTTTCTGGTCACATTTCTGTTTAATTTCGAGGGTTTTTCCACGCGATGCAGTTATGTGATTAGACTTACCATTTCCTTTTCTAAAATATTGATTTATAGCTGCCAATTCAGGCAGTTGTGGTTGCACATATTTGCATAGTGAGTAACAACCTATTGTGTGGGGAGTACCTACAGTGCTGAATAGGCTTCTGTCAATGGGCCCACTGTGCGA
Source organism: Brachyistius frenatus (assembly GCF_029030835.1). NCBI lineage: Eukaryota > Metazoa > Chordata > Actinopteri > Embiotocidae > Brachyistius > Brachyistius frenatus. The sequence goes on from NW_027210884.1 coordinate 203,121, forward strand.
GTCATTGAACCTGTGGTGACCTTTTATCTTGAGCATTACAAAACAGACTCTTTGTGTCGGATAACAAATATCAGGAAAAAAAAATAAAAAATAGAATAGCTATGGATTTTTTTTTGACAATGTGTTTCATACATTCATATGCACGTTCCTTCACACATATTCTTGAACATCTCTGAAACTGGTCGAGTCTATCAGAAAAGCTTTGTTTCGCTCAGAGGAATCATCTTCAAAGCGATAGACGATCTTTGTCAGTGGAGGAGGGGGCGGGGCTGGGCGGAGGAGGAGGACGGGGGGGGGGGAAAGCACCGTCACCTAGCAACCAGCGACAACAAACTACTGCACAGCGTCGCGTAGGCATTAATGCTAAGGTTAGCCACCGAGCTACCCAGCTGTGAGGAAAACGAAGCAGACTTAAACAGTTTTGTTTTTCAAAAGGTACAATGGTGAAACAGACGATACTGATATTTGGTCGCATTAAACCCACTAAGAAAACCGTGGCGGTAAGTGAGTAACATTTAGTAAAACACAATAGAAAAAGTAATGCTAGATAACGTGTTTATTTAAGCTTTTTTTGGTGTTATTTTTTTATAGGCCTCTCGGGAACCTGCTGGTTTATATTCCTATTAAATTACTTCCCCCAGTTTAGTGCTACATTTGATCCAGAAAGAAAAAGGTTTGAGCTGCAAAAAAGCACACCTGTTCCGGACATAACACTGAACAGTTGTGTTTGTTTGTTTGTTTGTTTGCTCGCACACCTTATCTTAATCTTTTTTTCAAAAACAATTTTCCCCAAGTGAGCAGTATATTGGCACGTGATCGCAGGGAAAGCCCGGGTGTGACATGAAGCACGGCTCCTTTCCACGAAGTGTCCCAGTAAATCATTCACGTGAACAACGTGGAGCTGGTCCAGCTGATCGGGATGCAATCGTTAATGTCTTAAATGACTGGTCTTAATTACACCTGTGCTTTTCTTGCTGTGACTTGTTCAAATAGCTGCTGTCACTGACTCCATACAGCAGGCAACCTCAAATTAAAAAAAAAAAATTAAATAAATCACAGTAAGATGAAAGTACTTTATAGCTTACTTCGTCTCCTCGACTCTGTCCAGTTCAATTCAGTTCTTCTCTCCAATTGAATGTGTTTTGTTTGTCCTTGTTGTTGAAAAAGCTACTATTTTGTGCCTCTGTTCAATATGTTTATGTTCCTTTTTTGTTCTCGAACTACAGAACTATCATGTGTTTTCCATTCAAGTAACGATGCAGTGACATCTCTATAATAAATAAGTATTGTGCAAAGAGCATCAAGCCTGTCAAGGTGAGACATGAAATGTTGGACTGAGTGTCCAGCTGTGATAAATTTCAACCAACTTGCTCGGGGATATTTTGCAATGAAGTACATGTGCACGCATGCTTGCTTGCTATGAAGACTCCTTTATTGGAAATGCATGTTAAAAAAAAAAAAGTCTATTCCCATCCAAAGCAACCATGGCGAAGTATTTTCTTCTCCCTAAAGCCCAGTTAATTATCAGGGCACAGCACCTAATGGAAAAAAAATAACCATATTACATTAAAGGGTTTTCTGTGGCTCTTTAGCTTTACCTGACTAAATCCACAAAAATAAAATGAGCGCAGCTTTCTCCTTGAGGCTTTTTATTTATTTATTTTTTTTAGGTTGGGCACCTGTTTGTGGAAAGACAAAAAACAGTGGTGGTCAGGAGGCAATTCTGCAGACAGGGTCACATTGAAAAACAATCCAATCATTTAGGTTTTATCTTTTATTCCTGAAACCCTGGGGACTTGTAATTGCATCAGTGTCCATTAGAAACATATGCCAGAACATATGTTGAAGCTCAAAGACAGAGGGTGGGGGTGTTTACATGGACCCAGCCAACCTCACTTTAAATGTTCTCCACACCGCTCAGCCTATATTGGTTTAATGTTCTGCAGTTTTTCTAGTCTCCCCTGAGGCATGGCTTTGGATCTGGTGAGCAGAGGTGAACTTGCAGAGCTTACGTATACACTGAACTTGTACACTCATCGTGATTGCTTGTTCGGTTCTATTGCTTTCCACAGGATATGTGCTCCATTAACTCCGTCTTTTCATTTTGGGGCTTGCAATACCCAAACCACACGCGTCCGAATTTATATTTTAAAACCTTACATGATATATTGCCTTTGTGTTTTAGTTGGGCTGTATGTATGTTACCACATACACGAGCAGCACACAAACTGAAAAACATTAAGACTACTCTTTCAAAACAGCAGATGCCTTTGTGGCCACTCCACAAATTGTATGTTGTGGTAAATTAGCTGCATGTACTGTTAAGCCATCTACTGTGATTGTAGCCTGTGTAAGCATTGTTCCACTGTGGGACTGACTCTACTCTTTTTATATATATATATATATATATTTTTTTTACTGTTATTTTATTGCTTTTTATTATTTTATTATTATTTTTTTATTGCTTTCCTGTATGCTGCTGTAGCGAAACAATTTCCCCTTGGGGATTAATAAAGTAACTACCTAACCTAACCTCTTGTCTCTGACTCCCTCAGGTGTACTCCGTGGACAATGAGGAGCAGACAGGTGCTTCCCTGGAGTTTGTGGTGCCCAGGGACTCGGCTGATGGCTTTGTTAACAACAGGAGGGAATGCTACAAATTCAGGTAGAGTATCTGAGAGCTGTATTTGTGTGGATAAAACCTTCCCTCATTCCATTTCTTAAATCAGCCATCTAATTTGTCCTGAGTGGGGTTTTGGTAGGGTCTTTGAAGCTCACCATTATTATCTTTTTCTATGTGCTAGTGGCTTTATATCTCTCTGTAATCGATTTTGTAGAATAGGGACTTTTATATCTACTCTTCTAAAATACCAAGGACAGAAGCTCTTCTTCCTGAGACTAATATCTGAGCTGTTCTTTTACAAGTAACAAAAGCTCATCAAGAGAAATGGAAATTAGATCAATAAGAATGATATGCATGCAGCATATTAGCCATTATAATAAAGTAATAGTAAAATTAGCACGCTTCAGTGAGAGAAGAACATAAGAATGGCATCCTCTTACGTTAAGCTAAAATATGGAAAAGCAGAAATATGGCAAAGGATCTCGTCATCTATTGGTTTGAATTATCCCCAAGCTCAAATCTGCAAGAGTGGTAGAATTGTAAAAAAAAAAAAGAAAAAAAGACAGCCTTAATAAAGACAATGTACAGAATTTAAGCTCTCGATAACTTTTTACCATGAATAATTCATCTGCCAGTCATGTCAGTGAAGAGCCAGAACATCTGTTCAATACTGGTAGTGAACGCTGCAGCTTTATATACCCTCTGGGCACGGCCCATGCCACGCTTCCAAGCCCTAAATTCACAGTTAGGGAGTCAGACAGCAGTGGACACAGAGCCCTTGAAAACCACAAAGTCTTTTAATAGCCTGCGGAGGTTCCCTTGTGCCCTTATAGAAATAACATTTCCACATTTAACAGTCTTCATGGGCGGATTCCTCTAACATCTCTCTCATCTTTCTGTGGGATAAAACATGATGGTTTGAGACTGCTTTAAAAACCAGAATGACTAAACTCCTCATCCACTTGGGAAATTGAATACTTACTACATTTTGTGCTTATTCAGTTTTGCTGTGGGTAACTGAACTGAGCCGTGGATTTTTAAGTTAAACCAACAACATATATTTTTACCCAATGTCATGGTAATGAATTAAATAATAGACTGTTCTGTTTATTGTGCCGTTACATCTTTTTCTCTAGGTTCCAAAAAGTGTTTGATCTAGCAGTCAAACAAGAGGAGATTTTTGAAAACATTGCCAAACCAGTTGCAGACAGGTAAAAATCTTACAGACGTTATATGACGAATGTGTTTGTACTGATGTCAAGTAATTATTTAAACTTGTTTTGCGCCCACCTTCGATCATTAAGTTTCCAACCTCACAAATCACAAATTTCAAAAGTTATAACCGATCGATCGATCACCTGTGCTCAGCAGTGTTCGTCCATCCACTCTGAGGGTCAGGGCCACACAGGCTTTAGCGAGTCTTGTTGACAGGAAGCCAGTAAAGCTCAGCCTTCTTTAAAATGGAAATGGAGGGTGTCTGTGATTTTTGGCACACTTGACATACTTCAACCACTAAGCGGACAGAGCTGGCAGGCAAGATGGCACACAGTGCCATCTTGAGTGCGAGAACATTCTGAAGCCACAACACAGAGCTATACTATGTGCTGCAGCTGCTCATTCACTTGAAACTGCTGTGTCATCTGTCATGTAGTGGGAACCACACGCAGTAGACAAACCCGTTGAAAAACGTGGTCCGCAAGATCAATACGTCAATTCATTTAATCAGTTCTGTTCAATAGAATAGGGGATTCACTGAACCTATTTAAAATGTTAATCAAATTTGCAATATTAATATGCCAATCAGACCAGTTTGAATAGTTAAGCGCAAGTGGAAAAAAAACATGTTTCATTCAATATTAATATACAATAATAGACTACACCACAGTCAATTTGACACTTTTCAGTCTGTAAAGGTAATAACTGATGGTTGCTGTGATGTACGATGATTTAAGGAAGCCAATTTCATTTGGCAACAGTGTAATTATCCGGTTTTTGTATAAGATGACAGCTTTTACTGATGTTTAAAAAAACAAAATAAATGTGCCAGGATTTGCAACAAAAGCGGCCATTGTTACAAAGGAGGTAAACAGGCAGGGAACAACACATGCATACAACTCAGGAGGTAAATGGAAGCATTCTAGTTACAGCAGCTCAATCTTACACCCAGTGCAAAGCAGAGCCATCTCAACCTTTCTTTGCTAGTTTGAGACTGACACGGTTGTTGTCATTTTTTTTCTGTCCGGCGTCCACAATTTTTAAATAACCAATGCACTTTTACCCATCTGACCTCCCATTTCCGTGTCGGTCTTAAAATGAGGTGTGGTCAGTTTCATTGTTGGTGGATTGTTATATTGAGGCAGCTGAAAGCGATTGTGCAATTGACCAGCAAAAACCTGTTTCGTAGCATGTGCCTACATAAGAGGGTGCAGAACATCCTTACAGACACATTTTGTGGATTATGACTAAAAGAAAGTGAAAGATTATTATTGTGTGAAATAATCTGCGCATGAGCAGATGTGTTACTTCCGTGCAGGTGTGTTCTGTCCAGCCACACGGCAAATCCATCGAGATGCTTTTTTTTTTTTTTTTTCATCTCCCACCGTGCAGAATTGTACCTTAACAATGAAATTGAGTTTGCTGCTCCTCTAAGATACCGCTCAACCCAATTTTCACTCTATTTGAACAAAAGGTAACTCCTGTCTGTGCCTGACAGAGTTTGACTTATCTCCCGGTCTGACTGGCTCCAAAAAAGGAAAACAGTCAACAAGAGAGAGAATTTCCTTGGAATTTCCTGTGATCATACGTTGGTTGTGCCATTGTTATGTGAACGAGGTTCTTCCTCTCCTTCTCTTCGCCAAACCTCCCTTCTCAGTTTCGCCCTGCTATCTAAACTATCCGCCCATCGTCATCTTAGTCACAACAGCAGCTATTTGTGGAATCCCACAAGCGCTTTGTGTTATCTTTGCTATTCGGAGATTCATAAACAACACGGTGAGATGTCTGGATTGGTTGACTAAGAACTCGGATGTATTTGACCTGACTCATACGGGTTCACTGTCTTGGGTATTAGGTTGCTCTGAACATCAGGTTAATACCTTACAGTCACAACCTGGCCGTGTCTTGCCCTATTAATTTAGCATCTTTTAGTCTTTAACATGAGTATAATGTAGTCTAGAGAAGACTAGTCCTCCTGTCTAGCCATGACATTCGGTCTCCCCAGTTAAGCCTTTTTTAGTCCATTGAATTTCCTGCAAAATGACCATTTACTCACATAATGTTCATTATTAACACATGAAAGCCCTGATGTTTCAGATGAAAACTTTAGTTAGAAGTTTAAATCCTATCTTACCTCTGTGACTAAAACACAGGAGCAAATGGAGGGAATCATTCTGTGTATTCAACCCCATTTCCTATTTGAATATGTTGCCCCTGAAAAAGAGTCACAGGAGGAGCCCAGGATTGAGGCCTTACACTTCTTCTAAAGGGTACTGACTTTGATTATGAAAGGTATTTTAGCTGGGACTGACATGACTGCGCTATGTGACACCCAGTTGGCATGCTGATAACTATTTCGCTTAAATTGACATTGACATTAATTTACAGTTACAGAAGCACAAGTGGTCACAGTTATTCGCAAATACAGTCCGTTTGGAAACATTCAGCTTTAGTCAGAAGTTACTTTAAATTGTAATACTTTTGCTGTCACTGCACTTAAACTCATGCGCACAGATGCCTATCCCCTGAACTAGCAATAACTGTCAGGTTGTTGTTTTGATTGGTCCTCTGTCATACTTGGCACACTTCAAGTTTAGCCAGAAGCTCTAATTCGTTTACTTGCACACAAGTCTCTGTCTCTGCTGTGGTGTAACCCAAACCAGTCATTTCAACTCTAACACAGTAGTTTAAAAACAAACCAGCATTAATAGCTCCAGGAGAGGAGGGCTGGAGTAATGATGTCGGGCTGGCAGGGCAAAACTCTCTATCTGCATTGTAATCCCATTTCAGAGGACTGTGAAACCTGCAGCCAAGGTTCAAAGAAGAATGGAGTCTGTTTAGTTTTTTCCTTATCCGTAATACTCCAAATGATTGAACACACAGCTTCTCATAAAAGCAACAGGAAGGACAAGAATCGTTTGAACGATGAGTTGCCAATCTCCAGGAAAGCTGAGGTGTAAACAGGAACAACCATTGGGAAACACCCAAGCCTCAGTGGCAGTGCCCAGGCCTCATCATTAGTACTGACATTGAGCTAAACACTGAGCTAGTGTCTTTTCTCGCTGCTGCCAATCACTGCCGTGACTCAGCCTAGATTAAATGGATGCCCAATGGTCGTCCGACTCAGACTAACCAACCACCGCTCTCATGAGTGGATGCAGTGTTTTATATATACTGACATGCAGCTTTTTCCCTTACCCTTACTCATGCAGGGTGTGGAATTGTACAGCACACAGGAAAGGAAACCCACACACTGCTCAAATACCGGGTCGGCAATACCATTAGAATAAGCGAAGGGCTTAAGTTTGTTTATAATTCATCTGAAAAATATAGTGTAAAGATATCCTTTTCCTTGCAATTGGCGAGTCAAAGAACAGAGTTTATCCACACCTTTGATCCAGGCTCATGTGTCAGAGGCCCCTCTGTTATTTCACTATTGCTTGCTGGTTTATTTCCAAGACTACAAGACAGACATTTTTTTTTTTTTAATACCTATATAAGGTACCTCATACCATATGAGTTCCACAATTTAGAAAATGAATTTAATTCAAACAGAACTAGATACCATTGGTTTCCATGGCCCTGGGCATATACAGAAAGACAGTTGTGTGCCAAACCAAAATTTACCGGACCCTGCCTTGTTCAGCCCTTTCTGTCACTCACACTCCGAGACATTCCGCCTTTACCGGCAGATGACTGTCGCCATAGCAGCTCTCTACTCACTGCCATACTTTCCTGTGGATTTAAAATGTCAGATTCAATTCCCTTTGACTCTTGGTGTCTGCTTAGGAATATGTGAGCATGAAGTGACACTTATAAAGGGATGTATCATGCACATTGCAAGTCATAACAAGTTCATGTCATTAAAGATGTGTTTTTAAGGAAAATAGTGGTTAAACAATTTGGTATTGTGGTCTTTGGTTGCATATTTTAAAACTAGTTCAAAATTAGCACTGGAGCAAACAAAGACTATGTGTGCTCTCATCTGTTCGTATGTTTCTCATGGACTTACAGTACATAAACCTGATTCAAGAACATATACTGCATTTGTAAAAGGTGCTTGCCCTGCTACCTGTGGTCTACTGGGCAGTGAGAATACATGATCTGTGAGAATAATACCAGAAAAGAAAATGAGTAATTTCAGTGCAGTCATGTATTGTATCTCCTGATCGCTTCCTTGTATCAAAAATAAGTGAAAAATAAGTAATATGCAGTGTCAGTTATTTTTGTCCTTGCTATTATCATAGACTTTACTGTCTGTTCTTGGTGTGCATGAGCTAGTGGCTATTTAACTGTATGAATTGGCACATACCCTAATCTTTGAACTAATTTATTCCAACAAACCTTCATAATGATTGTGGCATTATTTGAAGTGTAAAGGCTCTGCATAAGGAGCTTGTGAGATGGTATGCAACAGGAAGACTGCAAGTCATCATAAAACAAGTCCTGGAATGAGATGGATAAAATAGATATTTTAAATAGTGCGAGGTTCCTTTACAGAAAAGTACTTCTACTTTGAAAGATCTTGTAAATATAGATTATATGTATGTTACTGTTAAAAAATGTTTGCCTGTATATAAACAAATCATAAAGTCAGTTAAATTGGATTACTTACCGAAGCTATCCTGTGATTATCAAGTGTTCAGGGCATTCTTAATCTTTTGTGTGACTTTGCAGTGTGTTGGCTGGCTATAACGGCACCATATTTGCATATGGGCAGACGGGCAGTGGAAAGACTTTTACCATCACAGGAGGGGCCGAGCGTTACAGTGATCGTGGAATTATTCCTCGCACACTTTCCTACCTGTACGAACGCGTCAGCCAGGTCAGCACAATGTCATCTGCCTGTTTTTTTTTTTAGTAATTTGATTGATACTTCACCCACACACATTGATTAATACAAGACAAAAGTCAATGAGAATATCATTCATAGCATCGTTCATTTTCCTGTCCTGTAAAGCACCTCCTTTTTTGTTATTTTTGTTATTTTGCTTCTTTTAAATATGAAAAATACTGTGATTTCCAACTTTCAGCATCTAGTCCAAATTTGAATCATATATTTTTGTTCCACAGGACAGCAGCATGGTTTACACCACGCACATCTCCTACCTGGAGATCTACAATGACATGGGATATGACCTTCTGGATTCCCGACACGAAGCCTCTCGACTAGAGGACCTACCGTTAGTGTACTTTTTCATAGCTTTTGCTGTACTTTTATGCTTTTGCAAGTGACCACAGCTCGGGTTGTGTTGTGTATGCTGCGTATGTGTCGTGTATTGTGTACGTTTCACCTTGAAGGCACGCACCCAGGAATGTTAAATACACTTATTTTAAAGTTGTAAAGACCAATAACCGCTGGGTTCATTATTCTCCTAAACACTTGTGGTTTGAGCTGAGCCTTACTCCTGACCAGCCATTTCTCAGCCTGGCTCAGAGTCGCTGTGGTGAAATATGGAGACTCTAGCATTTACCATCCCACTATGAACTGCCAACTGACATAATGGGACTGTGGGACAGCAATTGATGTGGTCAACCTGGTGGCAGACTCCAACACTCGAGTTGAGAGCAAGAGAGTCATGTGGGGAAATAGTTTTTCATAGCTGGTCACTGCAGTTGGTCGGAGGAAAATTATTTTTTGTGTCATTCTGCCTCTTGTTCGTAGTTGTTCCTTCATGTGTTTTGTTGCTTCCCTTTGTGTCTTTGTGACTGCCTCTCTTTCTCACTGTTCATCCTTTTTCATCCTGCTTCATTTTTTTTTTTGCTACTTTTTGCCCGTCTTTCTTTATAATTACAAATTCCATCTGTCTAGAGGTTTGTCTGACTATGATGTTGTTTTGCCTGTTTTTGTCACACTCAATTCTTATTCATCTTAAAGCAGGACATGACATTGTCTTGGTACATCATTTTGGTGTCTGTCCTGTCATTTCATGTTCCAGTTCCACTTAAGTTTCTTCTTTCCTTTCAGTGAAGATCCAGCTCAAGATTTAGATACCCACAAATCACAGTCCTCTGGAAATAGACAGTGCCTGTTGATAACCATACTGTGGCCACACTTGCTGATTCAAGGAGAAGCTGTGGCACTGACAAATTTCTCTTTGACTGCTGGGCTGCTTTTCTCTTCCACTGCCTGCAGTACCTTTTCTCTTCTTTCTCACAGGAATGCCATTTCTTCTTGTTTATTTGTGTGTATTTTTTTTTTATTCTCTCCATGGGTACATTATTTCCATCATTCAGTCAACGTTCTGCCCTCTTAATCCCTAAGTCTTACCTTAAGTTGTTCAATGTCTATGTCATTTTTTTGTAAAAAGACAATAATCAAATTATACTTACGGTTGGCCTGACTGTTTAGGAAAATAACTCCAGCCAGCAGACAGCTTCTAATCACAGTAAGATTACTACTGTTTTATCAAACTATCTTAATTACCTACACATGTTGACATAATTATCTACATGTGTTCTCCAGTCATTCCACACTCTTTGACATGTCAGTAGGCACGCTGCCACAACCCTGGTGGCTGGATGGAAATAATGCAGTAAGATCATAGAGTCACTTCAACCCCAAATGTTAAAGCTCCCTGTTGTTGTTCCAGAGCCCCTGGTGTGGGCAGGAACCAATCACCTGTTTGTTAGTAAAAGCAAACCTTATCTGTTAACAAGTTATGAACCCCCAATTTGTCAAACTGGGTCACAGCCCACACTGACCTGCGTACGTGGTTGTTTGGAGTCAGAGCTAAGCAACACAATGGGAGGGGAAAAAGATGACACAACTGATACAATTTGTTTTTCATACTTGCTTCAGCGTTGGATTATTTTGGTTTTGAGTGGCGTTTCCTTCTTTGTCATTTTTAATCACTATTGCAAGTTCATTTTGAGTGAAACTTTGTTGGAATTTCCTTTATTAAAGTTTTTTTTTAATTTTTTTTTAATTTTTTAGAAAAGTAATGATAATGGAGGATACAGAGCAGAACATCCACCTCAGGAACTTATCCCTGCAGCAGTCAGCAAATGAAGAGGAGGCTCTGAATCTACTCTTCCTGGGTGACACCAATCGAATGATTGCAGAGGTAAGAAAAGCATAACGCAGGTTTCCATAAGGGTTCTTCATATTTCATAGGTTCAGGCTAGATTGGATTGGCTGCAGGGATGCGCTACGCTGCTGTGATTGGTTGTTTTCCTGTCATGCTGATGATGCTCTGGGCATTCAGAAAGGTGTTGCAATAGTATTAGTTTTTGTCAAACTGCTTTGCTGCTAACTGCTAGTCTAAATAAGTATCAAAAACCTACAAATTATGATTTTACACTCTTGACTGAAATCATGAATGGTTTCAGCTGATCTGTGTACCCACCTAATAAAAACCTATAGCCAACTCAATGCATTAGTGTGGACTATTTAATATACTGCAACACATACAATTTGATACAATAGTTTGTATTTTGAGTGACAATTCTTTAATCAAGAAAACTATCGCATGAAAACACACCGCCATTTTTGCACCATTTTGTTCTTCAGCTGCTTTATAGTTTACCCAACAAGTTACTGTACGGACAAATTGCAATTTCTCTTACAAAAAAAGAAACAAACCTACTGCTTGTCGACGCACTTGCAACAGAGTTTTTATAATTCTCAACGTCGAACAACAATATTTAAAGATGCCCTGGCTCAGGAGGATAGAGGGCTGTTGAATATTACATGCACTCAACAGTACGGATCCCAGGCACAGCACAGGATTTACAAAGAATTATTATGTTTGCGTTTTCTTCCCATCCAAACTACCACCAACTTTCTTGATAGCAGAACTGTATAGACTCTTTCAATTTACTGTGCTGCTGTGCGGCACAGATTTATTTTGCAGCGTGCAGGACTTAAAACAATGCAAGCTGGTTTGAAATTGTGTCTGACTTTGCCGGCGTCGCAGGACATCACCATGTCACGCCATTAAAACTTTGTAAGACAAAGGTGGCCACAGTTTTCAGAGTTAGGCACTGCAGTTGTTCTCCTCCCGCTGCTGGAACCACCCCAGTAATGACAGAACTTTGCTGTAATTGGCTTAAGGCTTAGCTGACATGTTTGTTTTCATTCTAAGAACTTCAAATCCGTAGGTTTTCTCCTTTTTGTTTTGTCCTTGCAATTTGTTGCTCAATTGTTTTGATAGTACTGTTACGTCTATGGCTCTCAATAAAACAGAGACACTAATGTTATCCCTCTAGAAGTGTTGCTCAATCAGATATTCCAGTTGTGACTACATATTGAGAGATATTGAGGGTCACATTCTCTTTTTTTTTTTTTAAATAAAAAAGACAGAACTGCTGTTTTTCCACAATGAGTTGTGTGAACAAACCGCTGCTGTGACGCAGGTGCACTGACTTCTCCAAATGTGCCGGCATGTTGCTTTTGCAATTTTACAATGCAACAAGTGTTCTGTTTCTCTATTAGTCTTTATATATGCACAGGCCCAAAATGCAGCATGCTACTAAAAGAAAAACAGGATGCCAAAAGAAAACAAATGTGTGAGCTCACTGACACCACAGGAAGTAGAAATAATTAGACCTGACAGCCGAAGTTTTATATTCCACCTGGATGGTGGAGTCGTACCGATCCATGAATTGAGTGTGGAAAGCCGAATACTTCTCACCCTCAACTGTCACCATTATGGCTACGAAGTAGAAAGGGAAGGACCACTACTTATTTTCAAACTGCTGCGGCCAAGGAAGCTGCGACTGTTGATGAAGGCCGCACCATACAAATACAAGTTATGCACATTCAAACAAAAGTTTTTTTTTTTTCAAGAATTGCTATACTGATTGAAGCCGTCAGTATGTTTATTGTGTGCATGAAACACGGCACAAAACCACGTTCACGTATTAGGGTGAAGTAGTCAAACAAAGCCAGATATGTTTGCAAGTGATGCATTCAGATGTTCAGTTACTTTGAGTACGTGCTGAGTGGGAGTGTGCTATTTGAGACAATATCACCATGTTGAAACTCACACACGACACGAGTTCATAAGAAGGATTGTATTCAAAAGTGCTACTGACCACTCTAAAAGTAAATGGCAAACAAGGTATGTTTTTCTCCACAAATGCAACTATGCATTCTAAAAGCTACCTTAAGACCCTCCTAAAATATTATTTTGGTCCCCTGTGGTCCCTTTTACCATGTTTTGTTTTTTTCTCAGTAAAACCAAGCATTCTCTCTGTAATTTCTGTTTATGTTGTGGTGTTTTTTTTATTCTACACTCAGACGCCCAGACTCCCCACGCTGATGAGACATGTGGTAGGTCAGCTATTGCTTTGCAACCTGAGGTTAGGAGCAAAGGGATGATCTCACCTTGTTTACCACCGTTGCTAGTTTGTAAGTGAATAACAGACAGTAAAAGTGAACATGATAATCAGGATAATCAGAGACTTACATTTTATTTTTGATGAGGAATTTGCAGTCAATTTTTGATGTGGCTGCGATTCTTCCATGAAACAAAACCATTGCAAGAACCATGGTAATTTTGGGATCGCACATAGAGGTTTGCTGCAGCTCTGAAATTAGTTTAGGTAATTATTTTTCCCGTAGCTATTTTAATGTAAAAGCGTGTCTACCAAGTAATACACGTATGTCTCTGAACTTAGACAATTACCAAACTATAGCATTTGTTTAGCATTCTACCAGAACACATCCAAACTTTCAATGGGTTGCACAGTGCAGCAGGGATTCCCCAGCAGAGTCCACCCACACAGAGACTTTTGTTGACTTGTCCTCTCTGGGACTTCTTCGCAACAGGGTTTCTCTTGAGCTCAAGCAAACAAAGAACAATCAACAGCATCAATTTATCACTGCCAGTATCATCCAAGAAGTCCTTGCTCCGACACAGACTTCCCATAAAGAAAACAGGAATGCTTTCTTTCTCTTGCTCCCAGCCATGTGGACAAAAGATGACACATCCTTTCACGGCGCACTCAGCAGACCATGAGCTCACTCCCTTTGAGACTTGGCAATCCCCTTCCACAGTTTTATTGGACAGGAAATAAAATACATCTTCTCAACTCCTCACCCTTCCTTCAACTTCATCAGGAAACGTTTTCTCTTATCTGGTCTTTTTTCTGCTTCTCTGTGTACTCCTCGTCACATGAATGCATGACCTGGGCTTCTCTCCTCTTTCTACATTGTAACGGTCTCCTGAACTTACGATGTTGAGTAGGGAGCGTAGCAGGTAGTCCACATTTTAACTTCACTCCTCATGTTTTGAAAGAGCAATCACTAAATGTTTTAGCACCAGATTGCCTTTTTCAGCTGATCCACTGCGGCTCCACTGTACTGTGTGTGGTCAGTGTGTGGTGCATGTTAGAGCAACATGTGGTCAATTTAGAACACACACGAGTAAAACAAAAGTGACTCCAGTGAGATTAAATTGTCCAGTTGTTTTATCACAACCAAGACATATTTTGATGTTCCTGAGTGGACTATTTCCTCTGTGAACTTGTACATTAACATTTAGATAAACTGTGCATCTTGTACTTGATGTGCCCTTGCCTGTGTTGCTTTTAGGCTTCAAAGTTATTCTAGGACTCCTAAAAAAAAGTCATATCATCAATGGTAACATTAAATTAAATGAATATGGTGCAATTCAAACGCACATCTCGTGTGCCGTCACGCCTTTTGCGCAAGAGGTGGCTTCCGACTTGCCGCTCAACCATAAAGGCCTCATTGATGGGGTACTTTTATGATGGTTGTCTTTTTGGCAGGCTCTTCCATCCCTCCAGCAAACCTCTCTGTTAGAGTGACCATTAGGTTCTTGGTCTCTTACTGTGAGTGTGTGTATATGTTGAAAGTAAATATGCAGGGCTCTGCAGTGCGAGATATTTCACTTGAGATGTGCAAACTGGAAAATTTTTTATTTAGGTGCAGAATGTGCTTTTGAAGATTATAACCTACCATACTCTTTTGTTGTTAACTTAATGTATCAAGAAGTTTCATTCTTAAATGTGAGCAGAATGTGAAGCGGTTACTTAACCTAAAGTCTTCAGCTACTTAGTACTGGTTGCAGGTCCATATGTCTGATGGTCCCCTTAAAAAAATAGCCCAAAATTTCTGTTTGTTTAAAACTCCCCATTTTTACTCACATGCAAAACTCATAGTATTTCCTGCTGCTTACAATAAAAAATGAATAAAAGCCGATGACCGCAAGAACAGGGCTCTCCCTATAAACGTGAATGTCATTGAATGAGTGCGTGATGAAGTTACACCGAGCTACTTTCCATGGCCAAATGCTGGGTCTTCCTATGTATATTTCAAATTAAAAGCCCTCATTTAAAAGTGAAAGCTCTAGCCTTTCAGCCGTGTACAAATCCTGTAATAGGAAACATCGGCTTTTGTGTATAGTAGCCATTGACCGATTTGTGATTTTAGTATTGTGTGCTATTGCACAGATATGAGTCCCTTACGCACATGCATAGATACAAACACACAGAGTAAAACATAAAAAATAAAGAACTATTGCAAAACCAATTAAAAAAAAAAAAAAAAAAAAAGTCTCTTAAATGATTAAAAAAAAACGTTCAAATATTTTAAACATAATAAATGTAGTATTTAGTTTGCCATCCTTTAATTTGTAGAATTATTTAACAGTGTTTGGACATGGAAACAACCAGTTCCTGTCATAGCTGAGGTGAAAGGTTCCTCAATGTATAAGCCAGCAAAGCTTTTAGTTCATCAGATCCCATAAGTGTGCTATGGGCTTCTGATCAGGGCTATGGAAGAGCCATTTTTGGACTATGATTTTCTCCTTGGAAAATCCTTCTTTTAACAGGTGTCGTTATGCTTTGGATCCTTATTCTGCTGAGAGTTAATCTATGAATTTGATCAAAGAACATAAACGGCCCCATTTAGTCCCCATCTCCATGCTTTGCTGTTCTCTTAGTGCAGTCTAGTTGATGCTCTTCCTCTGGCTTTCTTGCCATCTCAAAATAGCACACTCTCCCAAAGCTACTGATTCTTTGAATGTCATGTTGAAAATTGAACCCATAATCATCATTTGTATTTCAAATAGTCTCTTAACTGAGTTTGTATCTGGTCATGTTTGTTGATCGATCCTTGCTGTTTGTGTTCTCTGTCATGTGTGATCCATTTTTGAACCTTTTGAAAATGCCCATATTTGGAGGATGGAACATTGAGTGTTTTGCTAATATGATGTTTTTTGTTTGTTTGTGCAAACAAACAATGCTTGACCTTTTCTTTGACCTCACTTCACTTGTTTTTGCCACTTTTGCCATTGTGGAAATGTAAAGTCAGTTACCCGTAAGTGCCATTAGAAGAGTAATTACAGGTTAATTACATTAACAAAGGTCATGTTCCACCAACTTTAACCATCATTACTTGTTCAAATACTTTATTGCTACCATTGAGAGGGATATGTTCATGCTTTTCAAAGCTGTTTTATTTGGCAGAAAACAGTGTTTTTCTATGCAAACTACAAACCTCAGAAAGGGTTTTGTTGAAAAATCAACAACATTATATTCACACTTTTCAGAAGTTTGGATTTTTTTTTTTTTTTTTATATTAAAACCCACTTAAACCAGTTCATGCTAAGGCTATCAAAAGTATGTACACCACCTGTCATGTGGTCAGATTTGTCAGCTGTTTTACTGCAAACGTAAAATAAGTACACTTTTGTTTTGCTGTTGGTTTGTGTGAACAAAACTTAGACAAATTGTATATTTTAGCTTGGTTACTTTATCCCTAACCTTGACCCTTATATAAGCCTATTAGGTACAGTATGTGGTCCCTTGCCAACATCTAAGGGCTGCCTCATATTACTTTCAGGGATACCTGATGTTGCAAACCTGGACTTGTGTAGAGTGAAGGGAATTTGGACAGAGGAAAGAGATGACAGCAGCAGGTTAAGAAAGTGAAAGATCTGTCATGAGCTGTCATGAACCTAACAAGCAGGTGTTGGCACATTTATGCCGACAACAGGTCAGGGTCAGAGTGAATGACCTGAAATGTCTATAATGACGTTTTCAAGCAGAGAGAAAAAGTGAGTCATGTGGAATTGATCTTAGATCAATGACAATTCAACAAAAGGAAAAGAATCTCATCCAGGATCAGAAGATAATCCAAGCCCAGATACTTACCCGTATATGATCAGGATAACCCCTTCTTTCTAATTATTTGCTATTTACAAATACCATCATGTGTTTAAGCTGCTAAGCAAAATGGTCGGTACTATGTCAGTAATAGTCCATTTTCCCCAGGTTGCTCTGTCAGCGGGGACCCCATGAGTAACCCATCCTCTTCGAAAACTTGTTTGTGCAAAGTGACTCATATTCTATTTCTGTCTCCTCCTGACTTCTGCTGTTCCAGTGACCATCTGAAAATCAACCTCAGATTTTGTAAAGCCGCCACCATCTGTTTACTGCTCATTGGCTACACATGGTGTAGCTTTGATCTTCAAACAGTGGGAGCAAGAAAATATAGGAATCAAAGGAAACATGTTTTTTGTTGTTTGAATATGAAAAGCACCGCTGATGGAGAACAAAAATTCACCCCCTTCTTTTTGTTTTTGCTTCGACATTGTGTGCCAGCGTTTCCACATTCGAAATACTCTCACACAAACCTAACTGCAACAACACTGCAGAGTTTTCCGAATGTTCTCTTATCACTCTCTTCTTCTTGTTGTCATTTTCAGACTCCTATGAACCGGGCCTCCACTCGTTCCCACTGTATTTTCACTGTGCACTTATGCAGGCGCGAGCCCGGCTCAGCCACACTGCAGCGATCCAAGCTCCACCTGGTGGACCTGGCTGGATCGGACAGAGTCAGCAAGACTGGTCTAAATGGGCAGCTGCTCACTGAGGCCAAGTATATCAACCGCTCCCTCCACTTCTTGGAGCAGGTAGCTACCTTTAAAACATTTTTTTTTTTAAATCTATTTAAACTAATATAGTGTTGGAAGAGTATAAAATTGAAATAAAAAGTATTTTATTTTAAACAATGAAAACATCTGGTCACAAAATATTGTTTGCGCTGATGACACCTTTGCACACTATTGGCAATATCTTGATCAGCTTCATGAGTTTGCAACCTGGAATGGTTTTCAGTTTACAAATGAGCCCTTTCAAACGTTAACTGGTGGAATTTCTTGCCTTCTTTGAGACCATTAGTTGTGTGTGTTTCAAATTAGTGTTGGTAAACAGCAAATAGCCCTATTCTACTGTAATTTGTATGATGGCAACAACAATTTATGGCAAGAACCACTCAGCTCAGTAGGACACAAGTCTCTTCACATGCAGAAAACATCAAACATTTCATTGCACCTGTCTCTGATGAGGACATCCCCAGGAAAGGAAGACCAAGACTTCCCTCTGCTGCAGAGTTCATTGAAGTTACCAGCATTAGAAATGAACAGTTAAAGAAATATTTTTTTTCATCATCAGACGATGTGGCAACACCCGTTTAGTGCATTCAATACATCAAATGTCATCCAACCTGACTTCTATAAAAGAACAAAAAAAACGACCCCTTTGTTGGCACCTCAGATTAGAGCCCACATCAGTGTTTCCCAGAGTTCAAGCAGCAGATACATCTCAACATCAACTGTTAGGAGGAGACTGTGTGAGTCGTCATGGTCAAAATGCTGTAAAGAAACCAAAAGACCAAGGAGCAGAAGAACAGAACTGTTTGGACCAACAAACAGGAGTAATGGAAATCAGACCAGTGAAAATTTTAACTTTGGTCTGACAAGTCAAAATTTGAGACTTTTGATTCCAGCCTCCATGTCATTGTGAGACACAGAGAAGGTGTGGTTCCCACTGAGAGGCATGGAGAAGGAGCTGTGATGGAGTGGGAGGGGGGGGACTTTGATGTTGGAGATTTATGCGTAATTCAAAGCAACACAACCAGAATGGCAACCACAGCGTTCTGCAGTGACACGCTATCCCATCTGGTTTGAGCTTAGTGGGACAATCAATTGATTTTCAACAGAACAAAGAGCCACAACACACCGCCAGGCTTTGTAAGGGCCAAACAGCAGAGAGAGTGAGTGTGGCATCAGATGACCTGGCCTCTTCAGTCACCTGATCTAAACATAAGTGAGATGGTTTGGGATGTGTTGGACGACAGAGTGATGAAGCAGCAGCCAACAAGTGCTAAGTTTATCTGGGATCTCCCTCGAGATTATCGGAAAACCATTCCAGGTGACGACATCGTGAAGATTTACACAGCTATTATCAATGCAAAAAGGGGTTACTCTGAATAATCTAACATGTTGCCTTTGTTGTTTCTTCTTACATAAATCCTAATAACAATTATTGTCCTTGCTCTCTTCCTCAGGTGATCATAGCATTGTCAGAGAAGACTCGCTCACATATTCCTTACAGAAACTCCATGTTAACATCTGTGCTGAGGGACAGCCTTGGGGGCAACTGCATGACCACCATGATCGCCACGATGGCAATTGACAAAAGGAATCTTGATGTAAGTGTGGGCACTCCAATGCCATGTTCAGACACAATATTCTGTTAGATCGCCAAAACAAAATTAGGATAAACAAGGTCTTTGAGTGAATTCATTACTTGAGTGAATTCATTCATTATTAGTTACAGATCCTTTGCCCTTGCTGGTTTGCTCAGTCAGAAGATAATATTATATGATTTTCTGAGAACTCGTCTGGAATGCCACAAAATACCAATACTTTCTTACATTTTTAAGACATTGAATACTTTCATCAGAGTATATTCTGCTTCCAAAAAAATCAATAAAAACAAAACAACAACAAAAAGTGTAGATAATGAAAATGTTGTACCTTTGTTGAGTTCACTTGAGCAAATGACTAAATCATGGAAACATTTCAGAGTAATGGTTTTCTCTGTCCCCTGCAGAGAAACATTGACATATTTGTATAACTGTTTTCTTCAGGAGTCCATCTCAACATGCCGCTTTGCTCAGCGTGTGGCTCTCATCAAGAACGAGCCGATATTGAATGAAGAACTGGATCCTGCCTTGGTGAGACAGCCAGACACTCACAGCACTTCACCAGTCACTACAAATACCATCTCTCAGCCACACAGTCACACCACAGAAGTATGACTTAATGTGCTGTCGCATGATGGCCAGACCTTTGCTTCCAAACCTTAAATTGATCAACAAATGGACTGGTGAGAATCCAGCTTCAAGATATAACTAAAGTATAACCCACAACGTGCTTAAGTGTCCTCTTCAGGTTTCCAATACCGAATTCGTTTTTCCAGTGTGACACATTCTGAAAGAAGCCGTTTTTCTCCATCAACACACGGACGCCCGCCCGTGTTGTGATATTATTTAGACTGCTCATGGGTCCTGTTTGCATTCTCTCTCCATCTTGTTTACATGCTGTCATTTCTGTTATGGCATATTTTTCCCCAACACTTCAGAGCCTCTTAAAGAAAGCATCCAGCTGCAGATCGGTGTGTATATACTTTATGTCCTTACACACATTCATGCAACGAAGCACAAATTGTGCACATGTGACCACACAGCGCCCTTACTGCCCAAATGTAGATCTGAGGACAACGTGCAACATTTAAAAAAAAAAAAAGCGTGGGCAGTCTGATTACCTTCAGTATTTATATTTGTATCTATGTACTTGGTTACATTTTTATTTAACTTAGTGAGAGAGGAGTAGAAGAGGTTGTCTCTGAATCCTTCCAATATAAAAGAAACATTCTAATATATGTGGTCACTAAAGCCACGGAGCAGTTTTTTTTTTAATACATAATAGACCACTTAGCAAAATTACATTTTATCTGCCTTTTATTACATATTAGGAAGTCACATCAGAGATTGCAAAATCAGTTTAGCCAAATCTACCCTGGACAATGATTTCTCTCCTTCACTCTCTTTACAAAACTTCTCACACCTTCTGTTGTAGTGTGCCAGGAAGCAGACCTAGTCAGTATTTAAAGGCCCCCTTGGGGGATATGCTGTAGTAAGTCATCACAGCTATTTCTACTTCCTCTGCCCCCAACCGATCTGCCTCAGAATCTACTGCTACTGTATTACTGCTACTAAGACTTGGCTGGCCACTTGCAAACCCTACAGAGGTATTTTTAAGAGAGTCTGCGGCCGGCCCAGTAATTGTGACAGTGTCTGGCTGCTCCCAACTGGGTCCAGCACAGTTACAGCTCCAAGCAAACCCAAACTCCATGGGCAATCTTCTTGTCTCTGTTTATGGATTTTTCGTGTGTTTTTCATTTTCTTTGCCCCTGTCTCTCCATCCCTCCCTCAATTTCTCCCCGCCTTTGGAAAAATGCAAAGCCAGCAGTGTAGTTTGCAGATTAGAATGATGTCATTTATTGTGGTATGGAGTGACACTCCCACTCCCAATTTTTTATCTTGCCCCGTTGGAAGGCCCAATGTTGTTTGGACTTGCTGTTGATTGATTTGAAACCTGCAGTTTTCACCATTGTGTCTGGTACATTATTCAGATCATGCACTGTATCAGTAGTCCTTTACTGTAGCTTACAGGCTACTAAATGCACTTTAAAGCCTGAACAGCAGGAAACCGGCCAGACCAGACAAAACATTTAACTCATCACTCATAGACAGGGAAAGAATGAGGTGTTGAAAGTGACCTTGACCAAAATGAAGTCAGCCACAGTGACCGCACCATATAAGGCTGGCTCTGTTAGTTCCTGTCAGATCACAAAGGTCAGTTTTAATCCGTCATTTAGACCAGACTCATCTGGGTCTGATTCATCAGTGGAGATTGTCAACAGTTTTTTGGACCCAACAAGATACTTCCTCACCTCACTGCTGCATTTATTGTATGTACTTAAGCAAAATGTAGTGCTTACTTTGAATTGAGGTGAGTAGCCATACAAGTTCTTTCTGTACATCATTCAGGGGCCAAAACGTTGAGGTTAACTGCATAACTTTGTAATCCTCTGAATACCTAAAGACTCCAGTCACAAATACACCAATAGTGTCTGTTTTGAAGGGACAGCTCTTATTAGCACAAACCTGTGAATCAAACAGAAGCCTGTTTATCGCCAACCAGAGAGACATGTTTGGGAAGTGGGTGTGAAAATTCCTGCCATGGATGCTCTCCCTGGGTCCCTCATCTGTCTGGTTAAAGTGGCTGGTATTAATTAGGAGGGAGCTGTGTTTGCAAGTGTAGTGGTGCAGCGAAGTGCAGTGCTGCTTGCCTTCATCTGCAATATCTAAAATAGTGGCACGCCATACATAGAACTCAGCCCATGTGTTATCATTTTGTTCTGGAGGATAAAAACTCTGCCCACATCTAGGTGTAATGGGAAACTATGCCTCCTCTGCGTTCATAAAAAAGCCCGTAATAGCAGCATGTTTGTGAGTGACATACTGGATAATACTGCATTTAAAATGTAACCTGTGGTTATATTGCAGTGCTTACAGTTTACTGTGGGTGGTTTTCTGCACAGGACAAGAGAAAGGAGTATAATTTAAAGTTAGGGATTGTTAGTACAAGTCAGATTAATGTTTCAGAGTTAAAGTTAATTGCATAACATGTCTGTCAGCAGGTAGATAGTAACAGACATATGTAGAGAAAGAGAATCAATGTACATGTCAGGTTTAATATGTAAAATGTTTTTTTCTATCCTTGTGATAACAGTCCTTTGCATTGTTGTGCTGGCATGGGTTTTGATAGGTTTTGCTGACATCATCAATCACATGGACTGAGTCATTTCTTATTCAGAGTGTATGGAAGCCTGCTGTGGTGCTGTGGTGCCAGTGTGGGCTTTGGCACTCTGAAATAGACTGCATGATTCCGCTGACCAACAACCGGCGGTCAGCTTCTGAGGATGCAGCTGGGAGAATTACATCAGACCATGGGTTCCAAAAAAGAGATACAGGGAGCGGCTCTGGTGGGGAATGGTCAGCAACGATATTCAATGTTAAAACATACGATATGGGGTGGATTTAGGGTGAACTTTTCATTTAGCTAAGTGGCACCCTCCCAAAACCACACAACAGGTCTGTTTCTTCTCAGGAGCATCTTGATTTGACAGTGTCTGCATGCATGACCGGTTTTGGCTTTCCAGTTCGAAGATGTCTGCTAGAAATAACAGTGCTTTGCTAGTGTTAGATCCCTCGGTGTGACCTTTGACCTTCATTTAGTTTTCTGACCTTTGCAACTTGGTGTCAGGAGTATTGCTTCAAAACTTTGACCCACAGTTTTAGTTATTTTTTCTTTTTTTTGTGCCGTGTGTGGTCAAATCCGATGACATTTAAGTGGGATTTATACAAAAGAAAGAGGTGGGTCATGTGAGAAAAAGAACAATTGCCACTTGTATTATTAGGCGGTTTAGTTTGTTGTTTCACGGTGTGATTTGTGTAGAATTTGTATTATAACTGGTCTGGCTTTCTTTTCACCATCCACTGATTTTGGTATTGGCCTCTTTCCCCTACTATTAACATGTATAAAGGGTTTTTCTCCTTTTGGATTGGGTTCTCATTTTCAAAGGATTTGGCAAATATGTGAAATACCCAGTCAACATCTTGAAAAACTATCTTTTGGTTTTATTTGGCCAGTCAGTTAGTATGCTTTTTTTTTTTTTTTTTTTTTTTTTTAAATGTATGTGGCCACATTCAAAATAGCCCTTCTAGTTAAAGTCATGGCACACTGCTGGTAACTGTTGGACTATAAGGGCACAAGTGAGCTCACTTTTATCCTCTTGCTCCCATTGTGGACAGGGGATTTGGGTTTTAATCCCATTGAACAGGTCTGTTGAATGAGCAACAAATTGAATATGAAAAGCTCTTTTAGTGATGTGTAGAACTCTTACAGGTATTTAACATAAATAACGGCATTACTATAAGCAAGTGATACATTTCTTTGACGAATCAACATTTTCAAACAAGTAACATTTGACCCTTTTTTTCTGCTAGCCAATCGTTTACTGATTTAAACAGACAGTTGACCAATCAGCCAATCAAACTCTACACATGTCATTAATAAATACACCAAGCTGACATGGCACTGTCCCATCAGGGGAGCTAATAATGCCAAAATCAATTCTTTATGGCTACTCCTACACACCCAGGATGCCGTTTCATCTACTACCTGAACACGCTAGCCTTGTAGGTGTTGGGCAGCTAGATGCCATTTAACCCGGTCCTCAACTGACATGAGGCTACTTAAACTGACTTCTCTGGACATGAACCCTTTCAGCAAGGAAAAAGACAGAACCACATAGGTATCTCCAAAAAGGAAAGATGACATACTGCATGTGTTGTGTTTGTGTGTCATTGATCCTTTTTAATCAAAGAATCTCAAACGTGGTTGTACACAGATTAAGAAACATATTGCTGTCAGCATTAATCAGTGGAATCATTCCTTATGCTGTTAATCAAAGCACATTTCTTTCTCTGTCATATCTCTTCTTGAATCATGATTTTTGACATTTATATGCATTCCAACTCTTTCTTCCAGAAATGGCAATCTAAGTACTCATTTAAGAAGTTGAGTCTGAATTTGGTCAGATAATTTGCTTTTTTATACGTATATATAGCAACCTGACCCGGACTGCGGTTACATACCGTAACCAGCTCTATTGGCTCCGAGTGCAAGACCTTTACCGAACACGCGTGAACAGACAGTAGCAGAGGGTTTTATGTGTTCTTTTTTTTAACCAATGCTATTTTATGTTTTGGTTCCTGCATTTTCTTATTTGAGTTTCCAGTTGTCTGGATCCACTAAAGTTTGCCTTCAAAAAGCCTCAGCAAGATAAACCGCAAGATCTTTTTCAGCAGGATTGTCTCATCAGTTGGCAGCAGTGAAATAGTGTCTGTCTGCATGCAGCTTGTGCGTCTGTCTTTGTTTAATACTGTTCTTGCAAATGCGTGGATTTTTACATGTGTGTGTGTGTGTGTGTGTGTTCGCACGTACACAGTAGACATCTGACCTTGCTTTTTTGTGTATTTCAGCTGATAGCACGTTTGAAAAGGGAAGTCCTGTCGTTGAAGGAGGAGCTGGCCATGGTGACAGGAGAGCAGAAAGAAGACCGACTAACTGTGGAGGAGATCCAGACGTATGTCGCCTTTTAATTCCTCGTCCGTCCCCTATTCCTTCCCTAGAGTACCTCCATAACTTGTGCTGTTGGCTTTGCATCGATGCTGTGTTGGACCCTCAGTTACTAAGTTTCCCAGGACTCTGTCTTAGTCAGGACTGGTTTATTTCGGCTGGTTTACTCAAGTGGCAGTCAGGCCAGAGGTCCCACAGAGGACTTGGCATCCCCCACCCCCAGTGTTGATGTATTTCCCGTGCCTTGGCCCCCTCAGTTCGCCTTTTTATGATTTCCCCTCCACCCAGGTGATTATCCTTGATTTCCCCGTGTTTGTGGTCAAACTCACACTGGGAACCTTTTACGATGTCTATTGTGACCACATTCACTGGACATGCTGACTTTTTGTTGCTGTTTGCCCTCCAGTTTATGCCTTGACTCAACCCTTGTGCTGATTGATTGCACATGCACATATCCTGGTTTATTTGGTGTCACAATTGTAAATGCCCCAACATCCTCAAGCGTGCTTTTTTTTTTTTTTTTTTTTAAATACAGCATCAGTACATTTCCACATAAGCTAAAGTCTTATTATTTTTTTCTAAATGCAATGTTAATTTGCTACATTTGCTGCATTACAGATCAACTCACACTGGAACAACTTTTTGGAAACTGTCACATTCTGGTGTTTAACAGATGATGCTTTTTTTTTCTTTTTCAAATTATTGTACGAGGCATCAAAGGGCTTTCTTTAGAATCAAACTTTGTGTCATCAAAACCATTGATGTCCAGCAGGGCCCTGAAACATGACCACTCCGTTTGTTTTAAATCCTTCATCATGTAAACCTAGCGTGTTTTTATGTAACAGAAAATAAAAACCGCACATTGTCGTGCCTACATTGGATCCGTCTGGACGGTTTCCTCCTCGTCTTTTCCAGCGGTCGCTTCCAAATTTCAAAGAACCAATGTTTGAACAATCATTTAGTGATAGTTTATCAACAGGCCAGCCCGGTAAAGCTGGAACACATGTCTTAGTAAATAGTTTTCTTTGACCAGACCCGCATTTTAAACTGCTCAAATGTAGATCTTAACTGTTTGAGTGCCTGTTGAGCAAATGTGATGGCAAAGGTTTTTACATGAAATATGAGATGGGTGTAAGCTTTGGTGGGTTATTAGAATGTAAGTATGTGTGTTTATATCCGTGTGTTTAGGTTGGAAGAGCTAGTCCAAACTTTTCTCGATGACACTGATCCGGACGTGACACTGTCACTGGGGCCAGACATGAGAAAAATCCAGCACTGTTTCTCCTTGCTGAAGGTAATGTATTCACATTTAGTTTTTTCTTTCTCCTTTCCTTGACGAGCTCCTCATACTGTCACCATGCAAGTGTGACATCAAAAGATAAAGTATTTTCAGTTGCAATTGTTTTGTTTTAAAAAAAAAATAGAACACATTTTATTACTTTTCAGTACCTGAGTTTACAGTGTTAGGCTGAAAGTCAGAGAAACAGAACAAATTTGATCTCTGAGGTGTCAGAACAGATCTTATTTCCCTCCATCCATCAGCTCAGCAGTGACAAGCTGATCAATCACTTCTTCTAAGTTGCTCCCCTACTCTCTTCTCCTGACAGTTGTTTTACTTAATACTTCAATAGTAAGTTGCTGTCTCATCAACTTGAATAGATACCATTTTATCACCACAGAAATAGCTGATGATAATGATCTCAGGCCTAACTTCATCAATGAAAACATACTTGTGTCTTTACAAATTCTCAAACATATTGTAATGTCTTACTTTGTAACTTGGGTAAACACTAACAGTGAAAACATTTTAAGATCCTGTGATGCCCCGTTTTACCCACAGCTGCTGATTTTCCCATAACCTGACTTTAAGTCTAGACATTTGATGTTTTGGAGTTATTTACCATCTAATTAGATGCAAGGTGCAATGTTGACATGTCTTACTTAATGCATCTGTTTGAACCAGATCTTCCTAAGAGTTTCCATGACAACTAAAAAAAACAAGCAAAGCCTCTACCTTACCATAGAAAACAAGGCATTTGTAGATGATGTGTATTTTTCCACTGTTTTCTGACATTTATAAACAAAATGATGAATTAATATTCAAATGAATAAACAGATAAATTAACCGTGAACTTTTTTTTTTCCAGTCCAACATAAATAAAGTGCTAAATTACTTATTAAATATAATTTCATATACCCACCTATTGTGGTAAAACACAGTGTTTAGACAAAATATTAAAAAAGCACACCTTTCATTAAATAACTAATTTAAAATAATTTTGTTGGGTGTAATATTTGGCAGCTGATGTTCAGACTGAATTAGACATCTGGGGGAGTTGTTACATTTATGGTCACATTTGAGTTGCCGGAGTATTTTTTTAGTTGTGGCACCTGGGCATCATTTTGGTTTGGCTCTCTACCTAATTTGTTATACAGACTGCCTTGGAAAATGTTTGCACTTGCATGTTGTTTGCAGAATGTTGGTAAAAACCATAAATTCTTCAACGTTTTGTTTTGGGAGAAAGTCAGATTTGTTGTAGATTTTATTCCTCAACTCTCAAACAGCAGCTGATGGCCCACTGCTGTTAATGGGCAAAAGGAAAACGCTGCAGGGCTCACACTGGTGCTGCGCTCTGGTTTGGTTGGAGTTGGAGCAGACACCAGAGGCGGTTCTAGATCCCACTTGAATGGCTGTTTATCGTTCGTTCAGTTTGTTATGATCTGCAAACTCTATCTCCTGCACAGTTTACATTCCTCTGAGCATCACCCCAGTCACACTTCAGTGATCCTGTAGGAATTGTCTGGTTTGAATTTAACTTCTTCCATCTTTGTTCTCAATGCTGGATAGCTCTTTCCATCCTTAACTCCCTGCTTGTCTTTGTTTTCAGGGTGATGTTCAAACGACAGAGTGCATATGTGCGGTTTTATCATTTCTGGACTGTTGAGCTTAGATGTGCAGTGTGACCTCAGTAATGTGTTTTTAAGCTGCGGATGACATGAAATTGAAAAGTTATTTTTCAAACCTGCAGTGTCTTCTTCACCTTCCATACGCAGTACATCCCTAGAATGAGACGCTTCACTCCTACTGTTTAATTTTCTTTTCTGCTGTATCTTTTTCAAGTGGAAAAAACTTCTATCCTTTAACATGTTTCCCACCTGTCGTTAAACCTGGACTATTATTAAAATATTTGGAGCTATATAGCAGGCAGGGGAAAGAGGGAAGTTTAATTAATGTTAAGGGACTTTCACAGTTTCACAATTTAGAAGAGCATTTCTTTCCATGGGTGATACCACAATGTATTTTCCAGTTAGTTTGCACTCATGTTATTAAATGTTTGTTTATACTGTGATATTTTTTCTCAAAAGCAAACCCAAATACAGTAAAAAGGTAATGGAAACACACAGGTTCACAATGTTGGAAAGTCATGGAGAAGTCACAGAATTTGTACATATATTAGATTACATCACAATTTCATTCAATTACAAAATTTGATTGCTTAGGTTTTGGTCAAACAAATTGTTTGGGTTTTACAAAAAGAAAATGCAGAAGCATGTTTTATACTTGGCTGTCTTTTTATGTTTCTCGTACAGATAATGATTCTGGACAAACATGGTCGAAGAAATGGGCACAGAAATGGGCAAGAGTCGCCAGATGCAACAGTGAGTGATGAAGGAATTCAAAAGAGCCAACACAATGCAGCAGAAGTAGCCAGATTAAAGGAGATGCTTACGCAACGTGACAATGAGATCAGTATCCTTTGAGACGGTGCAGTCAGTTTAGTTTAGCTGCAATGAAACGACACCGTTCCTGAGGGTTGAGTCTACTGCTTAAGGTAAGTTAAATTTGTAAGATAAATGTGCTGCTTTTTTCTATAGTTTGTGGGTTCATAATTTGTCATGTAATTTTTTTTTTATTAACATCCCACCCAAATTTAAATGATTCCTTTGCATTTGTGGCACCGCATTTTCTCCAGTGTTATTTTTCCAGAACAACTTTCACTGCTTCAATTAGTACATTGAATTGTTCAGGGTTAGGTCAGATCTATTTGATATCATTATAAGTAAGGTTAAGTGCGCAGGTGGTGCAGCTATATAGTTCCTTTCCTTTGGTTCAAATCACTGTGGCAGTTTGTAGCTTGTTTTGCGACAACAATCCCTACTGTGCCTTCACAGTACGGGGTGGAACGAGTATTTAGCATGAAGAATGTAGGAATAATATAAGTGTTAATACTTTAGCATTAAAGTTAAGTGTCTTCACTGTTGACACTGCAAAAATTGCAACACATAAGGAGATACCATTTCAAACTGGGAGATAATGGGGAAGAAATCTGTGCAAATAAATGGGTGGTTATCAACTTATATATAAATGTGTGTCTCCATCCTGCCTAACGATTTAATCCCACTCACTTGTTAAATCTTCATTAGCAGAAAGGTCTTGAAAGGAAATTGTGTCTGTTATTGCATGATTGGATGGCAGTGGTTCTACATCCACATAAATAATGAAATGTAAGTAGTCTTACATTCATCACCAGTGCCCCACAAAAACACATGGAGTCTTGTTTTAATGTGTATGTTCAGATCGATCTTCATCTGACGACTGCAGTTAATCATAATTACTATTAATCATAATTATGGTATTTGTGTTTGAATATGATATTTCTAATGGCTTTATGGGATTACCCTTTCTTCAGCCCCTCTCGCTGTGGCTTGTCATTAGATCACAGCACATTAGTTGGAAAATTGAGATGTCTGCTTGATTATTTAGCCAGAAAAACCTCAGCTCTCCAAAATAAATAGAATATTATCATGCAGATATTTCACTGTAGTATTTCTTGGACTGAGTGAGTGTAATGTGAATTCCTCTCTTCTTTGTAGATTTTCCCTCTCAAATTGTCATACACTGGTTTTGACACGATGCAAATGTAACTGCCAAAATTGCCATTGTGCGTGTTTAAAAGCTTATATTTCAGTTAGTACTGCGCACGCTCTGCTGACCATGTTCCCTTTATGTTCTTTAATTGTGAAGTTTGTATATGAAGTTGCAGTAGCCTAAACTGTCAGTCCTTCAGTCAGGGTGGTCTGTCTGCTGATATGTAACACTAGAGTCTGGGTTGACCAAGCATGTAGGGGTGACATCATTTCCAGCCAGAGACCTAATAACTATCTAGATTCAAACTTGTATCTGCCAGCTAATCACCACACTGTCCATGTCTGTGTAGTCCCCCCCCCCCCTTTCAAATCTACTCTGTTCAATCTGTTTCTGGAAGCCGTCGGTTGTTTTGCTACAGGCCTACTGTTCGCTCAGCACCACTGAGATCACACAGGGTGAGTTATGGGAAAGTTCCCTGTAAAACAAAAAGTTCTATCCCTACCCTCAACCCCTGAATGTTTCTATGCATGGTTGACTCTGCATGGCAGTTCAGCCACCTGGAAATGCTTAGTGTACTTTGCTAGAGTGACGATACGTCCACCACTGACATGATGATAGGGCAAGAAGGAGAACCAACAAACACCACTGACTTTTAAGAGTAACATAACATCCACATTTGCAATCTCATTTAAAAATGCCCGGTAGCATTTGGACTTTGTGGGGAAAAGTTGGACTGTTGCCGTGTCTGCTATCAATCTAATAAAAATTACAAAGTGGAGTTGCAAATCCCCCAAACTCAGACCCCAGACGTTCAACTATGTTTCCCCTCCAAAATGTTGATGTTTTGTATAATAATTTATTTTACCAGTGTTTTATTGAAACTTGGTTATGCATGGTTCAGCTTGTAACTACTACTAATACATAAGAGTATAACCCAGACCAGAACATGACCCTTTATATTGATCCTTTTTCCATACAATGCCTCAATTAGTTCTCACTCTTTTTGAATTTTCTTATTGGCAAAATTCCTAGCAACTGGTAACGTGTTCGTTACCAGGAGGTCAATATGCAGATCAGTAGAAGGTCAAGCATACAGTGGTGGCACAAATACAGGCAAACTTGGTAGTCTGATTATCCTTGAGCCAACAGTGCTACTTGTACAATTACTCCATGCGTGTACTTTTGGAACAACAAGCTAACCCAAATGGTATATTACTATACATTTTTAATTCAGTCCAAAGCAGACAATATTTTTACTGCCCATCCATGTCGTACTCTTTAAACTTTGCTTTGGGGTTGTACAATAATGATGCTTGACTAAAGTAAACCATTCATCTGTTAAATCTAACAACTGAAGTTGAAAATGTGTGAAAAGATGATATTCAAAGGATATAATGTGGAAAACGTAATTTTCTGATAGGAATTATGATATTCTCAGCTAGCATGTTATTCATTTTTGTTATCTCTTGGCCCCAGTGTGTTGATTGTATCAAAGAAAGATTTGGGTAATATATGTGATAAGGCAGTGTGTTAGCACATAGTGTGTTAGCACACAGCGTGTCTTCTGGATTGGTAAGGGTTTCCTGGATTCCCTTAACAACTCAATCAAAATGCCATAAAACCTACTGCTCCAAGAAATATCTGGATCTCATGATTGTAGTAGTTTATGTATCAGGCTGGAGACGCTTCCACTCCATTTTCCAGCGATGCAAATTTTGGTTACTCAGTATAATATGTGAACCTATAGCAGATGGATTGTCACAAACTTTGTCAGGCATTTGTTGTTTCCGAATAATGTATCGTAATGATTTTGGTGACCCCATGGCATTCAATACATGACCTGCAGGTTAACATTTTGTGGCAGCATTGGTGTGGTTGGGTGACTTCTAAAAACATTAAGTACACTCTATCTAAACCACCTTTAATACAGGAATTCTATCCTAACGTTTCAATGTGTTATTTGGAAGCTGTGTATGAATGGGCCTGATGAAACAGGGACTCAACAGACTCAATATGTAATTATCATCACTAGGCTTATTATAGTGACCACAAATATGCAAATATGCCATCCAGTATGACAATCAAATCAGAATTGGGGTGATCCATTGTTTACCCTTTTTTTTTTGGACATGGGATTGTGAGTCAGCTGTGTAGCTCATCCAGATTTGGGTTTTGTAGAACTTTGTGCCTATAAAGCATGCAAATTGTCAAACACAGATGCACGCAAAAGTTTATGTTTGCTTCCAGCTGCAAGCTATTTTAGCATATATCTAAATGAGTGCTGATTGAATGAAATTGTCAAAATTGGTCCTTCTACAGATTGGAACTATTTGCCTGATAAACTGCTTTAGTTTAGTAAACTCACTCATCAAATAGTGCTTTGTTGACTGAAGAGATGATACTAATATTGGCATCGCTAGTGTCAGTGAGAGAACTGGCTTTAGTGCAGCGTTTTAGAATATTTTATTTTTCTTTGTTTGTTTGTTTTTATGACTCTACCTCTGGAGGACAGCAACACACTCCAGACTCCATGTTCATCCAGCCAATCCATGACAGATGTTCTGTCATGAATCCCTTTGTACGCAAATTTTGACTTGACTTTTGCCACTACTAAAATTATTGTTACATTTAAAGACAGTCTGGGTGGTAGTAACAACAATCCTTCAATTTCTCATACAAAATATGTTGTTTATCATTTCCACTCCAAAATTATTCATTTAAATATGTTCTTATTTTAGGCCAATATCATCAGGACAACATGATTTGTCAGTGCCACCCTATAAAACGTTCGTCTTCCAAAATCATTGTTGCAGAAATGAAACTTTTTTTTTCCTGATCTTATATCACTATGATTGACCCTCTCCACCCTGGACGTCCCTGTGTCTATAATTAAAATGCAACCTACTGCCATTTTTTTTTAAGGGCAATTCAATGAGGAGGGCACCAAGTATTACTATGATTAAAATGGGTGTTGCATCAAATTTGGTTAAGTCGCATTTGTGCATTTTCTGAAAGGTTTAGTATGAGCATTCATTGACTCAAACTTACAGTATAAAGCTGTTGTTTACTCTTAAATTTACAATTTTGATTTAGTGGAATAAAGACTCTGGCCTGGTGATGGGGACACAAAGACTTATTGTTTTCTAAAATTCTCCCAACTGTCTCTTATCCATGGCTGTTTATTTAGCATTTACAGTTTGGGCCTTACAGTTGTGGAGCTTTTACTGACTGAATTTATTTCAGGTGAAAGTCTGAAGAAGAAAAAAATAGCCTAGAATTTAAAGGGGTTAAGGCATCAAAGGTTTAAGAACAAAAAGGACTTGATTACTGAAATACCATGGTCATCAGACCTCAAAACTCTTCTTTAAGTACTTTAGAGAATGATAATGACCATAATTTGAAGAAATCCCAGGCTTTCAGTTGGAAGCAGAAATTGTCCATTCAAAATGTGTTGCTCTCCACTAAAGATTGGTAATGAATCATTGGCCAGCATCCTTTGTCTCGGCTGAGGGTAAAACTAAGTTAGAGGTCAACTTTCTTCTAACACTGTAATAGTAGCTCGCTTCTCTAGAGTAA
This sequence comes from Brachyistius frenatus, assembly GCF_029030835.1. Lineage (NCBI taxonomy): Eukaryota > Metazoa > Chordata > Actinopteri > Embiotocidae > Brachyistius > Brachyistius frenatus. The sequence goes on from NW_027210884.1 coordinate 236,434, forward strand.
GAAAAAATGTGTTCTTTAAATGTTTCGTTACTTGCATTTCGTGGTTGTCATGACCCGCTCCTGCCATCAGGTCATGTATTTGTTTCCTGCCCACTCTCAGTATTTAATTTACTGTTTAATTTTGATTCTCACCTCCTCTCTCATTTCAGACGTCTTGACTTCCTCCCCTGGTGTTTCCTGCCTGTTTGATTGACTGCCCCGCCCTGATTGTTTGCACCTGTGTCCAATTGTCTCCCCACCCTCATAGTCTGCATGCTCCTACCCTCTTGTGCCAGTTTGTTTGATGTGCTTAGTGCCCATCGTTCCAGCCAGCTTTTCCTCGTGCTCCCCACTACTATTCCTGGCTGTTGATCCTGCCATGCCCTCGTTGTGCCTTTTTGCCTTACCTGTACTTGTTTACTTGATCATCCTAAGTAAAAGGGTTCGGCTTTTACTCCTTGCGTGTCAAGTCGTGACATTGGGTCCAGTCAGTTTTTGTCACCACGTTACAGTGGTACATTGACATTGGAGAAATTTGTGGCACCAGTGAAAGTAACGTTGCACCTTTTGCCAGTTGCGGTAATTGTAAAGACATTTTCTATATTTCCAGTAATGTCTGCTTTATTGGTCACTATAATAGAGAATGACAAGAAAGATGAGAAGGAGAGCACATCATGAGCTGAGTCTGACCACAGCATTTTGAGTGCATGGCATGTGAAGCAGCCCACAGTTCTCACGTGCAACCCCCTAGAGAAATTCTCATCATATACTCGACGTCTATGGTAGTGTTCAGCATAAATTAAGATATCAGATGCCAGAGATCTCAATAATGGAAAAACCTGGTGAACAGCAGTCTGAAGTAATGACTTGTATGAAACAATGACCCTGAACCCGCAGAAACAGTCGTTTTTTTTTTTTTTTTTTTTAAACTTGGCTTCAATAGATCATTTGGAATTGTGTCGGGTTCAGATTTTGGCAGTTTTGAGAAGACTGCATGGTTGGTTTGACTGGAAACTGTAATTGGAGGCTTGGTTCCTTAATGTTATTGTTCCCACTGACATCCCCTTTGTATGGGCTGACAGGGATATAAGTTAACTTCTGCAGCTCCTTCAGAAACACGTCCATTCATCATCGAAAATAATGACATTCTAACTTTTTTTTTGTCTTTGAGCATCCCAAATTATCTGATGACCACCACAGTTAGTCTGGCCACGATGTCTGCTAGTTACATATGAGTAAAGTGCTTGAAGAACTGACTGATTTGTTGTGTGCTTCCATTTACAGTGTAGTGGAAAAACAGAAGCGTACTGCAGGGCAGGAGCTCCATAAATACTTTGAGATAGTGATGTTTTATTCATATACTGGCAATGTATCCAAAGATCAAAAGTAACAATTAACTTTCTATAACGTCTTCATCTCGTATAGTATAGTGTTTCCGTGCAGTTCTAGTTCATACAATAAACTAATTTCTCTCTGTCAGCAGTTCTGATTTCCACTTCTTGCACTATCTTCTCCTTGTTCACAAGTAGTGGAAACAGCAGTGCACGCCTGTTGTAATCAACATGCAGAAGCATAGCAATTAGGCACCAATTTGATAATCATATTTCAAAGGGCTGGACAAAATTGTTCTCTGCTGCATTATTATTGCAAAATATGTGAGGTCTGCCGAAAGCTGTTTGAGAAGGAGGGAGCTGACAAATATAAAATATAACTGCAGAGTTGAAGGCAGATAGTATGTGGAGCAAAGGAGACAATTAAAGCACATTGTCCTAATGCATAGCAACATTGCAGACGGTAGGTAGGTAGATTTTTACTTCAGCCTCTATTAGTTGGACAATGTTGTGTATCCAATTCGAATCACTCAAAATCTATTGAAATATGTTCTTTGATCTGCACTTGATCTCTTTTCCATACAGTACTTTGTCCAAAGGAAAGGCCAGTTGTCTTTAACGTGGTACTACAGGTATCCTAGTTAAGATGTTAAAGAAGGAGAAAGAAAGGACCCAGGATGCTGCTGCTCAGCTTGCTAACATCACCACTGGCCAAAGCCTGTCCTCCCAGAGGGCCTCGAAGGTGTCCACAATGCCACAGTTGAGAGAAGGAAGCATGGATATCATCTCAGCGGACCTTGGAGGACGAACTATTCAGCACATGAAAAGAGGTACTTCAATAAGCTTTTATTCTTTTTCCCACATTTTATACAGCAGTTTCTACAAACATTTTGAATATTAAACATTTCTAATCATATTTATATCAGAGTGCTCTGATTGGGATTGGGCCTCAAGGCACGACTTGGGTCCAGCTTGAACTATGTGGTGCTCCCATTTGCATCATTGTGGCTCTGGCTGTCAATAATTTTCCAGTTGGCATTTGTCACTTAAACTAGCAATTTTATATATATATATATATATATATATATATATATAATGGGGCACTACATAAAGAGTTGATTTGATCCACCTATGATAAACATATTTCCTTAAACTTAGTGGTATTTAACCATGTAGGTAGTCTTGGTTTTGGTTCTCTGATTGAACACTATTTGTGGAAAAAGATGTTGCAGGTGATTTGTTTACATATATATATATATATATATATATATATATATATATATATATATATATATATATATATATATATATATATATATATATATTTATATTCCCCCTGCTGCACCCATGTTTTTGTACCAGCTGGCAATTCCCATGGGCTCGTGAACTGCCTTTTTGGCCATCACCATCACCATCTTGTTTTTGTTTTTTTCACACCCCTAAACATACCTCTCTTTGAGGCCTAGTAGGCTATCTAATTAATTATGGAATGATTTTTAGAAGGACCACAGGAACAGGTAGGAAAGATTGAATGCAGCTAATGACACCATAATGACTTATGGAAAAAATGTATTGACCCTGTGTTTCATAACAGAAGTTAAGGCTTTTTGAGTGGGATTCTATTGAAGCCAGAGATTTTTGGAGTTTGCCCGTAGCTGCCCTCAGTGGTATTACACTTTAAGGCACTTCCTCAATGCCATCCATATTCATATACAGTCTGTGTACCTGACCTACTTGCATGTTGAGATACTGTGTTTTATTTGATATTTTTGAATAATAATAATAATAATACATACTTTTTTTGCAATTTGGGTTTGAACCCTTCAGGGCCAATGATGGCCTTTCCGTGTGCAGTTATATGTTTCCGCTTACCCAAAAAAACACACATTTTAGGTATAAGGTAATACTCCTCAGAAATGGAGTTGACCCATGCCACTGCCCAATGGCTGTTCACTGCTACTAAACAGGAAGAATGAGTCCCATCCCATGAGGACTAATAATATAGCCTACTGTGTAAATGAAATACAAATTTAACACATGTTAACTCTATTAAATGTGAGTTTTTCTAAGCTTGTAATAAATTAGGTGTTAAACCAAACGGGTGACCTCTCTCAATTGGAATGTGGCAATTTGTTGTGGTCATGTGGATTTTCAGTGCGCCTGTTGTGAGTGCCTGTGAGCCGTAAGAAATTCTTGATATCTAGATTTTACTGCGTGGTGTACAGTCTGACATCCCAGAACCACTTACTTTGCTTTATTTCTACACAATGTCATCAGTGGGATTGCATTGTATTTAAAAGTTTCCTTTTGGGGGTCACTCGAGTGGCCCAATCTAGTCATGTCAGCAAAAGAAACATTAGACAGCACAGTATATCAAACCTGTAATTTGTTGCTGATGAAAAGCTGATGAGTTTAAAACCTGTAATGGTTACTGGAACATGAAGCAGAGACAGTGAGGAGCCAAAAATGTGGCAATGCAAACACAAGATACACTATTCAGACGTGACCGGGATAGCAAACCTGGACCTAAATATTTGAGAACAGTTTAAGGCAGATGTCCATGTCATACGACACCAAAACTGGTAAATACTTCATTTGTTTATGTTCTTTAACTTAAATACAATCATATGTACATCAAATAAATAAACATGCCATAGGATATTTACCATGTTTTCTTTGCCAAATGTGTATAGGGAAGTATTGCAAGTATGATCTAATCAGCAGCCTGTTTTACTTGAGTAACTGTCAGGTTATTTTACATAACATTATAGCTCATTAGGTTATTATTAGATTATCTCTCTGCAGTTTTACCTCCATCTAAACCTTTGAAGATAAAATATAATGACAACCCAAAGATCGCAGTTAGTTGCACTTCAAACTGCAGCTTCTCTTTGTATATTTGTAACTTTTTTAGACATGAACTTGGTTTAATGTAACAGGAATGAAGATGTTGCTGAAAGTCAAGTCAGTCAAGCTTATAGATATGCTCCCAAGCCAGAGGCAGCATTTATTTGGCTTTTCCTGTTTAATTTAGGTTAAGTGGTGCATTAAGTGTGATGATAAACCTGAGCCCCTATAACGAGCTTGGTCATAGCCAACAGGCACAGAGGTATGAGCCAGGAACTCATCAAACTGCGCTCCTGTCTGCCCTAACCACAGCTCGCTCATCCTCTTCAACATTTTTGTATAATAGTGCCCGATACGATAATAAGGCCAACAAAGCAGGGTCTCTGACAGAAAAGCCCATTAAACAAAACAAGCACATGTTTGAACTCTGTCCAGTCAGGATTTGTAAGCAAATCACTCATCTATGGAGGGGACAAAGAGCAGATGTCTGTAAAACTGTGGTTTATAAAATCACTCATAAATGATGTACCATATGTATTTGTCTATTAGAAAGGTATGTGATATATTATGGAGCTGACATTATCATCTCGGTCGTCACATCACAGAGTTTATTTTCATCTGGTCCCACAAACCCTCTTTGTTTTTCTTTCTTTCTCTGATTTTATGGGATATGATGACATTCATGGGTTCCACTTCTACTTGGTGACTGCTTTACAACACTACACGCACAGGCATTGGGTGACGATTTGATACAGATGTCTGTATGTATTTTTATTTCTATATCTTGTAGTATAGTAAATAATCTTACATAAAAAGTATGCATTACATTTACTTTACACATTTCCCACAATTTTCCACAATTTCCACATTAACTGCAGTATTTACAGTGACCATGGTGGCCTTCGTGACCAGAGGGATATAATAAATCCTATGTGTGTTTAGTTAGTCTGATTTCCTGAATGCTGTCAGTACCTAAAGTTTCATACTAAATCCAAACATTGAAATACAACCCCAATTCCCCAAAAATTGGGGCGCTGTGTAAAATGTAAATACAAACAGAATACAATGATTTGCAAATCACATACACCAATATTTTATTGCAGCTAAAGGCAACATATCAAATGTTGAAACTGAGCAATTTTATTATTTTATATCAAATATATGCTTATTTGGCATTTGATGGCAGCAACACGTTTCAAAAAAGTTGGGACAGGGGCATGTTTAGCACTGTGTTGGATCACTTCTTTTTACAACACTCTGTAAATGTTTTGGAACTAAGGGGAATAGTTTCTGCAATTTTGGAAGTGAAAAGTTGTCCCCTCATTGCGTAAGATATAATTTTAGCTGCTCAGTAGTTCAGGGTCTCCTTTGTCATATTTGTCATTGAAATAATGTGCCAAATCTTTAAAATTGGAGACAGCTCTGCAGCATATGCGGCTCCAAAACCTGTATATAAATCGTTCAGCATTCAAGCCACTCGTACCATCTACATCGACGCATCCCTGTACCGTCACAGATGCCGGCTTTTTAACTGAGTACTGATAACAAGCTAGATGGTCCCTCTGCTTTTTAACCTGGAGGACACAGCGTCCATGATTTCCAAAAATAATCTAAAATTTTGATTCATCAGACCACAGGACAGTTTTTCACTTCGCCTCAGTCCATCTTAAATGAGTTCAGGCCCAGAGAAGGCGGCGGTGTTTCTGGATCATGTTTATATGTGGTTTCTTCTTTGCAGAGTTTTAACCTGCATTTGTGCATGCAGCAATGAACTGTGTTCACACACGATGGTTTTTAGTAGTTTTTCTTAGCCCAGACAATGATTTCCACAACAGAATCATGTCTGTTTTGAATGCAGTGCTGCCTGAGGCCCTGAAGATCACAGAGATTCAATATTGGTTTTCTTCCTTGTCCCTTGTGTACATAGATTTCGCCAGATTCTCTGAATCTACTGATTTTAGGTACTGTAAATGATGAAATCCCCAAATTCTTTGCAATTTAATGTTGAGGAATATTATTCTTAAATTTTTGCACTATTTTTCCATGCAGTCTTTTCACAAAGTCGTGAACCTGTCCCCATCTTCACTGTTGAGAGACTCTGCCTCTCTGAAATGCATTTTTTTTTATACTCAATCATGGTACTGATCTGTTGGCAATTAACCTAATTAGTTGTGAGTTGTTCGACAAATTTTCCAGTCTTTTGGTGACCCTGTCCCAACTTTTTTGAGACGAAGCACCTATTTTTCATAAAACAATAAGATTTATTCGTTTCAACATGTGATATGTTGTCTTTGGTCTATTTGCAATTAAATATGGGTTTATGGGATTTGCAAATCATTGCATTGTGTTTTTATTTACAATTTACACAGCGTCCCAACTTTTTTCTGAAATGGAGTTGTATGTCATGTAAATAATACAGCTGTTAAAGTCAGAAGTCATTTCAGTCAGACTCACAAACTCCAGTCACTGTGAATCTTTCCTGAATACATCTTGCATTAAGTTACTTTTGACAAGGACTCCTAACAAGTCAGCACAGCTGCCTTTACTAAATGTCCGCACTGTTGGATTAATAAAGTCTAAGTCAAAATAGCATTTTCATAACTGCTCCTTCCAATATTGAATGATCCTACAAATAAGAAAATAAACTGTTGGTCTGGTGGAAAATAGGCATAAAGGACAAAAACTATCCAATGTCATCACTACTTGATTCAAGTGTGCTCACATGCACCATGGCACCTTTCAACGTTCATCTGTGTCTCTTCTCTTTTCCCACCTGAAAACAAATGTAAAGGAGACACTTCAGAGTTGTAGGTATACCGTTTTTATTGAGGCATTATGTAAAGATGAAAGTGCTACACTGGAACCTCATTTCCTCATTGACAGTAGCAAAATAATTATGATTGAACTGGATTTTGTTGCCACATCATACAGTAGGTCCTTGAAACAATGTAAGATACATTTCAGCATTGCATAGAATCATGAACTGAGATGGTGTTAATAGATGACATCACTCTAAAACAAGATCATAAAATGACTACATTAGGTAATTTTGCCAACAAAATTGGTATGGGTTCATTCTGTTGTGGAAAAGGTACTCCCCCATTCAAAAGTTCCCAGATCCTGCAGTCCCTTGCTAGCAGTTACATGTCCTCTCTGGAATGTTCATTCCATTTTCTCACACTTCATGAGAAAATTCTGTCTCTTTTCTGCTCTGTTTGCAACCAACACTCTGAGCAGAACACACTTCCAACTCCATCAGCTGTTAGCCAGTTGGGAAAACTTGATGTTGTCCAGAGAGACTCAGGCACTTTTTCAAAGCAAAAGCTTTTGAGAACACAATGAGCAGTTCCAGGAGCATCGGAGAAGACACTTCCAATGCTTGTAGTGTTTCATACACACCTGGTGTCAATGATTTTTGTGTTAACACTGCGTTGGCAAAACAAATTGATGGTTATGTCTTGCACTTCTTATAAATACACTTGATGTGCAAAATATCAGAGGGATACACACTTGACACACTGTAGCATATATCATATGTTTCACATCTGGAGTGCCTATTTTCCATGACCCACTTGGAGACTCATAACCAAACTATATGCACATTAGATCATTGTTCTTGAATCTGTCCTAATTCAAAACAAATGCACTACACTTATCCTGTCCTCATGCTCAATGGGTCACTGAATGTTTATGTATGTTTTAATTTAGGTTTATTCTGAGGATTCTGGTGCTGTAGCCAACAGTATCTATGGTTACATTGATGGTAATCTCTGTCCCCTGAAGGATAGCTGTAAATATAATGATGATGAACTTTCCATGGAAACAATTTGTGCTGATTGAATGCCTTATAATTGACTCCACTCTTTTCCATAATGCGTCCTTCTGTTCTGGGCTCTGAGCTTTGCCAGCACAGAATAAAACATGGACATTAGGGAGTGTTTTCTGATGACCACTGTCTCTGCAGAACCAGTCTGCACACATTACCAGGTTTTGATTTCCAGAGGTTTCCACAGGCTTATTTATTGTCTTTTGTAGGTACAGATGTACAGTGTCTTCTTTCTGCGCTTTGTAAGATTGTTGAAATAGTGGGAAAAAAATTGGCCACTGAATGGGTATTAGCAGCCTGTTGTAATTCAGGACTTGTATTAAGGTTATCAGTGCTGAAAGTACACTTGAGACTTATTGGGACAGTTAGGTCTTTACACAAATCTTCCTGGTATGTAATGAGACGCTGATTCTAGCAGGCTGTCTACACCTCTGTGATCTAAACAGAGGCCTAAACCAAACATGGACACCTCAGTGAGTCAGACACTAGTGATGCTCTGCAGGAGCCCGCGGTAGGATCCTAAAATGCACTAAGACATCATTTATTCTTCAAAAAGTTCTACTGTCTTCTCTAAACAGCAGTAGGTATTTTCTTTTTCTTCTAATAAAAATTGATGTAACAGTATGGTCGTACTTCACGTTGCTGGTGTTTCATTTCTAAAATTTGTTGAAACAGCAACAATCGTCACCACACATTCCCCCCCTGTAAAAAACCTCTGTGGCTTGTCAGCACTTGGAGCACGGAAAAGAAAAATTAGGAAAGTTGGCCTACAGTCCATGTGATCTCATTACCCCACAAATTATGTTAGTACAACACAATATGATGTCATATCAATCTTAGATATTCCTGGAATGTTGCTTTTTACGGGAGTCGAATGGAGTGCATTTCCCTCAAGAAACCCTCACAATGATTTGTTGAGGTTGGCTCTTGCAACATATGTCTGTGAGATGCCTGCTGGTTTTAATCAGGACTTTCCAAAAATAAAGAAACAAAATTCCTAACTGTCCTTCTATTAATCTCACATGAGTTGAGTTACTGTCCTGTGTATGTCTTGGGTTAGAGCAGCTTTCTCACAAATGTCCACTCAGTTTGGCAGGTGTGAAATTTACTGGAAATGATTGTGAAGTTTTGGATTTTCCAAGGCACAGCAGTATCTTACAAAATAATGTTGGTCTGTATTACATTATTTGGTAAAAGACACTGCAGGGTGGTCTTGGAAAAATAAATCTAAAACCTAAAATGTATTTTCCATTTAAAATTCAGGAGGCATTTTTTATGCATGTTCTTTGATTTTATAAAAAGTAATAAACAACAATGCAAGTAGATTACACATACAGTATGTCTACATAATTTAATAACACACATGATTCAGTGTCTATATAATTGTGACTTCTTTTGAGTAGATTGACCTCTTTCATATCAGATATTTTGAAATGTAATAGAATTAGAAGCACAGAATTAATATTTATCAGCAATATTATTATTGATACCTTCCATGTACAGTCAGTAAACCAGCGCTGAAATGGAATGGAAATAGGCTATTAGTATTAGTTACACTTACATCATGTAAAAATGCATGCTATGCAAAGAATCTACAATTTTTTTTTAAATATCCTTCAAAATATGTTCATGCCAATAAACTTAATTAACTTTAACCTTTTCCCTTGCAATGGCAGAAGAGTACAGTGTTCTCTGTACCCAGTGGGCAAGATGTCTTCCCTTCTATTTTTACATCATGTGAATGTTTATCATTGGCGATCTGGACATTTCTAATTAAATCATATGCTCACTGGGAAACAAATGAAAAAGCCTTTGCGTAATTGCTCTCAATTGTGTTTTGATTTGTTTCTTTGGTGATGTTACAGTATTTGAAGCAGATGTATAGATCATTAATAACAATGCTTATTATGCAGCATTACAAGCATATACAAAAAAGTGAGTGGAATGCTCTGTCCAAAATTATGTAGTTTCCTCGCATATGTCAAGTTGTCAAAAGTGCTGACATGTTCAGAACTGCTGTTTATATTTGTGTTTATGTTCTTTCTAATCATGAACAGGCAGGCTAATAGTCTTATATTTAGTAATCGGTGGGAGGTCAGTGATATCAGCTGCGCTCTAGCTAACATCTGGATGCCAGACTGGAGTTGAGTACCTGTGGATGTGGGAACAAGCACAGCTCAGGACTCACTCTTCTAATTCGCACAGCAGGACCTGAAACAATCTGCCAGAGTTAGTAGATTTGTTTTAGTGGTATGACAAACATGGACTCTCATAAAAAAAAAAAAGGTAGTTTGTGTGATGGGTTTGATTTAACAACACGTGACACAAACGATAGCTTCTGATTTTGTTTTTATATGTCTCAGTGTAGATTTCTTTTTCCCATAGGTCCACCGCTGTCTATGGGAAAACAAGAGGCCTTTGAGACGTTCATAAGAGACCATGAGGACCAGCAGACCATTGAGGACAACAAGAACCTATTCAAACAAAGGTTAGTGACCAGTAAATCAAGACTTGACAGTTTTAATAAATTCACATCCTTACAGTGGCCACAGTTCAGGCAGTCTACAGTACGAGCACTGTTTGTACAGTGTTAAATGTGGTATTTTTATTTAGCTCTCACTCAGTGCAGTTCACTCGTAAATTTCCGAGGGAACATGCGAGTTGTCTTTTGAACGCCTTATAAATCGCACACAAATATAAACTCGCGTGCAGATCCTGTATGTATGCGTTTGTCTGCCACAACCACGAAAACGTGTCTTTTTCTGTCCCATTTATGGCTCATTAACACATGTATTTTTTTTCATCAGATCAGCTGAGGCCAGAAAACTTCGAGAAGAACTTGTTGAAGCCAAAGACACAATCAGTAAGTTTACTTCAGGAAATCGCATCTCACTTAGTAGCTGTGGACGCATTTAATTCTACATTATCACTGTCATTTTTAACTCTTGTTTGCTACTATTCTAATGTCATCCTACCTAGAAAGCGTTAATGAGCAGATCATTGTCAGGGTTCTGTTTTCCTGGAGTGTAGGATAATCATCCTGCACATTCCTGCGCTTTCTGAACAGGACCAAGAGGCATTCTGATTTCCACACCTCGTCTTCCAACTTTTACGTTTTACTAGGCTGTTGCAAGCTGTTTTATTACAACTCTAGAAGCACACCTTTGTTTTCTTGGTAATGTCCATGACAGGTCGTCCCACTATGCCTAAATGAGGCCTGGAAGAAATGCTAGCTTCAGTCAGGGCTGAGTGATTCCACACTTTGCATCTTTTGTCCGGTTTCTCTGCTGTGATTTGTGCATTCATGAATGTACTACTGTGTATCACCGCTTTGAAACCACCGATAGTCCATTAGTCTGTTGATTGCTTCGTTTTTTATTTAATATGATATAAAAGTGCATTCAAATTGCCCGGTTTAAAAAGAGTCTTTGTTTGAATCATGTGTCATAATCGACTGCTTTTCATGGGAGCATTTAAAGACAAGCCCTGTCACCGGCGGTAATACGTTTAATGATATTACTGTATTTCGGTTGGATTTTCCAGTAAACTCAGAGCAGTTAAAAATGTGTTATTAGTCCTCTATCTGGTTTGAATTTACTATTGCCCTGGACTGTGTGTCTGTGGCTAATTTCACATGCCATTGAAATGGATAGGGTTACACCAGTGCCTGGCATCATTGCTGCCACAGATCACGCTTGGTGGTTTGGTAGCTTTTGCCTGTTACATGCCAGCATACACTTATCAGCCTTGGATTTTTTATTTTTTTTCTTCAGTATATTAACGCTTCAAATGTGTCCTGCAGACATCAGCACTGTGTGGTCCACAAAGAGTTGGATAAAGTGAGGAAAAACTGTATTTTGACTCATCTCAAATTTTTTGAGGGGGTGTGGGATTTAGCAACCAAATTCCTCATCCTATTTAACGCTGGAAAAACTCCCAAAAACCATCTCGATGCTGTCAGATGTTATTACGGTACATTGTTAGGTGCACGGAGCTGCATTCTTCTTGAATGAGAGACAGTGTTTTTAGTGGAAGGTGGTTGCCTCTTCTGGCTGGAAAGTAGTACCATAATATTTAGCACAGTGTGATTCCTTGCCATCTTGGAGGCCCTCCTTGGAAATTTTACACCACCTGTGTCTCATGGTAAATGTTGAACATGGAAAGAGTTAGCATAATATAGACAAAAGCTGTGCTCTGCTTTTTTTCTGATGGATGTACCAAGTTTGAGGGTCAGTAGCAGGGGAGAAAAGGAGAGGTGGTAGCCCGAGGAAACATCGGTGTCTAAACATTTGCCTGGTTTACACTATTGTTCTTGGCCGCAGCATATATAGCTCTGGAATATAATCCCACTGGAGGAGCACACGTTCTGAGCCCTTAGGTCCAAAAAGAGCAAAGATATATATTTACTCCGAGGGATCAGTGATGCACATCTTCTACAGTATGAAAGGTGTAGGGCAGCTGGAAATGAGCAGCATCTCTTGATTACCCTGCCAGATGTCGGGGGGATTTATGCAGTACAGCCTTCGGTGGAGCATCTGGTAACTGCTTTGGAATCCCACTTTTGTCCTCTGCTCACCTTTATTGATCCAAAGACCAAAAGATTTGGAGATAGATTGCAAGAAAAGTCTGTTGGAGCCTGAAATGTATGTCGTGAAGATTGTTCCACAGCTTTGGAAAAAGAAGATTGCAGGAATAATGTAACGTGAGTTCTGCATCGAGTCGTCTTTGAAAACATTACATTTTACATGACTGCAATTTTGACTTGTTTGCAGTGCTAACATTATCAGCGGTTCATTAAAGTGGTGTATTTAAAGTCCCTGGTTTAGATTATGACCTCAGACAACAGTGTCATGAACGCAGCTGTCCAATAAAAAAAAAATTGAATGTTTAGCACAACTCTCAGTTTAGTATTGACAAGCTCTTATGTTTTCTCTATTTTGATATGCAACACTTGTAGTGATACTTGCTTCGTGTAATTATTTGTTGCTTACTTTTTTCTCCAGGAGTTTCACATATTTGTATGGACTCAATGATATAATAATTATTCATACACGCCTTAATGGACACCTGAGAAGCTGGATTGCATGTATGATGCTTGAATCTTGAGCTCACTACGGTATTTATGCGGCGTATCGCATTTAACCTCCATGCCACAAAAATCACCAAATATTTATTGAGGCTTGTAGCTTGAAACCGGTCCTTAAAGACGACGGCGCGTCTCCTGACGATGTGGGGGGAAACCCTGTGCGGTTTGGAAGAGCTTGTGTTGTCGAGCCCACAGTCTTGTCCTGGAAGCAGGACAGGAGCACTGAGGTGCAATGAAGTATTGCAGAACGCCCACCGCACACCAGTATTACTTGACACGTATGCAAATTATTTTTTAATGGAATTTCTTGCCAGCTACAGTCAGAAATGCTGCTAAACCTAAAGTCAGTTTTAGAGCTTCATCGGCCTTCCTTGAAGTCTTCTGTACAGTTCAGTCATCACTGAAATATGTATTTTCTTTTTGCAGTTTGACCAGCAGCAACACAGTACATTCTCGTGCACACCATATTTAGGATTACTTTGGCAGAATACTGTATTTCCCAACAGAGTAAGCCTGCATCTTTTACCATGACCCTCACAAATCATATAGTCATCACGTGTAAATACTTGGTATGGAACCTCTGCAGGGTCACGGTACATTTTTTTTTCTGAACTGTATTTGCACTGCCACGTGCTAAATTTTGGTGTCCATCATCCATATGACCAGCGGGTGTTGGTCCCGCCCCTTTCAATTTAGAGATTCTCATCATCTCTTCTTCTGCAGATACTACACAAAGAAGAGATGATGGGACTCTTTAGATTACAGATCTATTGAACCAAGCAGCAACGTCCAGGACTGAAAGATGAACCCACTGCTGAAGTGGCAAACGTTTCTTGATTGGCCACTTGAGGCTGGCTCCAAAAGTGGTATCCTCAGACCCCCACATTAAACTGCCCAACTTTACAGCGGAAATATACATGTTTACAGCCTGGTACGAAATGTTTTGTGTCTGAATTGATTTTCTCCCAGGTCATGGCAACTGTACGGGCGGGCTGCTTTGAGTGGTAGGTGGGTACCATTACAGTAGGCTTGCTGCCTTTAAATCTGCCATTGACTGTCAACCAGGGCCATAGAGACAAAACTCTCCCCGATGCTGGTTTCAGTAACCAGGCTTAATTCTGCCTGCGTCAGCTCCATCCACACACCATCTCTTTGTCCATATTTACATTACCTGGCACAGTTAGGCACTGCCAAGATGGCGACGGTCATAGCCACCCACACCAAGCTTCAAAACTGTTCTTCAGGATTCCTAGGTTTGACGTCATGGAAGTTACATCCATTTTTTTCTTTTTCATAGAGTCTATGATTTGAACCCACTGGGGCTTCTATCAGATATAATACAACACTCAGCCAGGCAATGTGTCACAGCCATAATAACAACAACCAAAATACACATACTACAGCCACAATCACAGCAACAGCCACGTCATCCCATGACTACTGTCATAATCACAGCTACAGTCTGTCTTAGTATTCCCTGGCAGCGGTCATAGAAAGAGCTGGCTGAGCCAAAGCTCCTCGAGTTATCTGTCTCACTGCTTTATGGTAAAGACTTGTGCCTGAGCAGGCAAAGCTGACGATGCACCAAGTCATGCTTTGGTCACAACCAGCAACAGTCGAACATCTTACTATATCATAATACAGCTCAGTGTCTCTGTGTGGATGACACTGAATGCAATATCGAGATGGAACAAAAAAATTCCCACCGTTACTTTGCTGCTCTGTAGCTTCACCTTGGGGTTTTGAAAAAGCTTCACTGCAGCACATGCCATGACTGATGAAAACCATGCTGGTAGTGATTGCCTCATGTTCTCTTTATGTTGCCTTCATGTACTCCCTGTACTTTTTCTCACAGTCATCATGGCATCCATAAATATGTTTTAATTCTTTTATGTTATTCTGAAAGAATTAGAGTCTACATCAGGTAGTTGTGTGAGAGAGCTGTGTCTGTTAGAGAAGAATCCGGCTGCCTACCCGACCACAACGTGAAGCCACTGGGTCTCACTTCATTTACATTCTCAGCTACCCAAACACGTGGCTTTGTGAGGGGTTCATACTCCATAGGCATTTGGAAAAACACTGTCGTCACAGGCCTGATATGTACATGCCTGTCATTTATAAATGTTTCACATCATCTGTTCACGTCTCATCTGTCTCATGAAACCCCAAAAAGCGATCTACTTTGAAAAAAAAAAAAAAAAAAAGTGTTGTTCAGATTTTTGAATGATGAACTGGTTCCACGGGCACTTTGCAAACAATTTTAAAGCATTCTGCAGGAGAGCGCTGAGAAACTGTAAAACACAACCCTCGAGCTTTGACAGAGCAACAACTCTATCCAACTGTTTTATGACACCGTGACAGGTGTTGCATGAAAAAGTGGTCTCCCCTTTTGCAATACAATACTTCATCTGGATTTCTCGTTTTTGGAGCTTTGACTGCAGCTTTCAGATTGGTGATTGGATCAGATTACAGACACAGCGACAGCTGAGCACAGTCTACATGTGTGTGAGACCTGAGAGATGTATTGAAACGCACCCCAGAAGATAATGCCATGCATTCTTTTATAGTTGGCCTCATAATTACCCTATTCATTCAAATAATTCATTATCTGTCGTTTTTATCTTTGAATAAAATATCATATTTTTGGTCTCACGGATACATATCCCTGAATGTTCCTAACGGTCTCAAAAATTGGCCCATTCAAATATGTTTTAGACCATTTACATAACAGCTGGCCTTTGCCACTGAACTATTCAATCACAAATTCAGTGTCTTCACTCGGGCAATTAAGTACTTCAATTAGGAGAAGACGGCGAGTTTCAAGCTGCAACCTCCGGGGCTTAAAAAATAAGGCCAATGGCAGATGTGCCAAAACTGCATTTCTCTGAATGGCCATTTGAGGCTGTCTCCTATAGCAAGTCAATCACCATTGTAAGTAACTTTACAGCAGAAATAATTGTTAGCAGCCTGTACGGGGGATGAAGTTTTGTTAAACTCAACAGTTTAGATTGCAAGGCTGAAAGTTAGACATTAGTAAAAACCTGCCTTTGATCATGTATAACTTACTGAAGGTTCCAGGTAGGTGCCATGACAGGTTTGATGACCGGTTTCCGCAACCATGCTTCACTCAGCTCGTCTCAACTCCACCCCGGCACCACCCGTTTGACGGCCAGAAGCGCCAATTGAGCTTTAAATCTGGTTTTGAGGAAACCTATGGGTGATGAAGGCTACAGGTGCTGTTCTTATAAAACAGAAGAACAGACAGATTACTTACTGAGAAGTTAACCAAGTAATACTGCCACGAGAGAGAGGGGTGACCTAATTGCCTCCCTCGTGTTGCTTCTTGGATCACTGGAGTTCATTCAGGACTATGGAAGTGTCGTAGGACAATCTTCTGCAAAAAACAAACAAACTCGACAAGCGACAAGTTCATCAATGTGAGAGGCACGCATTATAAAGACTCACTAACATCACCGATCTATACATGAAGTTAAGTTTACTCATCATGACGAGTACTACTTAGCTCCTGTGGACAGTTGTATAATGTCCTCTGTCCCTCTACAGAGAGATTTCTCAAATTTATCTTAGCTTGGGCCTGAAGACTTGACAGTTTTGAACAGAAAGTCTGCATTACAAAGGAAAGATGTGAGATTTTGAAGAAGTGCGTATTTACAGTAGGATGCAGCATTTTGTTTAATCAAAAACACTGTAGCATCAAAACCCCCAAAATGGTCTGCTTTAAGAAAACTGGTTTGTATTGAGTTTTGAAAGATGAACTAGGGGCGGCACAGTCGTGCGTTGTCGCCTCACAGGGAAAAGGTTCCGGGTTTGATTTCGGGCCTGGGCCTTTCTGTGCGGAGCTTGCATGTTCTCCCTGTGCCTGCGTGGGTTCTCTCCGGGTACTCCGGCTTCCTCCCACCGTCCATGCATCTCAGGTTAATTGGTGATTCCACAAATTGCCGTTAGGCGTGAATGAGAGCGTGAATGGTGTTTGTTTCCGTCTGTCTCTATGTGTTGGCCCTGTGATTGTCCAGGGTGTACCCTGCCTTCGCCCAAAGTGAGCTGGGATAGGCTCCAGCCTCCCCATGACCCTGTTTAGGATAAAGCGGGTATAAATTATGGATAGATGGAAGATGAACTGGTTGCACAGGACACTTAAAAAACAATTTTTAAGTATTCTGCATTCCATTTCAATGTCTTTGGAGCTCTGCCTGACCGAGAGACTAAAAGTGAAGAAATCTTTATGGAATTGCAATATTAAACCACTGAGTATCCCTTTTGTATGGATTAGAAAGAAATATCTGTACCAAGGTCAATCACCGCAGCTTCTCATCTCGCAGTGTCTCAACAACACTGAAAAACATGTTGACACTGTTAACTGAAGAACATCATGCTTCAAAAATGTCTAAACACAGAGGATTTTGTGGTTAGAAGTGTAGCTGTTGCACCAGTTACAAACTGTGATGCTTAAATGACTCCTCTGGAAAACATCTTGTGAATGTCTGACGCTGAATAAATGAAGTGGTGTTTGGAACAGAGCTGGACAGCTGATTCAGCCAGGCCAGCGTATCAACAGATACTTCTTTTTTTGCAAATATTATTGTCCTGTGTACACAACAAGACACTGCAGCACAGAAATGTTGATTTTTCAGTTTAAGCTAAAGAAAACCTGCTCAATATGTATCTTGGTCACAAACTTTGGGGGGAAAAAAAATTGTATCAAGGTTGTTTGCTGAAAATAATATCATTATTTAAATATACTATTTGCAAGTAGACTTTTAAAACTCCCAAATATTAATACCAAAAATCCTTTGGCTATAAGGCTATGGTTTGGAGGTTGTTTGTTGGGCAACATTGGAACAAATAGTTGATGTTGGACAAAGTAAAACAGCGCTGTTTTGTTATTTCCTCTGCACTGGGAAATGGACCTGAAAACTTTATACAAATTACCTGCATTAAACATATCAAACCTGCAAAGAAAACTGTCTGAACTCAAAAACAAACAGGTACACTGATGCACTTTATACATATTATATTTAATTATCTATAATGCTACATTGGCTTGCCCCCACCACAGTTCCTGATGTTATAGTATGTTACCATTGTGCTCCATAACGACATCTCTTGCTCAGTGAATGTTGAATAGCCAGTATCCCAGAAATGTGTCATGTGTATCCTCAGTAATACTCTATTCTTGCATTAAATCAGAACATATCCTTTGCTGTATGTATCTTGTCAGTATATAGTTTGTTTTGTTAGAAAACTGTTGAGGTTTTTGGAGGCCTTTTAAGAAAAAAACCAGACCACAGCAGTGATTTAAAATGTGACTTTAAATGGCGTCCTCAGACTCGCAAAGACAGCCATAATATGCACTTATATAAAACTGGAAAAGGCGGTTAATGTTATTATTGAAGTGGATTGAAGGAGAGGGGGGGAAATGTTTAAAAATCTGTTTTGTCTTTCTTAATCTCTCTCAGCTGAGTTGAAGAAGCAGTTAGAGATGCGGAGGAGACAGCGGGCAGCTCATGGTGAGATCAAGCTGACGATGGATATTCTCACAGCAAACACGTGAACACGTGGACACGTGAAGCAATGAAATGCATCACAAATATCTTGACATGCAGACAGTCAACACCTAAAGTCTCAACTGTTTTGTTTTGTCTTTTCGATATTGAGCTCCTCTCAGACAGGAGAGGTAAACACTGAAACACATTGTGGCTGCTCTTGTTCTGTATGTGCATCAGTAGGCCACTTCAAAGCTTTCGCAGTAGGCGTCACTGACTGAACGCTTAGTGACCAAAGACTGGGCGGCACAACTCGAAGGCTCCTTCAATTACTCCATTCCGACTGTTTTGATCAGTGACACAAATGCTTTGATGAGGAAATCTGGTTGCAAAGCGCAGAAACATCTCCCTCAAATTCAGGGACCAAAAGGCTTTTTCTTGTTATTTTGAGTCACGCATCAGAGAAAACTTTACAGCAGCCTGGGTTCTATTATCCAGGACCAAACATTGAAAGCAATATACTCACTTGTACAAAGACTTACAAACTTCTGGATTTCAAACAGAAAATGTCTGTATTTGTCATTTTATATTCTGTATAGTGTGTCCACATTTCTACCTGTCTTTAAATCCTTTGTCGATCCCTCTGCCTATCCAATTATACTACAGGTGTCATAGGGAACGTTGAGGAGGAGTATGACCAAGTGGAAGAAAACCTGTGCAAACACATTGAGCAAGAAAAAACAACGTGAGTTGTGGTGCATTTGAATGAATTACCATACCAAATGTTTTCATAGTTTCTCCCAAAGCCCTGTTCGGATTGATTGGACACAGCAGATGCTGTGAGACTGTGGACAAAAGATGAATTCGGTGTTGCTAACATCTCCTGTCAGCTACAAGAGCACCGTTGGCCGTTTAAAAGGGTTGAGAACGGAGATTGAGCATCTGCAGCTGTTGTTGGAGAGGGCAAAGGTCAAGCTCCAGAGGGATTTCCATAAGTGGTGGAGCCAAGAAGCTTCCTGTGTGCAGGTGACTGACCTCACCTTTCTCTAGCTATCTGTGACAAAACCTCATAAAGCTTCTGTGTGCATGATTTAGTGGCCGGTCTAGTGTGTCAAAGATGTGACGTGTGTGGCTTTTCTCTTCATTTTTGTCTCATTTATGGATGTTTTGTGTGTTTTCTGAATACCGGTCACCCTGGACCTGTTTGTGTGTGTGCGTGCGTGCGTGCGTGTGTGTGTGTGTGTGCGTGTGCGTGTGTGTCAGTTTCTATGCATGCGTCTTTGACTCGGGAGGCACCAGTGTGACCCTTGCAGCCTCTGTTCCACATCATGCTGAATGGGCCCTGGCGGGAAGATGTGTAGGAGGCAAATACACTGACATCCTTTTTTACAGAATTCCCCGTGACCCGAACAAGAGCCCGAAGAGCAGCTCGGAGGAAACACAGCTACGGCATCCATGCGTAGCGTCAGCGGTTACTCTTAACAAGAGCAGAATGTCCACGAGGATTCACAGTAACGCAGTGGGGGGGGGGGGATGAGGAACAGATCAGTTTCTATTTTCAGTTGGAAATGGTGCTCAATTGTGTCCGTGCTGAAATACTTTGGACTTTACAGCATGTTGAAAGCTTGGAAAGAAAGATGACTTGAAAATTCCCAATTTACGTACAACACCGACTTCTAAAGAACGCTCTCGCACTCGCTCACACACTTTGCTTGGCCTTCGACGGCTGAAACCAACCACAAAGCAGACGTTATGCGGCAACATCTGACGAGCAGACACTGCTGGCGGCCGCTCTCTGGTTTTGATCTAATGATGCTGAGAAGAATATCTCACTCACATCTGAGCAAAGTTTGGGGAATGTATCACTGAATGACAAATGGGAAGAAGAGGAAGTCTGACAGACAGGCCTTACATGTGCAGTTTTAGCTCTCGAAGCAGGAAGCAGATCGTTTTTTCTTGCCAGCATACAATATATCCAACAGCTTTGTTTGACCATTTAATGTTCTGTTTTTACACGGCACACATGTAATCACTTAGACTTTCAGTAAGACATATGATAGCGCTCGAGGACCCACAATACCTGAGGTCCTCTGTTCCCTCAAAACATAAGATACATGTGGCCACGCTGTGTTTAACCATCATCAGCAATTGAATGGTGTTTTTCTTGAGAAGTGTATTTGGAACTATTTAACTCATTTCTCAATAATTGTGACTAGGAATCTGAGTCAGCCTCCGCACCCAGATGTCACACAGGATCGCCACATGGAACCTTGCTGCCATTTTCGCCCGACACTCCAGGATTTCGGTGAGACATTTTCTCGGGAGGGATGTAAGAGCTGTCTGCTTTTTCTGTCTGTCCTTCTGTCCTTCCTACCCTGCAGCAGATGGAAATGGACACACTTTTGTATGTAGTTGTCACGTCGTTGTCTACTTAGCTCATTGGTTACATACAGTAACAAGTAGAAGAAAACAGCGTCCCCTGACTCGTTTCTGTTCAAATCATTCATTTTGAATGGCTTTTGTTTACCGGCCAGCGACCTGCAACTCCTCAGTGCTCGCTTCCACGCAACATCTAACAGATGTGAATATTTCGATAGATAGATAGATAGATAGATAGATAGATAGATAGATAGATAGATAGATAGATAGATAGATAGATAGATAGATAGGTAGGTAGGTAGGTAGGTAGGTAGGTAGGTAGGTAGGTAGGTAGGTAGGTAGGTAGGTAGGTAGGTAGGTAGGTAGGTAGGTAGGTAGGTAGGTAGGTAGGTAGGTAGGTAGGTAGGTAGGTAGGTAGGTAGGTAGGTAGGTAGGTAGGTAGGTAGGTAGGTAGGTAGGTAGGATAGATAGATAGATAGATAGATAGATAGATAGATAGATAGATAGATAGATAGATAGATAGATAGATAGATAGATAGATAGATAGATAGATAGATAGATAGATAGATAGATAGATAGATAGATAGATACTTTATTAATCCCACAAGGGGAATTTTTTTTCACTACAGCAGCATTATAGGTACAGGAAAGCAATAAAACAACAGAGTAAAAAATATTAAATATAAAAATGCGCAGTATATACAATAAAATAGAATATATGTCATTGTGTGTGTTTGCTTCACAAATTGTAGTGATATTAGCAGGAAGAGAGGCTCACACCATAGTTTACCGTTTAGCAATGCTACAGATGATATCTGACATCTCATATCTGACACGAGTCTGCCAGGATGAAGGCTTTCATGAAAAACAATGTACCACTTTTACAGAAAAAAAAAAAGACCACATTCACAACTGAGACGAGAGTAAAGACAATGTCCTGCATTGAGTTTACAAATGTCTATCTTTTAACATTACTGCATGTTAGAAAAGCTTTTTCTTGGCAGACATGATACACGTGGAAACTAAAAGTGGGATTCTTGTGACAGTGGGGATGTTCACTCAGGAGGCTGTTCAGTCTGTTTTGTGGAGTTTCTTTCAGCACCATCACACCTGTAGTTAAGACTCACAACGCTGCTCTCTTTACTAGCTCGGAAACTCACAGTCTTATAAGACCAGGTGTCGCTTGTGGCAAAAATGTACACACACTTGTAATCACTTGTAATCGGTTCACTTATTTCCTGCCACTTTTTTTGTGTGAATTGATTAAACTAATTAAACGATAAGACATTACTTCCGTATCTTGTGCTGGAAAGTCCTGAAAATATTTGACATCATATTAATAATTCAGGCTATATTCTCCGCGTTACTTTTCCATCACACTTTGGCCACTACAGTATGATCAAATCAAATTATTGGCCTTAAACTGTATTATATATGATCTTAAAAAACTATGGTTAAACTCTATTACCTTTGCAGAAACCCTGTGTAAAAGATGTTCAGAGTGCAAACTACTTTGCATTGTAACTCCCTCTTGTGGTTGAGAGAAGCACATGCATGTGATGAAACTAAGAAACATAGATTCATATGGACTTTAACGGTGTATTCCACCTAAATATAAAGACACAGTTCTGTAAGATTACGCTGTCAGAGTCTTGCTCTGCTAACTTCTATTGTGCTCCTGGTCTGAGCAGTTCGGTCAGAGACTCTCCAGCAGGCCGAGACCCAAATCCAGACCGCTCACTCTCTTCTGTTCAAGATCTCAGGTCAGTCCAGTGTCACGTAATCTCTTATTTGTTTGTAAAGTACTTCTGGATTATTCTACATGTTGCCATATGTTTCTCATCACCATAAAATGAACATGATTGCATTTCTGTGGATTTCAGAAGCATACCTCCTTCACCAGCTGTGCTCGCCGGGCATGACAAGTCCGGGGATGGGAAGGTGGCTGACTTCACACCATCTTCTGAGTGGAGGTAAATGAAACACTGGTCTGTCCATTCTCAGTGTTCCCAAGGGGCTTCCAGACTCTTTTCTAAATCTTTGATTAGAGATTCACATATCCAGTAAGTACATTTTAACTCCTAAAAGCTTTTGGTTAATTTGTGCCTCGAAAGAATACGTTTGTGAAAATATCCTCATCCTAAATTCAGCCTTTAACATGTTTGGGAAAAACCTTGTGCTTGTGATTGAGATTACACTTGAGAAATCAGTCATTTCTGTGGCATTTTAAATCAGATCAGGTCTGTTTTTTGTTTTGTTGTTTTTACCTGAGAGCAGCAAGAACTTCAAATAGACCACAAATGACTGTTAATTACATTTTAGTGTATGCGCAAGTACATACAACACGGAAGCATATCCTATATGCTCTTAAATCTATATGTACGGCCTGTAGCTGTAGATTTTATGGCTGTGCGGTGTTTTCTCACCACTTATGAACACGGCCATAAATTTTTATATTTCTGTGAAGTAACGTCTACAAACTCCGTCAACAAATCAAAGACTTTGGGTCCCACTTGAACACTGCTGCTGAAACTACCTTTTTACAACCGCAATAAAACACAGCTCGTATGCTTTTGTTCCTCTCCAGCAACCACGTGTAGCACAGAGAGACTATTGTTTCATAAAAAAATAAAAAAAAAGGCTTTATAATATGGGGACCTCTTACCTGTTAAAGTTTTTTAGCGTATTTGATTTAAACTTTTGGAACCTGAACAGTTAAAACATTTTCACTGCACTGGTGCTCAGAATGGTAAGTGGGTGGGAATTTAGACTGCCGGATCACTCCTTCAAGTTCAGCGCAATATAAAGTTTGTTATATGTATAAAAAATTATCTGCGTGTGCATTGCAGAGCTCTTGCCTCCACTACACTCGCATCCTCATCTATTCCACTGACTGGAGATCAGCAAGCTGATGCTGACATCCTGGCCTTTGTCAGGGCCAGACAAAACCTTCTCAGTAAGACAGGTAACACACACACACACACACACACACACACACACACACACACACACACACACACACACACACACACACACACACACACACACACACACACACACACACACACACACACAGAACCAGACAGTGAAAACAGTATGCTGTTCACCGGCCTGTCAACACTGCCCTCTGGTGGTGTGATCACTTTACAACAGAAGTGTCCAAATTCTTTCATTAAAGGGCCCAATATTAATCCTGATGGAGGACGGTGGGCTGAAAATACATATTTATGTTAGGTGAAATCACATTTCATTAAAATGTAATATTGTTTACAAAAATGTTTATTTTAAATGTAAAATCTAATTTCAGAATAGATAAAACATTAGTCATTATTCTGTTTCATCGTAATTTTATTACTTTGCAGAAATTATTGTCAAAAGCTTAAAGCAGCTATATCTTTTTTTTCTTTTTTGGGGGGAGGGGGGGATATAAGTACAAGAACAAATTAAAGTGAGGGTCAAAAGTGACCCGCGGGCCCCAAATTGTGCAGCTCAGCTTTACAACAACGTTTAGCTTCTTTCTTCTTTTTTTTTTTTGCATTTCACAGTTTATATCCATCACTAAATATTTACATATAAATATATCTGCAATATATTAGATTGGGTTTTCATTAAGTTATTCCATAGCAGGGAATGTGTCTAAATGATGATGATTACCCAGATCCTAAGATTTCAGGCTCGGCAAACTGTTCTCCTTTTAGCAGCTTCACCACATCTACTGCACCGCTCAGACTAACCCAGCTTTGCCCTTTCGTGGCTCTTCTCCATCACACACGTACACTTGGTCTTCTCCTCTCTCTCCGATCCTCTGACCCTCGTGGAGCTGCTTGCTTTGGCAGACGGTGAAGTGGACTTGGCTGTGGTGTGGTTCGCCACTAGATATCCAGAGCGGCTGAGGTCATGTGAACAGACAGAATCATGGCCAAATGTGCACAGACACCAGACAGAAAAATAGTCTGTGCGCATGTGTTCTTTTCAAAATGTATTTCCTTCATTTTGTTTCCTTGTTTCTTTCTTTCTTTCTTTCTTTCTTTCTTTCTTTCTTTCTTTCTTTCTTTCTTTCTTTCTTTCTTTCTTTCTTTCTTTCTTTCTTTCTTTCTTTCTTTCTTTCTTTCTCTCTGACTACCGAAACATACAAGCTGTCAAAGTGGTTAAGTCTCGATCAAGTAGCATCCAATAAGACAGTAATTAGTGGTTATCTGTTTCTAGATCAGGACTTGGGAAACCCACATAACTCATGGCAATCTGTGTGTGTGTGTGTGTGTGTGTGTGTGTGTGTGTGTGTGTGTGTGTGTGTGTGTGTGTGTGTGTGTGTGTGTGTGTGTGTGTGTGTGTGTGTGTGTGTGTGTGTGTGTGTGTGTGTGGTGGATAATCTTACTTTCTATTATATTTTCCAAATACTGGATAACCAATCAGGTTGTGCTTTTCTGTATTTCAGGCCTTCGGCAGTGATAAGAAGCTCTAAAGAGGCCTGTCGTCGTTTGACTGCATGTTAAACCTTCACATCTGCTCGGAGAAAAAAAAATATTCCAAAAATATGTATTTGACTTCTTCCAAAAACTTGCCACACATTCTGTCTTATTCATGCACTCATTGACCTCCTGGAGATGTTGCCAGCGATAAAATGGGCATCAGCGTAAATCACAGCGTGCCATTTGTTCCCAACAAATGTTGTCTCAAGATGTCAGAGGAAGGAGCGGACTATCGGAAACCGGTTGGCTCCAGAGTGTGCATCTTGTAACTGTCTGCTTTCTTTCTTTTTTTTTAGAATCAATTTTTTGGGGGAAAAATGTAAAAGGTGTATTTTTATACAATTTCCACAAAATCAAAAGTAAATGAATTGTAAGATGTTATAACTCATAAGGTTTTACTTGGATTCTTTGGCTAAAGTTACTTCTGAGTTTCTTCACTTGTGTACTTGGCAAAAACAAACACAGTATCAGCTGATTGGTCCCTCCACTCCACCCAGTCTGCCTGTTCTGTACACTGCTTTACATGTTTGTGTGTATAGTCTCAGTTGCTTCACAAAGTTAGTTTTCTTTTACTATTAGTCATGCTAAATCTCTTACTCAAAGTTCTTCTTTTGTAGTAAATGGCAATAGTGCTTTGGCAGCTACTGCGGAATTCAGCTGGACAATTACCCAAGAAATTGGACTTCCTTATGTGATTGTTCACAAATGTCAGCCATGAAGGGTATCAGCCCATGAGTAGTCAAATTTATTCCACATGGGAATAATTCCATGCTTAAATCCAGCCTTAGATACATTCTAAAATCCTTTAATCAAAAGTTGACTGCGGTCTCTCTAATTGTCAAGTATTGTATATGAGATGAAAGTCAAAGTCGACATTATTGTGAAGTCACCATATGTACAAGACATACAGAGAGATTTTAGAAGTCAAATGAGTTATCGTGCAATGGTTTTAATAATGGATTGTCCGGTTCTTAAAATATCCATATGGGCTCACTGTTGTTCAGGGACACAGGGAGGTGGAGACTTTCCCAGCATGCACTGGTCCACAGGCCTCCTGTCTGTACAGAGTTTCCTGCAGATACAATATTTGAATTCCAAATACTGTTAGAAACATGTCTTTGAACTGAACATCTATTTACGGATGCTCGCAGTCAGCGTTGGTAAGATTTTAATTTATAGTTCAGTGTATGTAGTGTCAGTCACACAACGTTGCATGAAGTTAATTAACAGCATTGGACTGGTAAATGTGTGACAGTTTACCTTTATATCGTTTTAACTAACCCTTTCTTATACGCAGTGGGAGTCTTGACAGCATTCACCGGTGTTCAGAATCTATCTTGAGTCATCGCTGCATATATTCCTGAAGAGAGGCAACCTGTCAAGCTGTTTGCATGGCTTTGCATTGATTTGTTTGACAGATGACACGCAGCTGCACACTTTGCATCCGGGCTGAGTTGCCTTGGAGAAAGTACTTCTCTGCCCAAGTCATCACTCACTATCTGTTATTTCTCTCAGTCACTTCAGTGACTTCTAAACAGCAGCAGTCTAGTTTATTTAGAGTCCACCATACACACTCACGGACCATTTCATTAGGTACAGTTTGCTAGTGCCGGGTGCTGGAATCCATTCGAGGCACAGCGGGTTTATTGTCATGTTTAAGGAAATCAGTGCTGTGTTATCCTGCGCGAAAATATCCATTAAAAGATGTTGTACCCTGTGGTAAGGGGATGGGCATGGTCAGTAACGATAGTCAGGTAGGCAGTAGTGTTTAAAAAAAAAAAAAAATTAAAAAAAACATGCTCAGTTAGTACGAAGGGGCCAAAGGTTACCAAGAAAACCTTCCCGCAGCATCAGCAGCCTGAATTACAAGGCAGGGTGTGATCCGTGCCTTCATGTTGTTCACACCAAATTCTAACCCCGACATCTAAATGTCGCAGCAGAATTTATCAAAGCAGGTAAAGTTTTTCCCCGTCGTCCGTTGTCGAGTTTTGGTGAGCTCTTCCCCGCTGCTCCAGCACTGCTGCATGTGCAATTTGTGATTTGTGATGACTAAATATCAATATTGTGGGTGTAACTTGTTTCCTTTGCATTCCACCTAGTCAAAACAAATTCAGTAATTCCACCTTAAAAATTTATATATCAACTTTTTTCCTAATATTTCTCACAAAATTGGCAGTGCATATCACATTTCATAACATGTGGTGTTACACGTTGCCCTTATAGCGTTCTCACGGTTCAACCATATTCTAGGTACACTGGTTCTTCACCTCAGACAGTAGTTTGGAACGTTCCCAGACGAGCAGTGACAAGATGTCTACGTAGACCCGTTGAAAGTTGTGCGTTTTGAAGATGCTGGCTTTAGTGAAGTCAGAACGGCGTCAGGTTCTCCCTTGAGGCTTCTTTCAGCTCTTTGGTTTATGGCTCTCCATCAAGCAGCGCACTCTGCACCTCTCCAAAATGTCATCTCATTCCTCTCCATCTGACCATAAACAGTGTTGGCTCCTCGTTGTGGCGGAACATGTCTCATGATTGTTTTAGCAGACTTCTAGGACTCAGGAAAAAGGGAGCTTTTAAAGTGATGCTGCTTCAACTTGTCCATACTTGATTAAATAAAAATGGATCTCCTTTTGGCTTGATTCAAACTATAACGTCATGATTGTGTTCACTGCAATTTCTGCGCAGCGCGGCAGTTCAGGAATCCAATCATTTGCGGTTGGACTACATTTTCCACAGGTTTCCGATTCAAACAATAAAACCAGCTCTGCGATGCAGATCCCATTGAAAGGCTCTGGTATAAGCACTCCACAAAGGCAAGTCCTTAAACAACCAATGACAGTCAGGTAAAACATTAACTTTTGTTCTGCTGACAAGATGCTGCCACTGCTTCCTTATTAGTGGAAACAGGTGAAAGTGTGTGCGTGTGTGTGTGTGTGTGTGTGTGTGTGTGTGTGTGTGTGTGTGTGTGTGTGTGTGTGTGTGTGTGTGTGTGTGTGTGTGTGTATCCAGATGTCACGCTAATGGAGGAGAGGAGGTTGATCGTCACCCGAGCAACCCGTGAATCAACATCCACGCTGGTCTGACCAACCCGAGCGAGAGCATGACCCTTCCAGAGAGAGTGGGACGCGGCTTTCCCAAACATCAACCTTTCTCTGCGTCGCTGGGATGAACAGCTGGCTGTGAGAGCTCTGATAACTGTCTCTCGTGTTTTTCCACACTTTCCACAGTTTTGTCTTTTTTTTTTTTGTCTTTTTTTTTTGGAGCAGAATGCCTCAGTCTACAGTGACGGACGTTTTCGTCGGGGAACCGTGTATGAAATCTGTGCATTTGATTGAGACTTTGACTGTTGGTCTTCTCTGAAGTGAAGAACCAGTTTTTGCGGCGATTGAGCGTCAGTGTTTTGTTTCCTCTCTGCGGGAGGTTGATGGCGAGCTTCCAGTTGATCCGTGTCAAACTGAGCCGGACAGCGCTTTTGGCTCTGGCCCACTTCACATACCTGCTGGTAGGGGCCAGCATATTTCGGATCCTGGAGCGGGAGGCTGAGAGCAACAACCGAAACCACTTCCAGCTGGAGAAGTTGAATTTCTTAGTTAATTATACGTGTCTGGATGGACAAGCCTTGGAGAAGTTTGTTCAGGTTTTCCTTCATGTTTTTCACACTCTTTAAGGAATATTTAAGACTTTGTCTAAAACCGGTTAAATTGTGCTAAATTTGTACCTAATTGGACCTAATTGTTTACAAGTGGGTACGTGCAAATCCCTGAGTAAATATGTTAAAGAAAAGAGCTTGTTAAACACTGAGAAAGATACATTTTCTAGGGTTAGATATGGTAATAAATGATATTACAGTCATTTGACCTAATTAGTCAATAAGTGTGATGATCCCAAACATTTGCCAAAGTAAATACTGGCTTCACTTTCAGGGTCAATTTCCTCTTTTACAAATGTTTAAATGTTGAAGCTGAGTTGGACCTAATTTTGATCGTGTGAATATTTTTATTGTGTGACGTGTGTGTGTGCGTGCGCGTGTGTGTGTGTGTGTTTGCGTGCAGGTGATTTTAGACGCCTGGGAAAAGGGAGTGAATCCCTCGGGCAACTCGACAAACCCCAGTAACTGGGATTTTTTTAGCTCCTTTCTTTTTCGCAGGCACAGTCGTGACAACTATAGGTGAGCGTCTCCAATGTGAGGTTTCAGTTTGATCAGTCCAGGGTGGCCACGTGGCTGCTAATAATCCCCCCCTCTCGTCTGCTTGGCAGGCTACGGCAACCTCTCCCCGAGCACCGTGTCCGGTCAGGTGTTCTGCGTGTTTTACGCACTGTGTGGGATTCCGCTCAACCTGGCGTTCCTCAAACAGCTTGTGAAGTGTCTCACCGTCCACCTCGGTCGACTGGAGAGGGGAATGGTGTCGGTTGTTCCTCACAAGGTTTCTGATAATACGTGTCCGTTTTCCTCAGAAAAGTCCCATTTGTTGTATTTTTGGTTTCCATAATGCAGCAATCACATTTGACAAGCACTGCCTTACCCAACTGATACCTACAGGTGAAACCTAAAAGTACTCTGACCTGTTCTTTCCCAGCAAGCCGTCGAGGCTCTGGCGGTGAGTTTGTTTCTCCTCACTGGCAGCCTGCTGTTTTTGGTCATCCCTCCTCTGCTCTTCAGCTACGTGGAAGGCTGGACGTTTGGCGAGGGCTTCTATTTCGCCTTCATTACCCTCAGCACGATCGGTTTTGGAGATTATGTGGTGGGTGAGTAGAGAGAACGAACAACCGCTAACGTGGTGGAAAGACCGCAGCGGTCACTTCTGTCAAATTAAAATGTCTATTTTATTAATTTTGTAATTTTACACCTCCGACATACAGTCGGCCTACTGTAGAAACATTCATGTGAATTCTAACTCCCTTATCATGTTCTAACGAGGTGTTTTTTCCCCCTGTAGGGACCGACCCGGACAAGGAGTACATCTCTCTTTACCGCAGCCTCGCAGGCATTTGGATCATCTTTGCCCTCGCTTGGCTTGCTCTTGTCCTTAATATGGGAGCCAGAATAATGGAGCATTTGGTGGTTCTGACTCATCCAGGCTTTATGAAACAGGAGGAGGAAGAGGATGTGTCATCCAGGAAACTGGAAGGCACACAAAAGATATGACAACGGACTGTAGACAGGACCGTCAATAGGAAATATTGACCTGGTAGAATATATTGTTGTTTTCTGTACAGGCTGTGTTACAATAGGCAGTCCAGTTAAACAAAACAAACAAAAAAACAAAAAAAAACGGATGTAGCAGCTCATATTTTTTTGTTCGGAAAAACAGATGCGTGTGATATGCGCCCATGTTACAACTATCCATTCTGTTGTGTTTAAAGTGGAAAAAACATTCTATGTACTTTGTTTGCAATTCTACCTCAATTAAGCCAAAGAGTTAGTGCGGTACACTCTCAGTAAAAGATGTGTTTAATCAGGTGTTGCATCCGGTATGGATCGTTACATTTTTCCACTCAATTGTGAATAACTGCTGTAAATTGGTGGTGTTTTTTTTTTTTTTTGCACTCCTGTTTGTGTACTTTTAATTCCCACCTGAATGATATTCAAACAGAAACCAAAGATCTGACATATTTAATGTGCATAAAGCCACATAATGTAGGTGTGTGTGTGTGTGTGTGTGTGTGTGTGTGTGTGTGTGTGTGTGTGTGTGTGTGTGTGTGTGTGTGTGTGTGTGTGCGTGCGTGCGTGCGTGCGTGCGTGTGTGTGTGCCTGCGGGTGCTCGTGTGAGTCCACATCTGCACTTGTGTACTGATGGGAAACTGCAGTGAATTGAGCAAAGAGGGTTATCTTAAACAAACACATTCATCAAGATGGTGATGTGAGCTGGAAAAAGGAGGACGGGTGATGCCGCCTGTTGCGTTTTTTGGGGGTTTTTTTTCTCGAAACGGGTCAAATGAAATGCAAACACAACTGAAACTACGTTTTTATAAATATGTCAAACCAAGAAGAACAACTCTGTAAACTCCTCACGGTTCATTTCGGCCTGAAACACCAACAGTGATCTGGACTACAGGGGTTCAATTACAATATGATCGGTACAGGACATTGTTAAATGTACAGTTTGAAGTGAAAGTAATGCTGATTTGCATTCTTGTCTTGAAATATTTATTCTTTGTGTTCTATCTTTCTAAGCTGCTGCTTTTTATGTAAACACATACATATTTCATAACCAACTTAACAGACCATTCCAGGCTATTACCTGAAGCAGGGAAGGTATAAAAGACAACTGGTTGCCTTTATTTCGGTGTGTGGTGTTGGTGTTGGTGTGCTCCATTATGTACTGCTCAGCATCAATAAATGCCACCGCTGGTGTTTTGAGTTGCACCTCAGTCTCGTGCCTCTCTGTCAAACACTTAAAGCCATCGCCATTAATACTGACACATAGTCATCACCTTACACTCCACCCCGTGCTGCAGTCTCTCCCTCGTCTTTATTTTGCTCCTCCAGATTTGCATGTCGGGCCAGTGTAGTTATTGAGACAGTGTCGGAGGATGTTCATTTGCCTGCGATGCCCGAGAGACAGGTACACCCTGAGTCATCTCTGCCGCCAGCTGGAACGTTTGAGACGCTCAGCTTGCCTGGATCCTCAAGTTCAGACAAGGGAGCCAAGATGGGAATAAAGGAAATTTTCAATTTGGCCTGGGTGCCCTCCATCCTCATGCTCGCCGTGGTTTACGTGACCTACGTGCTGATCGGCGGGGTGGTGTTTTGGAAGCTGGAAGGAGAACTCGGAAAGAAGGACAGTGGCGCGTTACTGATGAGCAAAAAAAAGCTGCTTTTGACGTACACCTGTCTGAACCAAGAAGGGTTGGAGGCCGTGGCTCAGGTGAGGCACACAAACACAACACGAAAAGAAATAAATTCATTAAAAAAAAAAAAAAATTTAAATCCCAGTCAAACTGTGGGTTTTCTCTCCACTGTATTTACATTTAAACCACAACCACACCCCGTTTACAGTTACACGTTTCTGAAAGGGGGAATTTTAGCATCAATGAGCATTCAAAGCAGCTTCGACAAATTGGTGCTGCTTCTCTTTAGTTTCACATTATGTGACATTATAAATATTTTTAGTTGGATCACTGAGTTTACAGCAACATTCATTGTTGAGTCAGACATTGGAAGAATGTACTGTGTACTGTGCCTACAAGCTGGTGAAAGCGGCTTAATATATTTCCCAAAGGCATGCATTTGATAAAGTTTTCATCTAATTGGTATGTTTATTTTATTTACTCTTTATTTTTGCAGGAAGCAAGTTGCTAATTTGCATCTGTTGTCCCTAGTCAGGTAGACCAACAAAAAAAAGAAGAAGAAAATGACCATTTATTTATTCATATGTGCCAACAAAATATTTTTTCCTGACTTAAAATATGTATAAGATTTTCAACACTTTGTATTTTTTTTTTTTTAATCTTCACCTCAATAATCAACAGCAGTAGTGAGACAAGCTGAGGTCCAGTTCTTAAACTAGAACAGTAACCTAACCTGCTCGTGGGAACATTTTAAGCAACAGAGGACCATTTGAAATAACTAATGAGGTCAAAATAAAAAACAAAACATTTCATTACTCTGAATCCTATTTGAAATCTTGACCGGTGTTTAGGAGGCAAAGGCGTCCATGCAAATACCAGCTTGCCCTGCCTTTCAGCGCTGCACGTCCTACTTTGCCTATAAGTAGGCCTGACTTGATTTATACACCAGCTGCATCTTCTTCTTGGAAACTCATGAGGTTCATTTAAGCCACTCATTTCCTTCTAGATAAATGTACACCTTATGTTGCACTTCATTTCCAGAGTTTAAATAAAACACATTAAAGAACAATTGGCTGAAGGTTCTTCCCGGTAATGTGAGAGAAGCTGCTTTGATTTGCATTGTGTAAAAACAAATCCAAGCTGGCAGTAAAGTTGATATGCATGCCGCCACACAATTATGCAGAGCATTTAGACGAGAAAAAAATAAATAAATAAATAAAAAGCCTTCCTGTTTTTCTTGTGAAAACATTTTCCACACCAGAGTGGCATTTGGAAGTATTTCATCATAACTTTAAAGTCCTAGATAATAAGACCACCGGTCTCAGGCCGTTATGCATTACTTAGGTGTTTCCTCACATTAGTGTTGAGTCCTGAACACAGTGGTGAGAAGGGATTCCTCCGTGTCCTGCTGTCAACTGTGATGCATTGACCTGAATACCCCCAGGATGTTCAAATAAGCCGAAACAAATTGGATCAATACGTGCAGGAGTTACATAACTGTGAGTCATAAAGTCTGATTCAAGTCCATGGTAGATAGTGTTCTTTTATTTTCAAAAAAAAATAAGACGACAACGATAGAAAAAGTTGGTGAGTTTTATTTTTTATTTTTATATATTATTATCTTACATTTTTATTTTAGGTTGTTCAAGATTCATCAAAGGCGGGCCTAAGTTTGAAAAGCAACTACAGCACGGACGGCTTCTGGAAATTCACCAGCTCAGCTGTGTTTGCCGCAACCGTGGTCACAACCATAGGTTAGACATCAGACGATCAAACACAAGAGATTTGCACTCATGTCACATAAACACTGACGCCAATAAGGTCAATATACTGTAACACTGAACTTTAAATTGCATGCTGTAGTGAGACTGAGCACAGTTCTTCTTCCCCCGCGGTGAGATGGCACACTAACAGTTTACAGTTTTTCAGGCTACGGGAACATGAGTCCTAGTTCCACAGCCGGCCAGATCTTCTGCGTGTTCTTCGCACTGTTTGGCATACCGCTCAACATGGTGATGCTCAACAGAGTGGGCAAGTACATGCTCGCCATAGAGAGGAACATCTCTGAATTCATCGAGGAGAAGACCGGGCGCAAGGTGATGAAGTGTCGACCGCGTGTTTTGTCCCTTCAAGTGAAAACGACCCCTTGGAACGTGTCTAACACAACACTTCTCCGTCTCCCGTCTTACTGCAGAAGTGTACACGCTTTTTTGTCCACCTGGTGTCTTACCTCTGTGGCGTGGTTCTCTTCTTCATCGTGCCCATGGCTGTGTTCCAGCTGCACGAGGGCTGGACCTTCTCCCAGGCCATCTACTACTGCTTCATCACCCTCAGCACCATCGGCTTTGGAGACTTTGTGGCAGGTACAGCACGGCGGTCGTTGAAAAACAACAAACCGATTCGGTCTCAAGACGGTGCTATCTTGTGAGAATCTTGACTGCAATATGAATTTTATTATATAAGGACATATTTTGATGTGCTTTTCAGACAATAACCCAGACAGAGTATACCCAGAGTGGTACAGCGTCCTCATGGCCTCGTGGATCTTCTTTGGCCTGGCCTGGCTGGCGCTGGTCATCAACCACTCCATCGACATCCTGGAGCGGCTCAACACGCACTTCAAACAGTGGTGGCTTCATCAGAAGCCGGGGAAAGAGTCGGGCAGCGCTGACGGTGACAACCCTGACACACAGGTGGAAGAGGAAGATCAGATCAAGAAGTAGCCGATAAGACCGTAATCTACAAAACACGGGGGAGATTTCAATAAATCCATTTACGGTAGTTATAGAATTATGTGTCGAGATCAAGGCTTGTGAAACACACATAGGCCTAAGTCACGGCAGTCTGTGTGTGTGTGTGTGTGTGTGTGTGTGTGTGTGTGTGTGTGTGTGTGTGTGTGTGTGTGTGTGTGTGTGTGTGTGTGTGTGTGTGTGTTATCAGACTGCTGTAAATGCGGAGTCCTTAACTGTCACTGAAATACCGACTCATTTTTGATGGGTCAGGTTTGATTTCTTTTTTACTCCAAGCAATCCTCTCGTACTGTTTAAACGACAAACTAGTGACTCATGTTAATCTATCTGGTAAAAAAAAAATAAAATAAAAAAAAGCCTCTGAGGCTTGATGTTTAGAGAAAGACTCAGACTCAGCACTTCCTCTGCTCCGTGTCTGTCTGTGGGTTAGAGGACAGTGGGGCAACTAATGTGGGTCCGTCTGATCCTCTTCTCAGCATGTTACTGACCACAAACCAATTCATTTGCCAGCTTGGTCGCCTTTTGCAATTGTCTGTCTTAGCCACGGACGGACTTATTGAGGTGCATTTAAATGACTAGATTGTGCTTCGCTTAATATATGTACTCAAATGACCCAAGAGGTTCAGGCACAGAGACCTTTTAAAAAGTCTGTCGTTTATCATGATTTGTTAAAAATGTACATTGTTATCAACAATTTCAACAGGTGGTGGTGTTTCTGTATTTAATAAATATTTTACAAGTCAAATGCACTAAAAAAAAAAAAATATATAATGTACTTTCTATTCAAATTCATTCAATTTGAATGTAATATGAATTGTCCAAGACAACATTCAAATATTTACAGTCCTAGAGTATTTAGTAGAGCTTGGCTCATTTGTGCTGAAATGATCTTTTTATCCACTAGGTGGTGGTACTGCCCCAACAGTGGAAAAATGATCCATTTAAAACCAGAAGCAAAGCAGCAAATGTGCACTGTATATGAAGTAGTCTTGTAATCCAACAAACTAACTCTGTTGATCACGTCAACACTGTAAATTTGTGTACATATGTCAAAATTTAATATAAGCAGACCCATATACATTCTTTAGCAATAAAGATATTTCTGTCTGATGTAATTTCTTGTACTATTTCCATCATTAAATAAATGCGGGTCATGTGTTTGTTCCTTTGCGTTGCATTTCCCTTCACCATGGCCCACACCA
Source organism: Brachyistius frenatus (assembly GCF_029030835.1). Taxonomy (NCBI): domain Eukaryota; kingdom Metazoa; phylum Chordata; class Actinopteri; family Embiotocidae; genus Brachyistius; species Brachyistius frenatus. The sequence goes on from NW_027210884.1 coordinate 272,596, forward strand.
GAATACCACAATATGACTTAGCAGCAGTCAGGCGTGCAAACGCCTCTTGAGGCTCATATATTACAGAGCAAGTCAGGCAACACCGAGGAGGAGTGAATGACAAAGACAGAAGGCAAACAGCAGGGACGAGAGAATGGAAAATGAGAAAGAGCTGGAGAGATGGACGGCAAGAAAGAAGAATAACTTTATGATAAAAAAATAAATTAAAAAAAAAAAGGTATTTGAGGCAAAGTGCAAAATACCAGACTGCAGACAAAAGGCAGTGAAATGATTTTGTATTTTTTTTTTTTTCTGTGACAGTATGGAAATAATGAAGGGGAACCGAGGGGAAGTGGCAGGACTGTGACTGTTGGACAACAAAACGCCACATACCTGTTTGGCCACGGTTCAATGAGGATTGAGTATGTGTGAGGAGACTGGTGCCTCACTTGCTCCTGCATGCTGTCCACAGAGGATAATAACCCTGAAATTGAGGTTCCAAATATGTGCTTTGGAAATAGCCCAATCGTCGATTTCTATTTGTGCTTCTGGCTTTGCATAATTCAAGGGACCTGTAGTGAAGAAGTTACATTCAACCTGCTGATGTTTTATAGGATAAACAATGTTTGATTAAAACTAGGTCTGGTACCCAACTTGTCTGATGTATCCACACTTTCTGGAAAAAAAAAAAAAAAAAATTAAAAAAAATGTTGTGAACAGAATTTGCTTTTTGCAAAACGCTCCTCCGCAAAAGGACGAGAAGTTAGCACTTAGGCTAAATATGTGTGTAACCCCAGATGAACCATCTTGTGCTAAATTCTCACTGGCACATTAAATGTTTATTTATAATTAAACTTCCGTTTTAGTAACTTTGTTAAAATCTCCAGCTCGCAGGTGAAGTATAATTTAAATCGCTTCAGTTTGGATGAAAGTTAAAGCACCTTCAGTGCTCTGGTATAATACATCGCATATGGAGTACATGTCTGAATATTTTAAACATTGAATATTCAGCTCATTTTTGCAATCCATTTAATCTATAAAGTAATTACAAAAAATGTATTACACTAAGTGACGTCTTTCATTTGCTTGTTTTCTCCAAAATTCAGTCCAAAACTTGTTAATATATATATATATATATATATATATATATGTATTTGCTGTCCTATACTAAAGAGAAGCAGCAAAGCAGCACATTTGATATTTTGCTATATAAAATGCCTGAAATCATTAATCTATTATCACAACACATTGCTAATTCCTTTTCTGCCAGTTGATTTAGTTAATCAACAAATCAGTTAATCGGTTAATCAACTAAACCTCTCATATTGTACAAATAATGAAAGCATTACTAAATGGTTGATGAGCTTCCACATCCTCAGTATGGATTCACATCGCTGGTTTTTTTTTTTCCTCCTAAAGCCAGAATTACAAATGCAGTAACAAAAAGCAGTGCTGTAGTGAAGAAATTTCCCCTCGGGGATTAATAAAGTGTATAAAATCAAATCAAAAAAATCAAAAATCAAACCACATGTCACACATGCAGAAAACTGTGTAAGATATTTGGAATCTGTAGGTGTCTGGTATTGTGGTTTTCATGCGATTGTTCGCATTGTATAACTGTGCTGCTAGATACAGCCTCTGCTTAATGTGTTGCACTGTTGTTTGGAAACATTTTGGATGCTTCATGCATCAGATGGACCGTGGCCTATCACATATATACAGTGCATCCGAAAAGTATTCACGGCGCTTCACTTTTCCCACATTTTGTTATGTTACAGCTTTATTCCAAAATGGATTAAATTAATTTTTTTCCCCTCAAAATTCTACACACAATACCGCATAATGATAAAGTGAAAAAAGTTTTGGGGAAATTTTTGCAAGTCTATTAAAAAAAAATTTAAAAAAAAAAAAAATCACGTACATATGTATTCACAAACCTTTGTCATGACTCTCAAAATTGAGCTCAGGTGCATCCTGTTTCCACTGATCGTCCTTCAGATGTTTCTACAACTTGATTGGAGTCCACCTGGTAAATTCAGTTGATTGGACATGATTTGGAAAGACACACACCGTCTATATAAGGTCCCACAGTTGACAGTGCATGTCAGAGCACAAACCAAGATATGAAGTCCAAAGAATTGTCTGTAGACCTCTGAGACAGGATTGTATCGAGGCACAGATCTGGGGAAGGGTACAGAAACATTTCTGCAGCATTGAAGGTCCCAATGAGCACAGTGGCCTCCATCATCCGTAAATGGAAGAAGTTTGGAACCACCAGGACTCTTCCTAGAGTCGGCCGCCCGGCCAAACTGAGCGATCGGGGGAGAAGGGCCTTAGTCAGGGAGGTGACCAAGAACCCGATGGTCACTCTGACAGAGCTCCAGCGTTGCTCTGTGAAGAGAGGAGAACCTTCCAGAAGTACAACCATCTCTGCAGCACTCCACCAAGCAGGCCTGTATGGTAGAGTGGCCAGACGGAAGACACTCCTCAGTAAAAGGCTCATGACAGCCCACCTGGAGTTTACCAAAAGGCACCTGAAGGAGTCTCAGACCATGAGAAACTAAATTCTCTGGTCTGATGAAACAAAGATTGAACTCTTTGGCCTGAATGCCGAGCGTCATGTTTGGAGGGAACCAGGCACCGCTCATCACCTGGCCAATACCATCTCTACGGTGAAGCAGGGTGGTGGCAGCATCATGCTGTGGGGATGTTTTTCAGCGGCAGGAACTGGGAGACTAGTCAGGATGGAGGGAAAGATGAATGCAGCAATGTACAGAGACATCCTTGATGAAAACCTTCTCCAGAGCGCTCTGGACCTCAGACTGGGGCGAAGGTTGATCTTCCAACAGGACAACGACCCGAAGCACACAGCAGAGATAACAAAGGAGTGTCTTCGGGACAACTCTGTGAATGTCTTTTGAGAGGCCCAGCCAGAGCCCAGATTTGAACCCGATTGAACATCTCTGGAGAGATCTGAAAATGTCTGTGCACCGACGCTCCCCATCCAACCTGATGGAGCTTGAGAGGTCCTGCAAAGAAGAATGGGAGAAACTGCCCAAGAATAGGAGCCAAGCTTATAGCATCATACTCAAAAAGACTTGAGGCTGTAATTTCTGCCAAAGGTGCTTCAACAAAGTATTGAGCAAAGGCTGTGAATACTTATGTACGCGTTATATTTTCATTCTTTATTTCTAATAGATTTGCAAAAAAATGTAAACAAACTTTTCTTCACTTTGTCATTATGGGATATTGTGTGTAGAATTTTGAGGGAAAAAAACTAATTTAATCCATTTTGGAATAAGGCTGTATCATAACAAAATGTGGAAAAAGTGAAGCGCTGTGAATACTTTCCGGATGCACTGTAGAACAACTCATGCAAAGGCAAACTGTTTATCAGATGCACATTCACGCACGGAGGTCTGTGCATGCTCTTTATCTCATCTGCACGCACAGGAGTAGCAGATATGAATCGACTGGCCTATTAATCACGTGGCTGTGCTTTAGAAGTTCTGTGCATGACCTTTTAATTGCACACTCTGATCTTTCATGCCAATCCAATAAATATTATTAATGGGTGTTGTTTTATTAAAACCGTCCAAACTCCAGAAAGACTCTCAGCATACCTTTTTTTTTTTTTTTTAAACTGGAAAGATGCCAGACAACTACGGCTGTGTACAGACTTTATGGTTGAGATATTAGTTATATAAATTTCATAACAGAAGCTTCAGGATCAGTGACTTGTGCTTGTGTTCTTACTTTTGCTCTCATTGTTTTCCACAGTACAAATAAGGTATAACAATCCCCGCTGATGACACCAAGGCCCCATGTTGTCATTAACTACTTACTACTTACACAAACAGCTTCTTTGATTCTCATGTTTTATGCTTTATCTACATTGTATAAAGTACAGAACTCTGCTGGCACACGTGAAGTGGGAGGAAACTTAATACTACAGTTGCTCTGGTACTGGTGACAGTTTAGACATCGCAGCTGTGTTGTTAAGGTTTGAGGAATCGGTGCACATCAACGGTTCATTTAAATTCGATTGAGAGTTTTTTCTAAGATTCTGTCATTTATGCACAACCTCTGAGTATGACACTGTGAAGAATTAAAGAAATACAACAGTCAGAAGGTTTTCCCTCAGACATATATTAACGCTTTGTCTGCAGCACCACCCTTCATCAAACTATTTTTTTTTGTTGCATATTAATCATTATATAGTATGCTCAGATTTGTTAAAAGAGAAACAACTAGGCTCAGATAACTGTGGACAATAAAGCTAAACTGGGACTGCAATTTAAAATATTACTGCTATAAATGGATAATGCCTTAGTGATAAGCCCATGGTTGTGAGTGATAAAAAAAAAAAAAAAAAAAAAAAAGCATAGCTCAATTTTACTGGGGTAATTATCAAATGCATGTACGGTACAGTAGTGCTGTAGAGATATCCTGAGGGAAAACCCAACATTCACAGCCACACACTGTATGAAAACAGTTGTTTGTTTCATTCACCATTTCTCTCTTTTGATTCAAATTTTTTTGTCTTTCACATTTGCGCTCCAGTATCAGTCAAGTGATATGTTTGCCTTATGCGTGTCCCTCTCCGTCCCACTCATTGGATTTCAACTCAGAGTCCTGAGCCAATGAGAGGATAACATGCGCATTCTGCCTCTAAAGTCCTGTTCGCATTACTTTCTCTTGCCTCCTGCTCACCCATATTTGCCTTTTTAGTGACACAGTTTCCCTCATTAACCTCAACCCCCTCCCCCTCATCTCAAAATGCAGAACGCATGTGCTCCTCAAGAAGAAGAAGCCAGAGAGGAGGGCACATTAGCTGATGGCCAAACAGTAGCGATGGCTTTTGTTGAAAAGTCTATTTCACTTCACTTGCAATATTCCTAACTATTCCACCATGCAATTTACAACCTGCTTAAGTTTATGTGCTGAGTCACTGAAAACACAGATTTGTGTCTGCCAGCATGTGTTTGTCTAATGGAGGTCGCCACCCCTCCGCTCGCCTGTGTTTTTGACTCGACCTGACGTCAGTGTGCCTTGCTTAAAGAAAAGGCCATTTGCTTACCAAACAAAAACAAAGGGCCAAGCAGCAAAGTCACACTCATACCAGTAACAACAGAGCAGAGCAGACAGATAATAACTCAAGGGCATGGTGATCTGCCCAAAACACTGTGAAAGTTCACCTCCCCGAGTACTTATTAACTACAGTTGAGCAAAAAAACATGTCTGGATGTGTAAATGACGAGGTCAAAACCGTACAGCATACTGAAAATGTGTAGTATTCTGCAAGGGAACCCATTGGTACCACTTTTATATCTTGTTTGGAGCGCATACAATATACTTTGTTATTTAATTTAAAGATTTTTTTTTTTAATCATGCTCTACAACTGGGTTCAATTTGATTTTAACAAACCATGTAAATAGATTTCAATTTGTGATTTCGTCAGGGCCCGAGCAGGTCGGAGGTCACGGGTTCGAATATTCAAAAGGTGTATTTTTTTTTTTTTTAACACAAGAAATGAAGAAAAGAGAACTAAACTCAAAATACTACAAATTGAACTGCAGTCGAACTGTACCAAACCTCAACAAAACACAAAAGTCATCGAACTGAATGACCCTGACGGTGCACATACCGGCTGGACAAACCACAAATGGTTAGGCAAAACACAATGGGCTCTATTTTTGTCCGCCTGGGAGCTGCGCAGGCAGCGCAGGCGTACTGCAGGCAGAAGATGACTCGCATGTAAGTGATTCGATAAATAGGATCGGGTACCGAAATCAGGAATGGTGTACTCTGGACTAACGATTTAAGCATATAGTGAGTGAGAACCGGGTCTCAGCAACTGTGTGCGAGTGGAGGGGGTCGCTTTCTTTTACCCGCTGCTGAAGCCCGTCTTTGACCCCATGCACACCTGGCAATAAAATCCAATCTGATGTATCCTGGCATGATAAGTGCAGGTGTGCACGCACCCAGGACGTATTCCGATCTGCTGGAGCTTCATTTGGAGGTGGTCTGGGACACATGGCCACATTCTATAGCCATTCTGGTGGCTCTGTGTGGTTGTATTTAGGTACAGTGGTGTTGGGTGATAACATCCTCACTGAATGCTAACATGCTGCTGTTTAGCAAGTGTTGTGCTGTGATGATGAATTTCATTCATTTTGCATTTATGCGTTAAAGAAATGATTGCGCAATGAATCGTTCAAGTCAGTTTTCAAGCAGAAAGATGATCTGGTTCCAGCTCCTCAATTAAAATGTCATCACAATATGTTTTCATATTTCATAATATACAATTTTCAGACATTTTAGACAATTTAGCAACAAACAAAAAAAAAATCAAGAAAAGAAACAACAGAATGGACATAATCTTTGGAGGTTACTCTTTATGACATATAAATAATTGAATCTGAGGATGCCATTCAATAAAGAGATAGAGAGAAAATGATTCCATGGTGGTTACCACCACTTTAAAGAACACTGACATGTTCGTGGCACACACCAAAAAAAACTATAATTGGTAGATTACAGAGCATGTGCTGACCTTGAATTGACCTACGGTATTAAGCAATAATCATAAATTGCCAACATTTTTCTAGGTTGACTGAGCTGTAACGGTGTTCTGTTTACACGCTCCCTGATAACCCAGACAACTACAAAGATTCAGTGTCACTCACTTTAGGGCCTCGCGGTGTGAACACAGAGAAATGACTTTTGTCAAAGCCTGTGTGTTTAGTGCCTCTGTCCGAGCTGGTCTTTGTCCAAGTCAACCCGTGTGCATGTTTGCATGTCTGTGTCTGACTCACTAGATTACAAATCAGTGAAAACTGAGTGTGAAATCCGTAGTACAACCGCAATTAGATGCAAGTACACAAAAAGCACTTGTAATATATGATGAGACCAAGAGCTTCTGCATTAATAATCTCCAAAATAGGTTCATGCATTCGATAGAGAGTTTTCAGACTTCCAAAGGTTTCCAAAGTTTCCAAAGTACACATACTGTTGTAAGTTACGTGTTACTGAGCTATCATGAACAGTTACTCAGAGATCCTCGACTCCACACGAGTGGGTGTATTCTTGTTGACCGTCCACACAGCTAAGGTATGTCACGCTGCATAGCTCTTGAGTCTAAACATGTTTTTCTCGATAACTGGGCTCAACAATTTCAGGTCCTTCTTCCTTGTTAAACAAACAGATTAATGCTTTGATAAAAAAAAAAATTCTCTGAAACCTAAATCTTTAAAAGGAACAAGTTGGGTATTCAAGGAGCTGCAAAAAGCTTTTTATCATAACTCTTGAGTCACACAGAGCCAAACCCAAGGCATTGCAAGTTGATCAGCAGAGCGCGAAACCCCATGGTGGAGTACTGGCTGAGTGTTGCACTGACATTCTTAAATCAAAACACGTTGAAATGTCAAAGCATGCAAGGAAAACCTGACAGCACAATAGTATGAGTTTCACGCAAATGTAAAATATCGTATACTGAAGGAAAATTTTGTTTTATCGCCACCCTGGTTACCAGAAACAATCATAAACCCATATGATTGATTAAAAACGTTTTATTAGCGTAGGTTTATAACACTTGCAAACTCTTTTACTGGGATTGCTGGTGAATGTTAACTCAATTAAATCGACTAGAGAGCAGCTAATTGTTGACAGAAGATTTTGTGTCCTGAAGCGTTTCGGAACTAACACTGTAAACTTAAAAATTGTACAAACAGTTTCTCCCCGGTTACCCTCAATAAACTCAAGTCACATGTCATCTTTCGGGCCCTAGTCACATCCTTATGTAATAGAGCTTTTTTGGTTTTGTTTTGTTTTTCAAAACCTGTCTGCAAATCAATAGATTACAGTGTGACTAAAACACATAAAGACATAAAGACAAGATAGAGGTTCTCCTTAAAGGGTGTGTTCCTCCGGCTGCTGGCTCACATATTCATGCACATTACAGAGTAAAGGGCAAAGATTTGTACTGATGTCTAGAATTACAGTTCTAAGCTTGTAAACTTGTGACTGATGTCATATGGGCCTGTAATAAAATGGGTGCTGTAACTTGTGGTTATGTGAACTGTTCAATGAAAGCTTTGTATCAGCTTTTGTAATCTGTATATGGCAGTTATTGATGCCCACAAAATCGATTTTTAGCATTATACAGGGAGGTTTTAAGAGCATTTCATAAATTAATTTGGTCAGAAATGGTTTATTGATATATCAAGAAGTAAATAGTCCTTCACTTAAAAGATATATAACTTAAAATTAAAGTCAGGGTGTTGTTTATTTTCAGAGTAATGTGATATTTCTATTTAATGACACACATAATGGAATCTTGTGATAATGTTTCCCGATAATAAAAGTAAACTCTGAACCCTGATATGCAGTTATGTCTGCTTTGATTTTACAAGCTTGTTCTGGGACTTGTGCACCTTTCATACACTGGGAACACTAATCTTTGTTTCAGGAACAGTTGATCTAGTTAAGGCACTGATGCACCATGAAGTTAGATATTGTAGATAGTCCCAGCCAATTGCATGCCTTCGCTCATCCCACTGCATTTCCTCTCTGGCTTATACCCTCTCTATAGCACAGACAAGCCTGTACATGAGAAAAGAGCAGCAACATAAACAACCTGTGGCGTTAAGTCAGCAGCTGGGCTCGCCTGTTTCAACCTTCCCAAACCAGTCTTTTGGAGGGAATGCTGACAACGTTAGGCTATATATAGGCTTCCTAATTTTAAAATAACTAACAGAAAGGAACGTGAAGAGACTTGTCATGCCACTGACATAATCATTAAAAATAAATAGGCCAATATTGATGCTTGAAAAGCATACTCAAGAGAAGCACCTTATCTATGTCTGATTTCCCTACAAAGCCCTTTTGTAAAATTACTTTTCTATTGCATTGTTATAGGAAAGTACCAAGTCTGTTTCTGATAAGTACTTCATACACTGACATGTACTGAGATGTAATCACAACTCTTTTCAACCACTGACCAGAATGTACAAATATGAGGGTTTGAATTTAGAGTATTGTGACATGCGACATACAGTACATCTAAATCCAAAATAGACATATCGTAAGCGAAATTATCACTGACATTAGCATTTCTGTTTTGTAACTGCAGTGTAACGCCAATGGTCTCAAAAAGACAGATTTCGAGTTCACACGTCTCATACTTAAGGAAGTAATCCTAACAACTTTCTGCAGGGACTTTCCATATCATTGAGCAGCAGGTGAGCAGCAGGAGGGATGGGTGAAGATAAAGTGGAGGACTATTTGCACAGAAGATAAAGAAATCTACCAAGAAGAGACAAGAGCGTTTGTCACCGCTATGGATCAAGGTCCAAAATCAATTGGACACTTCCTCCCAAAGCTCAAGCTTTGTTGTGATGATACAGATTGTCAGAGTTCCATGTCGCTGTCCTGCCTGCATGTCTGTCCTTTCAGTTTGTAATAACGGCTGCCCATTATGAACCAAAACTATGATAACCCTGATGGTATCACCTGTATGTTTTCAACTTCAGAAGTGAACCACAAAAACACTTTATTTAGCCAAGTTAGTATTAACAAAGTGAGTTTATAAAGTTTTAGTTTTTTTTTAAGCGTGGTATCTTTTTACAGAACTCATTATTTGCTTTGGCGAACAAACTGGTTCTGGTCTCTAAAGTGCAGTACCTCACGGAAACTGTGAGTACAACACCTTGCCTTTAGGCTGTCTGAAATTTTGCATTCAACTCAATGTACTATCAACAAACTGTTTCAACTCCCTCTAGCATTTTCAAAAATGCCTAATCAGCAACACAGGATTTATTAACTAACAGTAATTGTTAGTTTTACAATAAGATGTAGAAAGTTTCAATACAAGTAAGACGGGAAAAATAGAATAGGCTATACATCAAATATACTATTCTATATACTGTACAGCAACATGTCAGTTTCTGCTTTTGTATTTTCAGTGCATAATATACCAATTTCCTGTCGGCCTACAACAAATTGTCAGTATGTGCTCAAATTGTACACATGTGCGTGAGCTTCTGTCTTTCAGTCCTCAGACTTTCATGTTTGGGAACACATGAAGATGGTCACTCAGAGAAAGACATGCCGACCTTAAGCAAATTAGCTAGCTGATTGTGCAGGTTTCCTTCCCTTCAAGAAGCTCGGGAAAAAAAACACAACACAAACACAAAACAATGGGACTAGGAGGCGGTTCTTCAGTCTTTTCACATGGTCAAATCACTGTACACACCTACACTCACTATAAATAACCCTTTTAAAAAAAAAAAAAAAGGACTGGCATACAATATTACTTAACAAACAGGAAGAGCATACTGTAAACTGTTCAACATCTCAGTGATTGCGAGAACATTCATTCAATTTATTATCACAAAATCAGAAGATTCTTCTCAACTTTACAATAAAATCAGTTGTTCATTGTCAGTATTGGCATTGTGTAACTCTGCTGCCACCTGTGGTAAGGTCAGAGGTCAGTGACAGTTATTGATCCGCGCTGATTTAGCTGTTTCGCTTGAGGACAGTTGAGCAGGGCAGAAGCTTGCCAACATGTTGAACTTGAGTAACCTGACTGAGAAAGAGTTTGATAATCAAACTTGAATTTCCCTTGTCCCAGAAACACTGCCGACATGACGCAAACAACAACTGCAAGAGTCTGATTTGGTTTCTCCTATCAAAACAACTCAATGTTGACATTCATGCGTGAGATGTTAAAATAGTAGGAGAAAAGACCTGTAGCTATTTTTCAGTTTTCAACGTGGAATAATACACAGCATGCCAAATTTCCTTGAATTCACATGTGACATGATTTTACTGCCCAAAAATCATTGATGCATTTTTTTTTTTCTCCAATGTGGACAAGAAATTCTTTGTTCAATCACTGCTTTCATGCAAATAAACCTTGAAGATGATACACCCAGCTTTTACCAGGAATTTAATTGTTGTTTCCCTCCTTTCATTCCGAGAATGGAGAATAGTATTTTTAATGAACAAACATTAAACACCCAAAGCAGGTTTTTTTTGTTTGTTTGTGATGTCAGTCTTTAAAAGTATATTTTACAATCCGCTCCTGCTTGGCCTCTACAGCTTGACTTTCACATGCTTTCCTGCTGGTTAGAATTCACCACAATCTTGTCTCATATGACTATTTATGAGAAATAAAGAGATGACAGCGTCCTGCTTTTGGATAAAAATCTACATGTGACAAAAAAGGCAGTCACGCAAAAAAAAAAAATGCCTGAACTGCCAGGAAAGAAACCGACAATGACTTTGGTTTGGATATGAAGCATTGCGACATCTATGTTCAACTGTAAAACTAGTATTTGTCTGTAAACACAAGCAGCACTATTTCAAGATTAGAATAGTGGAAACTCCAGTCTTTCAACTATCGCTAAAGATTATTCCCTATTTTGAGACTTTTGGGCACCAATTGAAATATGTGTTGAAACATGCACAGTGGACATTGGGTTATCTGATGTGAATTTTCCAGTTGTCTTATCTGGACAGCTGGAAGATGCGGAAGTCCGCCTGTGTCCCAAAGGACTTTTAGTCGGAGACCACCACAATGGCCTTCATCAGCTCTGTAGTATACTATGCAGTATCTGTGAACATCTGTATGTTTGAACTGCATATAATGACAGCCCTAAGGGACCAATAGAGCAAAATTTAACATTTAATACATCTCTTTAAAATGTATGGAAAGACAGTTCTGACGTCAAAATCAGCGGGTTGCATCGCTTCCCACTTTTATTGCAGCATGGGAAACCTCACAACTGATACTCTTTTAGGGGTTAAGCGATGTGCATCTAATTCACATGACAAAGCACCATGTGACTGATAATGGAATGTTTTTTGTTGTTCCTGAATTACAAGCACGATGAAATGATTTTATGTTCACCGAAATAGTGATTTTGCAATGTTCTTGAAAGAAAGACAGTTTCATCTTGATAAGAAAGTCAAGTTTCAAGTCTTCTTCGGGAATTGCAAAGGAACACTGGTCGTTATGTAAGAATCTGTGTATGAGAGAAACTTGTTCAACACACTGAGCTGCCTCACTGTTCATCTCTGATCTTTGTCACTGGCAGACCTGCCTGTCAGTGCCACTAAAGCCAGCACTCAGCTGAGTCAGCTGTTTTAAAAAGTGCAACATTTGCATAACTCCATGTGAGCATTTTAACTGTTTATGCTACATTTCATGCTGGGGGTTAAAATAAGCATGTGATGTTTTAAAATTGAATGGAGTAGTTACACATTATGAGAAATATCCTTGTTTGCTTCCTGGCCTTTTCACGCTTTTCATTTTTTTACACATTGTTTTTCTTTGCGCAAGTTAAGCAAGTGGGGTAAAATGTGTTTATTAATTAGTGATATGGCCCTTTCAGACAAAAGGCGGTAGAGCAGAGTCATCCTGAAGACTTAACATAAAGACAAACTTGTGTTGTACAATTCATTGAATTCAAACACACAAAATATGAGCTTTTCTTCCCATTTTGACTCCCACGTCAGGCATGCTGCAGGAAATGTGTTTTGATTGATTTTTAGGCTAAAAAAACTAAAATATGTTTACGGGAGCTATACCAAACAGTGGCAGAGCAAGCACTGCTTTAAATGTTAAAAGTTGTATTTCAGCATTGTGAAGAGCGATGTCAATTACAATGTCGGTGTCTATGGCCTTCTGTTGTATTGCAGATCTTTTCACGTTTGTTTATGCAACAGAGATGATAATCGAAGTTACGCGCATAACGTCACAGCGGGATATCCAAATAGTGTCCGGCACGTATCATCAGCTATCTGCCGTTGTAGCCGAGTAAGTGTTCTACGTAGCAAACACTATAATAAGGGAATGAATGGACAAGATGTACAATTTCAACACAAGTTCCAACAATGGTGGAGACGATAGAGCTGTGAGCGATGAGGACAGTTGCAGCAACACTAGAAAGTATCAAAGGAGAGTAATGCTTAATTCAGGTATGAGTTTCGTGGTCAATGCAGACTGGTTAAATGCTGCTACAGTAGTTTAAAAATTAACCTTAAAGGAGGATTTTGTCCTGGGCAAACAAAATTACTGTTTTGAGGCTAAAATAAATATTTTAATGAGGGACGTTTTGTGTATAATTAGTTCAACTGTGCTGGCATGTTAATGCAGGCTACGTCTAACTCTTAAAAACACAATATGTCAATGGTGTTCCTTGACACGGTGTTTCTCGCAATGAAATATCCAAGAGAACAAACTATTCTTCACAATCCTATAACATCTCTAATGCCGATCAGATGTTAAACTGGTTAACACTTGCGCTACCAAAGCCTGCACGGCGCTGTAGATGCGCTAGTCACCGTGTGTCGCTGTGATCATAACCCTGACTTTTACACTGTTACGCATACTGCGAGGTGCAGAGAGATTTGCCAATAACTTTCAAGTAATCGAAAAAGTTTGATTAAGTCAGCTTTTTGTTTTGTCGAGACCATAAACTTGACATACTGTAAGGGCTTAAAGTAAGTTTGTCTTTTCGCTGAAGGAAGAGAGTGAGTGTATGTGTCAGTGTAACTGTCTAAAAATGAACTGGGTTTATACGATACTTGTACTTGCTGGTGCATGAAACAAGACACACACACACACACACACACACTGAGAGAAAAGCCAAGGGCAATGAATGATCCTGTTGCAATATCTTATAGTTTTGCATGCCAAACTCTCACTCAGTCACCAATTACGCTTAAAGGCCACAGGCGCATCGAGGTCTTGTAACAGTAATTATTTCAGAAGTATGAACAATATACGAAGTTTCCTTTTCAAGCACCTTCTGCGTCAGTCTATTGCAAATTACATGCAGTGTACCTCTTTACTCTTGGTTGTCCATAACGACAATACACCCTGCAATCTCTGTCTGACGTTCTGCGGTTTAAACACGAATCAATATTATGTGTTCCTCTGTTTGATCTTTGCTCCTCACAGTAGCCTATCGACAAAGAAAGCACGTCACTTGAGCAAACATTTGAGCAGTTGACGTCTGGACATTGACATACATTTAGGTGCACGTTCTTCTCCAACTAATCAACATTTGAATTTCACTTTATCATTTGCGATATTGTTGCGTGTCGATGGACGCTACCTTTCCGACCACCCTCAGGCCATAATTAGGCAACACCTGGTTCTTGACATGTCAAACAGGTTCAGGAGAATTAGCTGAAAGACAGCTCCTAATTTACAGCACATATGGCAGTCTTTTACTGTCTGTGGTGGAATTCCGCTATCCTGAAATCTCTTTGTGGCTTTGCAAGCAGGTGACTTCGTATATAAATAGGACTTATCCTGTAAAGTATGCCCCTTTTTGCTTCTGAGGACAACATCATGAAAAATCTATTAAAACTCATATCAGGCTGCAGTTTTAAGGCTGGAACGCATTGGTCAATAAAAGGTTGTTTTTTTTTTGTTGCACAAACTTCATACCTGCACAATTGTATCGCATCACAAAATAAATAGAGGGAAATCATTTGTGCATTTAGTCAATACGTGCTTTTTGATTATGTTCAATTCACATAACTGTCTCGAATGGAAATCTCATTTGCATTCCTAATCCCAGAACTTGAGTCCTCCTTGAGATAAAGACGTGGTTTTAAGATCAACCAACGACTAAAATATTCGCGTTACAACTTTCGCATGTAGAGCTATTTTCTGAGGGTGAAAACGGTTCCAATTTAACCTCCATCAAGTTTTGGAATTTTGTTCAAATTGTAGGAGTTTTAAGGGAGATGTAAAAAAAAAAAAAAAAAAAACCTCTGAACACCTTGTTTTGTTTGGGACACTTTTTTTAAAAGTTTTGAACCGACTTCTGAGTGCGTATAAGTGTCTTGGCAGCCTGTGCACCTGTAGTTAAAAAAAAAAAAGAGGGGAGGGTGTGTTGGGGGGGGGGGGGGGGTTAGCGAGAGAAATCAACAAATGTCTGAGTTGGTGCCTCCTTCTGCTTGACTTTCTGGGCGGTTCCCCGTTTCTCCTCTTCTCTCGTCCACCCAATTCGATAAGGCAGTTTGTTTCACTGGCCGCGCACGTGGAGAGCGATCACCTACTGCGGCTGCGGTCCGACGCGCGTTTCGCTCCCCCCTCCAAAAAAAAAAAAAAAAAACAACTTTCCCGAACTGCTTTTTTACACTATTAGGTCGCGGGTCCGATGCTGCCGGCAGCTGCGCGTCTCACTCTTCTTCTTTTTTTTTGTTTTCTCCCCTCAGCCCTCTCGCACGGAAAGAAGAAACTTTTTTTTTTTTTTGTAAGCCTTAAAAGATTTTCTGAGAATGAGCCCCGCATAACTTCGGGTATTGTTGTTATCCACCCCTTTCCTTTCTCTTTCTCTCTCTCTCTCTCTCTCTCGTTCCCCCCCCCACCCCATCCCATCCCCTCTTGTCCCGCGCACCGCACGTTGAGTCATTGTTCATAAGTATGGTAGATAAAGGCCCCTTGCTGACTTCTGCCATTATTTTTTACCTGTCCATTGGGGCAGCGATTTTTCAAGTCCTGGAGGAGCCCAATTGGAAGCGTGCTGCAAAGAAGTATAGTGCAGAGAAGGATAAAATACTTGCGGACTACCCTTGTCTGTCGAAAGGTGATTTGGACAGAATATTAGAGGTATGGACACGTCGTTAAATTGACAATTTTTCCCTTTTGAATTCCAGGAAATGGATCCCACTCACCGCATTGCCTGCGTCGGCTATTTCAGTCCGCATCACAGTGATTTCGAGGTGAATCACCTGACCTGTGTTTAATATGCTGCTGCAGGGTTTGTTTTTTTTCTGCAGGGCTGACACATTAGGGTTTAATAATAAACCTCGGCTGGCTTACACCAAACTTTAAAAAAAAAAAAAATTTTAAATTTAAAACTCCTGCAGGATGAGACGTTGTCAGTCCGCGGTTCATCTTTGTGCGGGTCAACACACCCACTGCTTGGAGCCACCGGCCCCAAAGCCACACCAATTGGCATGCAAGGCAATTCGTGAGTGCATGCCTGTGTAATTTATTGTATCTTTGGCGGGGTCCTAATGTCCATGACTCGTGCTGATTACTATTTTATTGTAGCTACAGTTTGTTTTTCTGATGGAAACCTGACATTGTGTCTGGAGCAGTGATTGTGGTAGCTACCGGAGGGGGGGGGGCAAAGGGCCCAATCTGCAACTTCAACCCTTAAAAAGCTGAAGTACATGGTGTTCTGCTGCCAATTTCTTGTCAATGTGGCAGTTTTTCAACCAGTACTAGAGCGGGTGCCATTGACCTCCTTGTTACTTCACTGTCAACATTGAATCAACCCTGCTGTGATTTTTGTTTTTTGTTTTTTTTTCCCTGTGTTTGACCCCATGACATGTTGTTTGTTCACTTAACTGGAATGTTAGCACTTTTGTGACTTTAATTATTTCCATTTGTCTGAGATGGATACCCTGTATGATTTGTGGTGGTGGTGGTGATGGGGGGAGGGGGGGCAAATCTTTCACTATAGGAAGTGCGCTGAAAAGAAGCTTTTTGCAACATAACATGTCGGAAGAAGAATCCCCTGCGCTAAAAACACCGACGATGGTTCACATCTGTCGAGACAAGATATCGGGTATTATTGCATTTGTTTTTGTTGTTTTTTAATTTTGCATTTTGCACTTGCAAGTGTGACCAGAAACATGTCTGAACCTGTGCCCCCTTTTTGGGCCCAGTATTAGGGAGATTTATTATCTCCCCCATCCCCCTTTCCGCTTCCTTCTGCTTCTCCCTTTTGTGTTTGGGGGACCAATGAACCTCCCCCGTTCATGGCAACCTCTGTAACAGTCAAATACTCGCAATGGCTTAATCTGAATGGAGTTGGGGGAAGGACGGTTGAGAGGTTTTGGAAATGTCACTTTGGCAGTTGCCGTGGCAAACTGAGAAAGCGACAATATATTTTTTTTAGTATTTAGTTGTTGTTGTTTTTTTTTTATGGGACTCTTAGAGGCCACTCAACTGTAACTGAAACATGTCCTGCTCCTGTGGCCTCTCTGGGGGACAAAGGCAACATAATACCATCTGTCGGGTTTCAATGCACTTTCAAAAGATCTTTGCCGATAACGTTGCATGTTTGACATCTTTTTCCAGCTACACAGTTGCATTACTAGGACAGACTCGTAGCTCTTTTTCCCTCTGTTGCAGTTTGCCGAAACACCTGCTGCAAACGCGTTGGAGCTGATAAATTTACAACACATGGCCCTTAAGTTGCCTTTTATCAACCTCATTTGTGTTAGCAGCTGAGATTCTATTACTTTTCCATTATGGAAACTTTGCTCAGCTTGTTAACAATTAAAATATATATAAGCAGTCTTAACAAGAGAAGGCGACACTCTTGTAAAAGTTTGTCTTTGTCTTAACATGGAGTTTACTATTAACTTTAGGACCCTTGAAGTGGTCACAGTTTACAGATTTGATTTTATGGCCCATCAATGTTGGCTTTTGAGAAGCTGTTGTAAAAGTTCAGTAGAGGGGGGGGAGGTGGACATTATCTCCTGCAAATAAACATTCAACACTGAGCGACCCTAGTTGTCGCCTGAAGTGTGACCGCTGTGTTGTCCAGAAGCACTGCAGGAACAGGCAGGTTTACAGCGAGGCGCATACTACCAATACTTGAATTTATGTATGCACTGTGTATATTCATTATAGAAAAAAATAGTGTGTGTGTGTTCACAGCTCCTTGTGAGTGTTGAGCCATTGCGGCGCCACAACAAGCCAATGTATCAATTACTTATAAAAATGGGTATTGCAAATTGTAAATTCTATTTTGAATGAACTACTGAGACAATTTAATGTGAGCAGTTGTCTTTATAATTTGCCTTTTAAAAGAGTATTTAACATGTAAAAGTCTATAATACATTCACTTTTCCATCGCATGACATATTGTTAGACGTGTTCAAGGTACGCATATACCACAACATGCTGCGTGTCATAAAATGCAGTAACGGTTATTATGATTTGAAATGGAATTTAGCTTTTAAAGTCACGTGTCACTTGTAATGGCTCGATCTGCAATGCAGTCTCTAAAGTTGCCTTTCCTCAGTGCCGCTTGTAAAAAAAATTTCAGAGGAGCAACATCGGGGTCATTTGATTTCACTCTCACGAAAGGCGGTCCGCATTGAGCGTGACTTTAAAGATCACGTTTGCGTGGCCAAGTGAGACGCCTGCAAGCGCAGCACAACAGACCGCTGTCACATGTTTGAAGTGAAACATGCCTCTCAGGCAGAATTTAATAGCAGAAATGAATGAAGCAGCACACTGTTTAAGGGGGACGGCTAACTTTGTCATGTGCCCGAGTTTCTGTCTGGGGATCGCTTCCTTGAAATAGACAAGAGTGTTTCTTCCCCTTTAGAAAGTGTAATGAAGGGGGTGGGGGGGGAGAAAAAAAAATCACACCGAAGTCATGTAAGGCAGAAATGACGAGGGTTAAGGCAAATCTAATTATAATTTGATTTTACAGCTAACTGGGATGGCTACATGTACCGTGTGTTGTCGATACGTTGGCGAGTTAACGTAGAAGTCGGTAGCGTAGACAGGTTGCAACCGTTCAGCAGCCTTCTGCAGATTAGCCTGGTGAGCTGTTAACCTGCAACAACCCAATCCAGTTCCCCCCCTGAGTTTAAATCACCTAAAAGTTAATCAACTCAAAAAGAAATGAGAATAAAGAACAATGCCAATATGTGTTTTTCAATAAAGCCGGTCTCATTTTAATGCAGTATTAAGAGCCTAGTTAAACGCAACCACTCACACTGTTAATGGTGTAAAAGTCGCTGCTCAACAGATGTAGGATGTAACACTTCTTTTACTTTTACTGCTTGCTCCTTTTATGTAGTCATCAAATCCACCAAAAAGCTGTGCTCAAATTTGTCTGGACTTTTTCTTGATGACATCAGTTTCTTTTATTCATGTTAATTTGTGAAAATATGTTTTGTGCGTTGCAAAAAAAAATCGCACAGTCAGCATCCCCCCAACTTGTCCGGTTTGCAGAGTTTGTTTCCTTACTTTGTGTTTGATTTTTTATTTATTTTTTTTTTTTTTTGGACCGGTGCAGACAGTCAAATATCAGTATTGTTTGCACAGATGCACTGTTAGCACCCCGTCAGGCTCAGTATCAGAAATCAATACATAACGACATGGAAGAGCTGGAGTGACTTCATTGTTTGTAACTCGGTCAATCCTGCACTTGAGCAGCTGTTCCCATGTTGTGGTGGAAGTGGAAAAATACTGAGGAACTGGAGCAGCATGCTCCGCCGCCAGCTGTCTGATAACAGTTAGTTTGTCATTGTGGTTTTTACTGTTCTTTTAGTTATCAGAGTGTGGCAGACTCATAAAACCTGCAGTTTGGCAATGATATTCAGTTCTACAAAAGTAAAGGAATTTTTTTTATGAGTACTGTGACATGGACTCTGTTTGACTGTGGGAATATGTGTGATGTGCGCTGTAGTTGGGATGCTTTTTTTATGGCACCGTATCGTAATTGTATTTAAGAGGCGAAGATTGTTCGTCGCTTAACAGTGGGTGTGTGCTTCCCCATAAATGATTACTATAACAAGTTTGTTTCAGAGGAAATAGAGAGTCCCGGCCTCCAAAAAACAACTACCACGTAATATACTGTTTGCTAGAATGCCAGCAGCTTATTACTGCCCACAGCTTCATTTTAACACAAGGTAAACAGTGGTATACATGCCAACAATCTAATGACGTCTATATGATGTGTTTTTCCTTGTTAGGAGGAAGTGGGTGGGTGGATGGTTCGATACAACAGCAGACTTGGGTGCAGGAGGAACAAAAAAAAAAAAAGTATCCTTACTCCTGCTGCTATAGCACTTAATAGGGTGTTCACTTTTGTAAAAGCAAGGATTTGTTGATTCCATAAATATTATAGTGCTCCAATAATGCAGTGTGGTGAAGTTCATCATAACACTAATGTTATTTTCCCTCTTTATTTGATTCATCAGGCTCTGGGTGTGCCACTTTACAAAATGCCAGTTTGCTTACAATCATTTTTAGAGAGATTTATGACAAAAAGTGGAGTTGTTGTTTTTTTCAACAAAAAAAAATATTTTCCAGAACTAACTATGAGTTTACAAGACGGATCATATTCATTTCATCCAGTCCAGTTATTCCATAAACGTTATAGTAAGAGTACATCCATGTTGGTAGTTGTTTCAAATTCAGTTATGTCCAGTGGTCAGGCACGTGACAAGGTAGGTAGGTAGGTAGGTATATACTTTATTAATCCCCGAGGGGAAATTTTTTAAAGCCAAAGCCAGTTTAACAACTTCCTCATGAGCCGGTTTGGGCTCACTTTGCTAATAATTGTCTTTTATCTTTCTTCACCAGTGCTTGTGCTGTTCACCCTGTTCTTAGGGTCATTTGTGACCTGAGGCGACCACAGGTTCACCAGTGACTGACCTTTTAACCTTTTTAAGGACCATTTGCATTGCCGAGTGTGTCCGGTGACTCCATGGAGACCATGTTTTCCCTGGTTACCACTTGTCCAGCTTGTGTAGATGAGAGTTGAAGAGAAGATATTTACAGATTTGCATGAACATGTGTTTGAATGGTCGTGTATTGGGGAAGCTTGCACTGAAGGTGCGCTGCTCAAACTTGCACTGTGCCTTCATTGTATTCCCGTGAATCAGCGGTTTTGGACGTGTCAAACTTCAGCTGTTTTCGTCTGGCAGACAGACTGTGAACGTGTTCAGATCACCCTTATTAGGCTAGAATAAGGTGCAGGGCTGAATACACACAGACACCACAAACCCGGTACGTATTTAAACATCTGTGTCCCACAGAGCAAAGAAACCTCAAATAGAAATAATATGATTTGAAATATCTACGTCAAAGTTATGCAACTTTGCAGCTGTGTTATCATAAACAGCTCATCACTTTCCGTCAGTATTGCCCAAGCTACCAGAGAAGCCTTTTTTCCAAGGAAGTGTTTTCATTCTTTGTACAAAACCAGATTTATTATAAGGCCAAAAAAACACATCATACTAATAAGGTGTGTGCGTGTGCATGTGTGTCAGAGGTAACTGGTTTTACACTGTTGGAGGGTAAATAGAGCCAGACATTTCAGATTTTTGCTGATAGACTGCTATATCTTCCCAGGTGTTCACTGCTTACCCCCGGTCCTCAATTATGTACTTGTTGGGTGTAAAAGGTTCCTGTCATCAGTTTAATCCAAATAGGATTTTTAGCCTGAACATGGTCATTAGGTAGTTTACCCCATGCATAAAAAAATGTAAGCAGTCATCGTAGATGCTGTCGTATGGGCCGGCAGAAGTGCGTAAGCAAACGGCACACGATTGAGGTTTTTTTTTCCCTCTTTAATTTCTAGTCATGGATTGAACACAAACTTGGTCATCACTGCTGTCATCCTGCAGCCAAACAGTCCAACTGAGGAGCTGTGTTGTTTCAGAAGACAAAACAATGGCCTTCCCCTTGTTCTGGTAATTACAGAGCAGACCTGTCACAGACCTATTATTATTAAAGAACCAAGCATCTTCCAGTACTTTGGGGCTTATGTGAATTTTGCCAAAGCCTGCACATTTGCCCCCCCCACCCTCCCCTGGAAGCACACTGGGAGAAAAGAGTGTGGGCTAACGCATTGTCCCGGCACACATGGCCGGGTGTTTGCTAATTCCCAAGAGGGGGAATTGTTTATTTGTGGCTGCTCAAGGACACGTATGGTTGGAAATGATTGATTAAGCATTTTCTGTCCCCTCCTTTGGATTTCAAAACGTCGTTACAATAGTGAAATGATGCATGTCATGCTCAAGGTGGTCAAGCAGTTTAGTTTTCTTCTGGTATTGTTCATATTCGGTGAAACTTTGGATCTCGGGAAAAGAAAAGCAAGCATAACGCAGAGAAACCATTTTAGAACAACCTGTCTTATTTAATCCAATGCCTCATCATATGATTATGTAATAGTTCTTTGGGGTTGTAGCACTTGCCTTCCTGTTTCTCTATCTAAGTAAGCAATGGTTGGAACCATAAAGCCCTCAGGTTAAAGGCGACTCTCCAGGGTGCCCGAGTGTCATTTCAGCTCATCAGTGCTACCGAAGATACCATCTCACAGGAAGGATGTGGTGGAAAAAAATTAAGCTTGCACATGAATACTTGCTGTACTCCTTGTGCTTGGCTCATTTGACTCTTTTATAACTGTTGCTCTATATTTCTCATTAAAGTGAACTCCAGCCTTTTTTTTTTTAATATTTACAGTTTTTATATAATTTTTTTCTCAGGCGGTGTCAGATGCTGCAGGCCAAGGGGTCACCATAACTGGCAGCAAGACATTCAACAACTGGAACTGGCCAAATGCTGTCATCTTTGCCGCCACAGTTATCACTACTATCGGTAAGTGCTTTTAGAGGTTGAGGAGATCTAGTTTTAAGATGAGAAAAACACTTTTTTTTCTTTTTTTTTTTATGTAAAGGGAAATTGAAATTAAGTCTGTTACTGCAGTGGGAAAAATAAGCACTTAGCTGTCAGTTGGCATGATTTTTTTTTTTTTTTTTTTTAGTTACCCAATATCTCCAAGTCAAAGTGACAGGTCTTGTGGACTAAAATTGTTTCAACTATGCTACTTAAACTTAATACTTTGTTTCTATTTTCAATTTCTAAAGGATATGGGAACATCGCCCCGAAAACTTCGGAAGGTCGCGTGTTTTGCATCTTCTATGGGCTGTTTGGTGTGCCTTTATGTCTCACCTGGATCAGCGAGCTAGGGAAGTTCTTTGGTGGCAGAGCCAAGCACCTGGGCCAGTATTTAACCAAGAAAGGATTTTCACTGGTAAGCCAAAAAAAAATGTTGTATGTTAAAAGTACCTGCAACGTTTTGTTAACCTGAAGTAATTCTTTCTTTCTTTCTTTTTTTCTTTTGCAGAGAAAAGCTCAATTTACCTGCACAGCGATTTTTCTCCTGTGGGGTGTGCTGGTCCATTTAGTCCTGCCACCTTTTGTGTTTATGTCTCAGGAGGGTTGGACATATATTGAAGGCTTGTACTTCTCATTTGTCACCTTAACCACAATTGGTTTCGGGGATTTGGTAGCAGGTAAGCTGAGAAATAAATCCTTTTAGTTTATAAACTTAAGCCAGATAATGTGATTTCCTAGAACATATCACATTTTCAACACTTAAGTATCTTAATCCGGTGCAGAACTTCGGATTCAAATTACTTACAATTTTCTTTGTCCCTGCAGGTGTGGAGCCCACTAAAGAATATCCAACTCTGTATCGTTACTTTGTGGAAGTGTGGATTTATCTGGGGTTGGCCTGGCTTTCTTTGTTCTTCAACTGGAAAGTGCGGATGGTGGTTGAAGCCCACAAGGCACTGAAGAAACGCCGCAAGCTGCGCAAGCTGTCTCTAGATGAGCTCCGGCACTACAAGGAGTCTCACAAAGCTGCCCTTCGTTCGCCACCCACTCCTAACGATGTCAACATTTTCAGCTTCTTGTCCAAGAAGCAAGAAGGCTACAATGACTTGATAAAGCAGATTGGCACCAAAAAAGACAGCAGAACCAGTTGCGGCAACGGCAACACCATCAGTAAGTCCAAAGACACTGCTCGCTCCAAGAGTTGCAATGACGCTCCCATGTTTAATGGCCACACCATCCTGAGCCTGGACCGCTCACCCCGCCAAAAGAGACGCTACAGTTTCAGCGACCGCGTCACTGTTGCTTTTTCAAAGTCCAAGAATTACCTCCTGGGCTCGGACAATGGTTTACTGCTAACAGAAGACCATGTAGAAGGTGATCTAGAACCCGACCAGGACCAAATGTATGAGAACCAACTTGACAAGGACATCGACGTCGAGGACGGAGGAGCGGTGGATTGTGGAGCAGGTTGTCGAAGGAAATGGGACTCTAAAGAGTACCATCCTCTAACATTCCAAAATGCAAACATTACTTTTATTGACGAAGAAAACTTTCTCAGCAATAACCTGGAGGAGTTAGAGGAGGAAGAGGAGGATGGTAATGATGATGATGATTCTTCTAAAACAAAACTATCCATTACTACATGCGATGAAAACATGGAAACGAACTCCAAGGATGAGCAGAGTTCTGAATCTGAAGGGTCGGTTTTCACTAGTGATGATTCAGAACACACCCACTCCTATGAGAAACTTGTAGAGGAATATGCAAAAGAGGACAATACAGAATCTTGAGAAATTGAAGTTGCAATTGGAGAATATACGAATTGTAACGTGAACCATTTAAAAGGACATGAAAAGTCCCAACGCACGTTGAGGGTCCGATACTGAGCCAAGATCAAATTTCAGATCAATGCTCTGTTAAAAAAACATCCCTCATTTTTAGACTTGTGCTTCCTATAAACTCTTGATCAAATTACCTTCATCTTGCTGTTTATAGACTTGCAGAGCATCACATGTAACCCTGAATACTGCTCAATTTGTCGCTATTTTTATACGGTTTGAAAAACTAATATGCCCCATTTTTTTTTTGTAATGTCCAAACAAAGAACTATTGCCTGAGTGATACTTTTTTTTCTACTCAGAAATTCTATGGGGAAACATATTTAATTCCCCATAGATGTATCTATTTATATTCACCATATTGGTGTTTTTAATAATATTTATTAAAGTGAAGGACATGGTAGCATTTATATAACGGCTACATGGGTTTATGCGTCTGCAATTGCACAATTTCACCAAATGAGGACAGATCAAAGTCCATTTCAGCGCAGATTGTCCTTTTTAAAACCTGAGCCAAACATGTGTCTTAAAGAAATGAAGGGGATTCTTTTTGTCATTTGGTTAACTTGTCTTAAATCACCATTTATTTTGCCTTCTTAAGCAACAAAATTGTGACCGCGATAGAGATCCTCTGTGATGCTTATTCAACATCTGAGTCTTTAGACCTCCGGAGAGTAAACGTAACTGTCACTCTGAACTGAGTCGAATTTTTTTGTTTGTTTTTGTGCAGATCTGTTCCAAACATTTTTTTTTTTTTTTGGACTGCTGTATGTATTGTGACATACAGCAGACACCTCTCCGCAATACACTCAAACTGGTTTTGTGAACACATTTCTTACAGTTCTGTTTTGCTGCTGACTGCGTCCCAGTTGTCAGATTGGTGACTTCGGCCCTTTGCGATGTCGGTGCGTAATGAGAAAGAACCTTTTTCACAGCAACAACATTCTTACTCTCTGTCTCTTTAGCGCCATTTCACTTGATTGTGTTTGCCATGTAAATATTGGCTGAAAGCCCATCAGCAGCCACAAACACGGCTGTGCTCAGGACACGGCCTTGCTACTCGTGTTTGCCAACGGGCAGGGGGGACGGGGGGAGTGGGGGCTCGGCTCGGCCCGGCCCGGCGTGAATGGCTGAAGTACCGCTTATGACAGGCCTCCAAAGATAACTTGTTGCAGATCAATACTCTTGATGTATTTTTCAGTCATGAGACCCAGTCGGTGGTATTGGTGCTTTTAACTGTCCAGTACTGTTTCCCCATTTGTTTGATATGAGCACAAAGCTGTAATCTTGTGATGTCCAAAGCTCTTTAAGCTTGTGTTTGAAATACTGCTAACCCACTGCCTTTTGCACACATTAACTTGCGCACAAAAACTTGAAAACAGTGTTACTTTGAATGGTAAAAATGGCAGTGATACAGTATCACATAGCAAGATCTACTTTGAATTTCAACCAATTGTCTCATTCAAATTCAGTAACTTTGAATATTATACTTTTAATGTTGTCCAGTTTTTGTATGGTCTTTTTTTTTTTTTTTTTTTTTTGGTGAACACAAAATGCCCATTCAGATTCTTAATTCTGCTTTACACATGACTGGTGTTATGTGAATAACCTTAAATCCATTGCAAGGCAGAGCATATACAATACGATGTGACTCTGAAATGGTATCTTTTCAATGGTGGTTTGGTTTTTTTTTTCTTTGTTTTTTTTTTCTTCCTCTTTTGTATTTCATCACAAGGCCACCTTTTTAGAGTACTTGAACAATCTGTCCCATTTCCACTGGGTTCCCTGGATGCATTCGTGCAGCATTGTTATGCAGCCATGGTACTTGTGTGGGTTGAATTTCAAGTGTGTTTTTAGAAAATTGACTAAGAACAGGTTAGATGAGTTTAAACCATTGTCCATTGTTTTCCTCTTAATGTCGCTCCATTGTGTAAAAACTCCAGTATAGTTGTTTTGTATAGTTTAAATGTCTTTTTTTTTATGATTAAATTATTCATGTTTGTAAAAGTTTGTATATGATTTCCAAACAAAACTGTATATATCCTGTAAAATAAACATTAAATACAACTTTATTTTGTGTGATTATTTCACTATTGTATTAAAGAGGTGCCTCTGAACATTTTACACATGAAAGTTTCTCAGTGCTGTCATTTTTTTTCTGTGGCTTTGGAGCGAATGTTTGAAGAATGGCACTGTAGCTTGGACTTGCCATTTCTTTTAGCCAGAGTGGCTCTGAAGATGGCAACAAATACTCTCATTTGGCTCAGATGGCTCCTCACTTGGATCTAATCCTCGTGTTTTAGCTCTTCTCAGTGGATGTCAGAAACATTTGCAAAATTGGAAGAATTATATTTACCGAACAGGAATGCTCCCCCCTCAGTGTTCCCCCACGTTTTGTCAATGCAAAGCATCTTAACTGTGTACAAAAGAGCTCCTGCTGCCTGTTGACTGCAGCTCCCACAATTAATAATAATTAGCGTCAGAATACGAATGGTGGAAACGACACAAAGACAATTGCATTTTGTTTAGTAAAAGATGCTAAGGAGCAACAAAAACAGCTGTAGATTACAATCTACTGTAAACTAAATAGTCTAGGATAGACCATCATTAGGAAGTTAATATTATGGGATTTGTGGCTTCTTATTGGACTGTGCATCTTTCCTCAGTCAACCAAGATGAATGACTAAATGACTTGAATAGCAAATAGTATTTGAGCCAACGCTGGTACTTCCATTATTGTTTCTACAGATCTGCTCTACACTATTCATCATTAGATGCTGTTGATATTACAGAAAATCTGTCTTCACAATTTCCTGGCGGTTCCTTTTTATTGCCTTATCAGTAAAAGCAGTAAACAAATTCCGACCATAGTAGTGTTGCTATCTGGTTAAAAAAAAATCTCTGGGAAAGGTAGGACCAGATATTTGCCTATTTGAGGCACTAAATGTACCTAAAACAACCTGTTGTTTTTACCCAACATGCATCTTTGTTTTATTTTCTTTTACTAAAATGTGTATATGTATGTGTTACAGAATTTGAATTTGACCTTAGTGGTTATTCAGTGTCAGCAGGTTCTGGTTTAAGATTTGCATTGTGCATTAAGCATGCTATAATGTCACCTGGCCTTGCTCATTATGCACACACAATTCAAGGTCATGAAGTCAGACAAGTGAATCAGTTCAATTCAATCACATTTTATTTATATAGCGCCAAATCACAACACGGGTTATTTCATGGCACTTAACACATTGAAGTCCTTGCAGCAGAACATATTTCTTAGAACAGCAATATACAGAGAAACCCAACAATTCAACACTTCCCACATATAAACCAGGAGGCAAAAACTAATCTTTGGAGAAGGGAGAACAACCTCCAACAGAGGGAAGGAAAAACTCACACTGCAAACGGTCAAAAAGCAGATTTGCAAACGTAGTATTAACAATTGAAGGGAATATCAATTAATAGCGAGGAAGAGAGAGAGAGAGACCACAAGCACAATGATCTTCAGCACATCATCTGGGCTTCTTTGAAAGTTCCCTCAACAGTTTGTTATAGAATTTCAATGAGTTCTAATAAGAGTGGAGCTGATGGAGCCAGGCTCTTGACATTTTCTGATCTGCTCAAGGAGTCCTCAGATTAGCATCTGCATAATAGTCAGTTATTTTTGGCACAAGCTGAAAATGAACACCATTGGCTGAAGGGATTGAGCAGAAAAAAAAATCTGAGTAAAGAATCCACCTTAGAGACCTGTTAAATAGGCGAAATTGGACAATAACCCACTTATATTTCAATTGCCATCTGAAATACTTATATGATGTTATTGCTACCTTCTCAGTTTCATAGCCTGCGAAGAAAATTCACTCATTAAAACCTGCAGTGGAAACATATTTCGTTGCATTTCCGCCATGAATGTTTCACTGGTGTTAGAGAACCTTCACCCTTATTTATGTTACCTCATGATGATTACTGTCGACAGTTACTGAACCAAACAATTGACAGCTCAGTGTGAAAATGTGCTGAGTCTGGTGGAAACCAGAATGTCTCCTGTTACTGTGGGATTCCATGCAACACATAAATCAACTCTGTTTAACATTTCCTCGCTCTGAAGTGTGATCCAGCATGTACGGAGCAATTACTGTGGATACTGAAACCTTTCCTGTTTAAACAGATTAACAGATTGTTTTTCTTAAGTATTTTTTGGATTATTTTTTTTAATTTTATTTATTTATTTATTTTGTGCTTTTTGTTTTACAACCAGAGTGGAAAGATGACCATAAATGAAAGAAATGCTACAAAGATCATTGTCCCGATTTGAACCGGTTACTGCAATTTGAATGTATCTACATTCAAATAATTTCAAAAATGATTTACATTTCATTTATATTCATTTAACAGTGTATTGAAAGACATGTAAAAACAATTTGGCGATGTCAACCTGTAGAGCTGAGTCTGCAGCTTCCCTTGACTTTACAAAGATTTATAGTTAGTTTCAGTTTGTGGATTAGATGTCCAACTGCAACAATCCTAATTTACCCCAACTCACATTGTGTTATTTTTGACTGCAGACTTTAATGGCTGTTCACTGGAAAATAACTGCTGAGCAACAATAGTTAGAAAAAAGTTAGGACCTAGCTATTGGAACATTCAGATGCTAAAGGTCATATATCTCATTCAGAAGTTGGTTGGGACCAAAAATGGAAAGAGGAGACAATGAATACCAGACTTGAACACAATTGCAAATGTATAATAATTATTCTGTTTTTCTTCCAATGTGTTTCTATTGTCCTCAAGTGGCAAAAAAACTCAATTATCACAGCTCCAAAGATTCACATCAGAATTTACAACAATCAAATTAAAGTTTGAACATTTATTGGGACTAAACCGCAGCACTGTGCAGGACTAGCCTGGAAACGCAAGAAAAGAACTCATCAAGTGTTATCAGCAAAATATTCTGACCTTTTAGGAAATGTAAAATTACATCGTGTCCAACTGTGCAGCCACAGAAAGCTGCTCAAATGAAAAATTGCATTACAGCTCCAAGAAATTAAAGAGTTTTCAACTAGTCTCAGTGCAAATGTGGGTAAGGGGGTTGGAAGACTCAACATCAAAAGCACATTGACTACAAATTGTAGTAATCAAAATAACTATAATTTTTAAAATGCCTTAGGACAATAATAATTGGAATTTGGTCTCAGACTTGTCTCAGTCACTCTCTGTGTTGGGACTCAAAGAGAAAATTCAAAGCCAGTGTTGTCTTTTGGTCCGTTCAAAAAGAGAGCAACAGTATATTTACTTGTTTTGAGACTGTGCATGGCCTCATGCTCATTTTGCAATAACCTCAGCTGAAGGGGGATCAGAAGGTCTCATGTCTTCATTTTTACGGCACTTATACTGCTCACATTTTACTACACGGTCAGCAGTGAGGATTTTGTATGGTTGGGGGATTTTAGCAGTGAGATTAGATCCGGGTCAAAGTTGTATGCTCTTCATAGACAATCTGCCTCCTTTCAGTTTGTTGACTCCTAAACTGCTGATAGTATGTGAAAACTCGCAGTGAAACCACACATTAACACAGTAAACTTTATGGCATAATTTAGCAGAAACAGAAATGGCTTGTATATTGTCATTGAACACCCAGAAAGTTCAATTGCAGAGTTTTAAAGAACAGACTTTATTTGTCATAAAAGAGTGCTGTTTAACCTTTGGATCTAAATTACCATGTTCACTGCAGCTGTTCATAAGATCACATAGAACTACAACATGTACTAAAAATCAAACATGCACATATGGAGATGGTGATTGCAATAGGTAAAATGAAAGAAACACATTTCTGTAAGATGCATATCAAAAAGTAGGTCATGTACAAAAGTAGAATTATCTTCATTCAATGTATTCACTTTCAACGACTCACAATATTGAGTTAGGGGAAGTTTCCTTTCGTTTAAATTATATGCAGCCGTGGGCCTCTAACGTAGCCTTCTTGGCAGCATTAATTTCTAAACAATTTTTAGGACAAATAAACAATGCTACATGTGAGACTGGAAAAGTGATGTGACTTCCACCAGATGTAACAAAAACAGTGGAAAATTAACCATTGGTGTGATGAGTTGCTGAAATTTGACACAGCCTTGTTGAATGGCATTATAGAAACAACAAAGATGAGCCAAAGCTAACATATTATCTTTCAATTTGATGTGACAACAGTCAAAAATATGTAGACTTTTGTTTGTTTGCCTAATCCTAATTTATCACATGAAATCGTTTATCTCTTTCTTCCATGTAAGCTAAAAGGCCTAATATTGCACTCCCAGTGACCTGTAGGGTTTTCAAACTGTGTGGTCTTCTGTCTATGTACTATTCATTTGGAGTGTCAGATTATGCAGTTATGCAAGGAGGCATGAAAGCAGCCAGCATGGCTACCTCTGTCTTTCACACTGCGCTACTTCCTTCAAAGTTTGTGTTTCCTAGAGGTAAAGTGAACTCGTGAATCGATTACAGCAAGGCGCTGTTCAAGACTGGTAGGCACTTCAAGTCACCGCCTAGAGTAAACCAAATCACATTCAGACCGTTTTCCATTGTGTCTTATATGCTATAAAAAGACATCTACTTAATTTGATCTATTTAAATTCCACAATATAAGTGTAACTGGTATCATGTGAAGTTACACATCTCTGTCTAAAAAACTGCAAAACAATCCCAACGTCTCAGTGTGTATGAATACATCAATGCCATCTCCCTTTGTGTATCAACAGCACGTCCATCCTGAGACAGGACGATGCCAGCTCACTTTTTTTGTCAACAAAGGAAGAAGGGGAACCAGATGGAGAGTTGTTTCTGGTGCCTGTAAAACAGCAAAGGCAACAACAGTTCAATATGTAGTGGCCCAGGACAGGGAAATGCAATGAGCCCAAGGAAACCTCTCCGACACCCAATTGCTTCCTGAGTTTCTGTGTCCGGCCTTCCGGACCGGAAGCTTTTGGGCAACCCCCAGATGTGCGTTTGCTTTGTGTGTTCATGTGTGTGTGTGCACTCTACTGTACATTTGTGTATGTATGTGTGTGTTTTAGACGTGAGAGCGAGCTGGGATTGTTAATGAAGACGTAAGAGGTCCACTGGCAGATTGCCCAGTGCTTTTTAAAGAGCATGTAAGAAAGGATGGGAAAGAAAGACACAGAGTATTGTTGACAATGCAACTTACAGCCAACCGTGTATTATGTTCTCAGGAAGGAAAGTAGTAGCTTTGAACTTTGACCAAACAAGACCACACCAACATGATGCTCTGTGAGGTCAGTTTTGACACTCAAAACATTTACATGACCATTTTACTCCATATAGTAACGCGCTATAATGGATGACTAATGAAAGGCAACAACATAACTGACTTAATGTATAATTTAACAGAAGGATGACCTTGAAAATCTCTTATAATCCTTTTCTGCTGCTGGTGTAGCTTACACTTCTTTGTTCCTTTACTCTTTTATCACCACAAATACTGATCAAACCTTTGGCACCTCTATAAAGCATTTATGAGATTAAGTCCCTACAATAAAAAATAAAAAAGCACCATTCCATTTTCTCTGATGTTCACAGTCAAGTCCCTTAAAGAAGAAAGATGAGATACAACATATGAGCGTAGATTCAAAAAAGACAAAAATAAATAAATAAAAGCAACATAAGGTTACATTGAGATGTATGCACCCTTTTTTAAAAAATATATATATATTTTTGATTGTAGAGTGTATTTTTTTTTTTTTTTTTAATCTTAACATTTATCTGAATTTAGTGCACCACTTCACTGAGTTTGGATATGACACGTGCAGACGTGCCTTTGGAAACCTGCACAGACTACAACGAGAAAATGCACCATAATGTTTCTGGTGTGAGCACAGTAAATTAAAGTTACACATTAGTGAAACGAAAACATAACGCAAGAGCCGGGAGGAGGAAGAAAGCTCAAGATCCAGCAAACAACCTGAAACATATTTCTCTAGCGCCCTCTAGGGAAATAAACATACCAATACATGTTTTCAAACACCAAGGAAGTACATTTCAGTTCAAATATCAAATGTATAGACCAGCTACAAAAATACATTCATTATTCTGTCATAATATTTGAATTGTCATTTGTAAAAAAAAAAATAATTTTTTTTTTAAAAAAGCCTCGTACTCATGCTCTTATTCTACTTTTATTTTGAAATTTCGACGCAGCTCTAACCCGGAAACAGACGAGTGTTATTTTGCTAACGATAAAGTGACATCAACATTATCAGGACTAGGGGTGGGAGCTGCACAATTTCGGGAGAAAATGAGCGTACCAAATTGTTCTTAATATTTCTTCAGGGGACAGTTTAAGATTGTGGACAGGCTGTCATAAAAGTTAACACGACAGCACGGACTCAGAAACGGACCGAAACTGCGAAGCGGCGTCGGATCTACCGCGACTGGACTTGTTAGCAGGAAAGGCTAACTGGCTCATCCCTTGTCTTCTTCGGGGGGACGGAGGGGGGACGGGGACGGGGGACGGGATGTCCTGCAGCTTGTTGGAGTTTTGTAGGCTCCAAGAGCTCAAAACGGTCCGTGACTTCTTGTTCCCGAGCCAGAAAACCGAGTCGGTCGAAGAGAAGAATCAAACAGGTAAACGACACAACCAGCATGACGTCACAGCAGTCCGGTCAGCCACGCAATAAAACAACAGACAAGTAACTTCAGGATATAAGTATATAAAGTATTTAACAGCAGTTTGCAAGAGTAGTTCAAAAGTTGTTTACAAAATAGTCGCAGTTTCTGGTGGCTTTACTGTTGCAGTGAGTTTGATGGTTCACGTACTGTCAACATTATTCACCTTCATTACTTTAGTTTCCGGTATTATTCACCAGCTGAAGGCTTTTGTAAAGTGCATGAAGGACGGAGCTCCATCTGTAACACCAGCAGGGCACAGAGAGTGGAGGAGGAGGAGGAGGAGGAGGAGGAATCATCTGCCTGCCCTTTTTTTTGTGTTTTTTTTTTTGCTATGAGTCATCCCCACCTGAGGCCCCTGAACGCATCACTGCAGGATGCTCATCAAAAGAGAGAGAGAGCAGGGCATACTCACAGAAGGGCACCTGACCTCGTTGCACTCAGGCCACACACACACACACACACACACACACACACACACACACACACACACACACACACACACACACACACACACTCCCCCGTTAGTCGCCATTTCATATTAATGGCTGACAAAGACTGTGTCGTCACCTCAGTTTTTCAGCACAGTGACGTTGACTGCTCCACACGCACTTGCGCCGAGGTATATTGCGTTATAAATGTCAACGGGGTTTTGTCCTGGATTTTAATGTCTTCCACCTACTCTTGAATATTTGATTTGCCTCTCTAGCACAACTTTCTTCAGCCATGCCCCTCTTGCTGAATTTTATATTTATTTTCTCGGCGGACGTTTGCATTCCTGCTGTGCACGTGTTAATTTAAGCAGCTGTGGCCGCTCCTATTGTTCAAACCGCAGCCTGTGATTGGAGCAGCCAGCCAGCGCCTGGTCATATTGAACTTCTTGACGTAGAATTTTCTCAGTCATTCCCTACATGTAGTGTCATAATCCATAAGAAACCAAGCCAGAGAGATAGACCACTTTGTCCTAACCCCCTGCACAAGCTTCTCTCCAGGCCTGACTTCACAAACTAAAAACATTTTGACTGGAGTTTCTTGTTCGGTCATTTCTTCCCCCGACAGATAATGAGCTGTCTTGGGACAGCTCCGACTGGGAGTCGGAATGGGACGCCGGCAATAACAAAGAGGAGGAATCCACTCACGGCGCAACGGTCTGTCTTTTATTTGACGTTCACTCTGTATTCTAATATGCTCACGTTTACCCCACAATATCCAGCAACGGTCACCTGAGACACGGAGGAATTACATATTTCAAAATTTGGAAGACAAGAGATTTGAATTCCTGACAAAAACAAAAGCCACAAACAACTCTCTGTAGTGTATGACATCATTTGCACATATAAAGACTTGTTCCCCGTGCTCTGCAGGTGGGGGAGGAAGCCACGGGGCAGAATGGACCCTGGCTGCAGGACTGTGTTGTGTCCCTGTCGCCCTGCTCCGACTTGCTAGTGCTGGCCCGAGAACACAAGGCGGCTTTTCTCTCAGGTTAGATATTCACGCAGACGCGACTCTTGTCACAGAGGACTCGTACGGTTAGTTCGGCGAGTTATTTTTGTCCATGTTTGTTGATTCTTGCAGCCAAGTGGCGCACGGATGACAGCGGCAGAGAAGAGATGACTTTGGGTGTGTCTTGGACTGGAACCCTCAGCACCGAAGAAGGGTGAGAGGAAACGACGTTGACATGAGAAGGAATTAAAAAGGCTCAACGGACAACAGAAGAGTCGATCGTGGGTGAACAATGTGCAGCACTGTGCAAAAGTTAAAAGCACCCGCGTGAGGATGGTTTCCGAAATAATGCCGAGGGTGTCTTTAACAGTTGACTTCATACAAAGTGTAGTGAAAAGAAAAAGCCTAAATCAAATACAAATTCCACGTGACCACCTTTTGTCTTTTAAAACAGCACTATTTCTCCTATAGATGCACTTGCACAGTTTTTCAACATTACTTGGCATTTAGGTTGTTTCAAGCATCTTGGAGAACTTACCACAGTTCTAACGTGGATTGAGTCCTTCTCGGTGTCTTCCATCTCTTCACGTATTCCCGGTGTGACACTACGATGTTCAGAAGGAATTTGTGTTCCGTCCGATTTCTGCCTGATTTGACTATGTGATGGACAAGAATTTCGACATGTGAAGTGTTTCAAACTTTTGCGCAGTGCTGTGTGTATGTACAACAAGCGCTGTTGGAAAGTGACGGTGTAATCGAAGACTAAAAGACAGGAGACAAATTTGAATTCTACGATTCCCCCCCAAAAAAAAAACGTCACAGAGGATATAGGAAGGTGTAGTTGAAAGGCGATTGTTGTTCATCAGTAGAGGAACAAAGTGTAAAATAATACCCGAGTGTGAGCACTTGACCTTACAGACTTTGTGCGTTTTTTTTTCTCTCCAGAGAGTGTGTGAGCAGCGCCATCTGTATCCCTCTGGCCAGCCAAAAGAGGTAAGAATTACATATGTGAGAAATAAAAGCGAAAATGCTTGCGTGTATGTATACACGTCATAATATATCATTTTTGTGTGTGTGTGTGTGTGTGTGTGTGTGTGTGTGTGTGTGTGTGTGTGTGTGTGTGTGTGTGTTTAGGAGCTCCACAGGGCGGCCTGACTGGACATGTGTCGTAGTGGGCTTCACATCTGGCCACGTCCGCTTCTATACAGAGGTACCCCCTTAATTTATAGTATTTCCTCTTTGTATGCTACAGTCTTACCGCATTCTGCGACACAATACTTTTTCAGCTTGTCGGGGGAATTTAAACCATCACATTTTTTGTCTATAAATCGGAACGTATTTCTACGCTGTTCTTTTCGCTCTCCTTCTCCCTCCAACTGGCCGAGGCAGATCGATTTTACTTCCAGCTATTTGCTCATGTTGGGCCTCCTCTCTACAATGCCGTACGGTTCGGTTGTAAAAACTTTACTATTGACAGTATTTGTGTCTCTCTAGAGTGGAGTTCTGCTCCTGGCCCAGCTGCTGCATGAGGACCCCGTACTGAGGCTCAAGTGTCGCACTTATGAGATCCCCCGCCATCCCGGAGTGACCGAGCAGGTAACGCACAACCCCAGACACACCTGTCGAAAATGATTTAGGAGAATTATGTTCAAAAAGTACGAGTATGACCTGTTGGTGTGTATGCTTATTGACTTTCCTGCTGAGAACGAAATGAGAAGATCAAAAGCAGACACGAGAGCGCCTTGTGAGACTCCGTACGCAATCTATGATTCTTATTGAGGGAGAAGTTAAATTCGTGCCCTGGGAACACGCATATCTGGAAAGGAAAAAAAAACTAAACAAATTAAACTCAAGGTTCACTCACTCGTTGGTTTCAAAGCTTGTGACTGAATCTCACCATGATTCCCAGGCAAATGAATGATTATTGATTTTCTCCTCCTGCAGCACGAGGAGCTGAGTATCCTCTACCCCGCTGCTCTGGTCACGATCGACGGCTTCAGTCTCTTCCAGTCTCTGCGGGCCTGCAGGAACCAGGTGGCAAGAGGTATTGCTACTTGTGTGTGTGTGTGTGTGTGTGTGTGTGTGTGTGTGTGTGTGTGTGTGTGTGTGTGTGTGTGTGTGTGTGTGTGTGTGTGTGTGTGTGTGTGTGTGTGTGTGTGTGTGATCGGTGGATTCATCTGTGTGCGTGTTCATTTGAGGAAGAGCAAAACAGTAATGCGTTCTGGTATTAAACGTTTCAGTATTGGTGAAGTGTATTAACAGAACATGTGTTTTTCCACTTGCTGGCTGGGTGGATAGAGTTTGCTACAAAGCAGTCAGATACTAAGGAGACACACACCGGTACTGTACAACTAACATACACATATGCACACGTTATAGCCTTCAGAGGTAGTAGCGAAGCTTCAGTGGTGTCTGAGCATCTCGTAGTTGCTTTTGTGTGTTTGTGTGTCCTGAACTGGACCCTTTAATAGGCTAAGGCAGTCCTTAAAATTGTGCTTTTTTTTTTTTTTTTTTTTTTTTGGGGAGTTGTTGCTTCTAACGTCAAAAGCTTCTTTTTCCACACAGCTGCAGCCGCAGGTAGCGATGTGATCCAGCCTCCTCCTCTGGCCTATAAGAAGTGGGGCCTGCAGGAAATGGACACCATTGTGGACCACAGCAGTGTGGGTAAGAGACAGTTTCAGAAATAATAATGAATTGTTCATGTTGGAGGTTGACTACTATTACGATGGACTGGATGTGTCTTCCCGACATTACAAGGCTGAGGGGAAACAAAGTCATTCTTAAGCATCGCAACCTTTTTCATTGCAGGTCTGACGTACTGACAAAATATTTGCGATTTTTTTTTTTTTTTTTTTTTGTGTGTGTGGATATATTCGAATAAAGAAGAGGCGATAATGTTGTGCAGATTGGTCACGCTGTGAGAAGTGATTCATTCGAATGAGTCAGTGACTCCTTCACTGTTATCTCTCTCTCTCTCTCTCTCTCTCTTTCTGCTTTCAGGCGTTATGACGCTGTGTGTGTTTGACCAAATGAAGAACGCGTCTATCCTCGGGGGCTTTCATGCTTCGGTCAAGGGCAACCCCCCCGCCATGAGCCAGTATGTCACCGTAGGAGCTGGGCCGTACACGGGCTTTTACTACGCTGTAGAGGTGAGCGTGTGACACGCATGTAGCGTTGTCAGGATCTTTATTCTCCAGGACGATTAACTGCGAAGGCAGCGGAATTGTGCATTTATATCAAGCATTGAGTGTTTTTTTTTGTTTCTTTCTTTTTCCCCCCGACATAAATGACCTACAGGGACGAGACGGGAAAAGATGTTCCACAGTAAATTCAGCTTTTTGTTGTTGTTGTTGTTGTGTCCCTCTCTTCAGGGAAGCTCCCAGCCTCTCCTGTCCCACGTGGCTCTGGCTGTGGCCAGTAAACTCACGTCAGCCCTCTTCAGTGCTGCCAGGTGTGTGTGTGTGTGTGTGTGTGTGTGTGTGTGTGTGTGTGTGTGTGTGTGTGTGTGTGTGTGTGTGTGTGTGTGTGTGTGTGTGTGTGTAAAACCACACTGTGCGAGTATAAGCGAGAATAATAGTTCGGAAGCGATTCAGATCACCAGTAGTCAAAGAAAACTGTTTTTTTGAGAAAAGGGTCGTAATAGTTTGCGGAATGAGGCAAAGCTAACTAATGCGGCCCAGTTTGAGTAGTACATTGTTAAAAGACAATCGGGGTTGTTCAGTCTGTGTGGCCAAACTCTGAGGAACGCTCTGTCGACAGTCCTCTCCTGCTGTAATGGCAGAAAGCAGCCCAATCAATACTCAACAATATTTCAGCCTGTCCTCTGTTCAATGCCGGCTTTACCCACAGGGAGGTCGTTTTCTTTTATCGTTCCTTTCTCAAGATTGTTTTGCACTTTAATCTCTTCGCTGTCAGTCTCGTCATATTTGTGTCTTGCTCACTTTTTCTTTTCTCTCCTCCCCCCACCCCCTTTACTCTCAGTGGGTGGTTAGGATGGAACAAAAACAAGAATGAAGAAGAGGCTGTTCAGAAACATAAGCCGAAGGTGGAGGCTGCCACTCCGTTAGGGATCAGGTACCAGTTATGATACACGTCCCCTTCGCCACCTTATTGATATTGGCACCCTGAAGTTTGTTTATGACCTTCTCCCGTCCTTAAACCTGAACTCTCTCTCTTCCAGATTCGGTCTTCCGGACTCTCGGCGCCACGGCGAGACAATATGTCTGTCCCCGTGCAACACGCTGGCCGGAGTGACGGATGACTTCGGTCGAGTCACGCTGCTGGACTTGGCCAGGGGCATCGCCACCCGCATGTGGAAAGGTGAGAGGGAAGGACAGGGGGAAGAACATGAACGAGGGAGTACATGAGTTTTATACAGAGATCTTTGTAAACAGGACTATACTTGGAAGGTAGAGGGTTTTTTTTGTTTGTTTTTTAACCATCCGCTATCCTCTCTTTTCTCTTTGTCTCAAAAGTTACCTCAAAATAAAGTGAAAAATTAGAACATGCCAGAAGTATTGATGTCAGGTCCAAGAGCACAAAACATTATGTGCAAGTTGTATCAAGTTGTTTAGTGTGTACTACACAAACAGCATACAGTAGATAGATTCGTTTATTACTTTATTGATCCTTAAAGGGAAATTACAGTGTTGCAGCAGCATTAATCACAGAACACACATAAAACAGCTTGTGAGGCACGTGAGCCTGCCGCTGACAGTCCAATGTCCGGAGAAAACACAATCTGTTGTTCACAAGCACTGAACTGCTGTTTGAAGAGAGCTATCGCCTGGTGGCTGATGTAAATGACACCCATCACTACCGTTGGCATGGAAACCCAGCACAACGAAAAGTTAAAAGCGACAGGAAGATAGACAGAACTCGGTTCAGGCTCGCAGTTTCCATTAAAGCTTGGAAAAATTTGATTGGATTTGAAGCCAAAGACAGAAACACAAGAAATGATTTTTAAAAAAAAAAAAAAAATACTGTGTACTGTTTATGTTTATCATTAATTTACCTCATTTCCAGGTTACCGAGACGCCCAGTTGGGTTGGCTGCAGGTTCCAGAGGAGCGGGGTGAGCGGGAGTTCTCCCCCTCCGCTTCCCTCCCCAGACGCCATGCTCTGTTCCTGGTCATCTACGCCCCCCGCAGGGGAATCCTGGAGGTGTGGGCGATGCAGCAGGGGCCTCGAGTCGGAGCTTTCACTGTGGGCAAACACTGCAGGTACGCACAATGAGGCTGGTCACTTTTTTTTCAAAGCAAAAGAGCACGTGTTTGATTTGGTAAACCGCACAAGCACAAGCAGTGAGATATTTACAAATCTTCAAACGGGAGCAGTACACATTGAAATATCTATAACGTGTCTTGTGGTGTTTGTGTGCACTCGTGCTTATGGACACATGCTCTTCCAGGTTGCTGTATGCCGGCTACCGTCTGATGGGTGTGAACAGCGTGACCAGTCAGGGCTGGCAGCTCCACACCCAACAGGTGTGCCTGCTGGATCCCATAACAGGAGCACTGAGGACAGTGAACATCCCCTTTCACCTGGCCCTTAGGTTGGTACACAAAACAGTGAAAATTCAATTCAATTTTCTTTACATAGCGCCAAATCACAACACGGGTTATTTCATGGCACTTAATACATTAAAGTCCTTACAGCAAGACTTTACAACATTATACAGAGAAACCCAACAATTCAACAATTCCCACATAAGCTAGGAGGGGGAAAAAAACAACTCGTCTTTAAGGGAGAAAAAGCTCCAACAGAGGGAAGGAAAAACTCCCTCTGAACAGGAAGAAACCTCCGACAGGACCAGGCTCAGAGGTGGGCGGAGCATCTGCCTCCACCGGTTGGGGTGAGGGGAGAGCAGAGAGAGAAAAAGGACAGCAGAGAGATACAAGACATGAACTGCTGGTGGAGACGACAATCACAGAGCAGAGACGTGCATCTCCACGGCCGAGACATCTGCAAAAGAAAGAACAGAAACTACGCTAGCGAGGGAACTGAATGGAGAGGCAACAGACAATAAGCAAAAACTATTGGAGAGAAGAAGCAGGAAGTTAATGAGATATATTTGTGATGTAGATCTGTTGTGAAGTAGTTATTTAAGAACAAACGCCCTGAATACTTTAATTAGCCTTCTCCACCTCCAGGATTGCGAGCGGACGTGTTCTCAAAGTGTTTAAGTGGTTCCTGTATGCAGGAACAGCCGTTAGTAGTAGTAATATTTGCATTGTACACCTCCGCTATATGACCTGTTTTATGGTTTATTCAAAGTATGTTTCTTTAGTGAAAGAAACCTGGAAGCCTTAAACTCAAGAGCCTTATTAAGATCATTAAACCTCTTCGTCTTATCCTATTTTAAAAAGGGTAACACAATAACATGGCGGCTGCTAGAATTCCACGACAACTCGCATCTTTCTCGTCCTTTTCCGTCTCAGTGACAAGAAGAGCGAACGCGCCAAAGATATGCACCTGGTGAAGAGGCTGGCCACGATCCTGAAGAGCAGCGACGTGGCGCCTGGTGAGGGACACAAAGAGTCCGAGTTGGATGACGATGTAAGAAATGCGTCTATGAGATGAGTAACATTTCACTCTGTTTTTTTGTCTTATTGTTGTTGTTTTTTAGATATTTTGGAGAGCGAAGCCAGAAGCGTCCTGCTGGAGATCAAACACCCTGCCATTAAGATGCAGGTATGACCAAGATCAGTACAAGTCGAGTCAGTTTATTTAAATAGCATATTTATATACAACACAAGTTAACCAAAGAGCTGAACAACAGAATTACAATAAACTTGAAAGAATTCTTTTTTTTTTTTTGCATGCCACGTAAGCCTGGAATTGATTATATTGAAGATTTTTCATTCTTTTTTTTAATATTTCTATCGAGGAAAATTATATCGCAAAAGAAATGAAGGGATCGACCTGAGCTAAAACTCCTGATAGAAGCTGGTTTTGACATCAAATTTAATCCGCAGATCTAATTTACATGAGGTTTAGAGAAGGTTGCCACAGAAGCGAGACGAGATGAAATACTATCAAGCGACACACTGATATATGTGAACTGTGTGTCCCAACAGTCAAAACTCTTAATTCCATTCTGCATTTTGCTTTTAGGCTTTGGAGTCTCTGTTAGCAAATAAGAACACTCCTGTCTCCTGTCTCACTAACATCACATGTGCCTTAAATGACACGTTGAAGCAACAAGGTAAAGTACACGTTCATTTGTAAGCGAAAACGTATTTTTCGAGATGAGATTTTGTAGTTTCGGCAACTGGTTTCCAAAATTTGTGTTCGGTAAATTTCAAGCTTGGTGTTTTTGAAAGGTAGTTCTTGCTTCATACGTTGATTATATATACCATGAATATGTCACCAGTTTTTTTTTTTTTTTTTTTTCCCCTCCTCTTTGTTTATGTTACAGACCCAGAAGAAGTGGACACTGCGTTACTGCAGCTCTGCTCTTCACAGCTGAAACTGCTGCAGCTCTACACTGACATCCATCAGCTGCACTCCGCTGCAGACACTGAAGCCGACTCTGAAAACGTGCGCGCACACACACACACACACACACACACACACACACAGACCAGGGTGGTCTACTATAACCTCATTGTTATTCCGCATAAATTATAATGAACAAATGCACTGACAATTTTCTTTTTTCTCCCCGCCCAGCAGGACTCCCTTGAAGGTATAGAGGATGAATTGTCCCGCGTCGGGCCCACCTTGCAGCGCTACGCTCAGTTCACATCGAGACCCAGCGTTTCCTTTGCTCAGGACTCTCCTGACTCGCCACTGGCTCCCCAGGTTTTCCTCTCCCAGATGGAATGCGCAGAGGATGGGGAGCTGAAGGTGATTCGCAAGTCTGAAACTGAATGGAACCAGCTAGGTATGGCAAACACAAAGTATGCGCATTCACGCCTTTACTTTTTCACCCAGCACGCCAACGGGTACTTTTTACCCTGACGGCGTCAAAAATGAATCCTATCACGTGTGACATCAAATCTCAAAGCCAAGTGCTGACTTGCAGAGTGTGCTGGTCGCACGGTGTCATGTTGACATGAGCAACACAGACGCAACTCATTTCAGAGCACGTGTGTCAATGACACGTTTAGCTGTGCTTGCTTTTCAGCAGGACAGGTGTAAAAAATTTTTTTTTTTTAAAAAGCCACGAGGGAACTTTTGAAAGCCACTAGGAGGGTTGTTGAGGGAAAAACACACAAATAAACCTTTTCATGTGCAGAAATAATTAGTTGCAACACATAGTGAGAATGTTGCAGAAATCCAGGCTGAGGGACTTTGCTCTCATGTGTCCTTTGCAGGAAACTTTATGTTCTGGCGTTGTCTTTGTGGAAAAAGCCCGCTCCGTAAAGTGTGTGACACGCTGCAACAGGCCGGCATCAGTCCACAGCAGCTGCTGGTAAGATGGAGGAAGAGACTGGTTGATGAAATGGGTTGAAATCGGGATGCAGTTTGCTTCCGATTAATGGATGAAAATGTCAAAAGGAGATAAAGAAATGAGACGGCTGATGAACTGTGACCAATAAGTGTCGTATAGAAATGAGGTTTCTTTTATCTTGTACTCGGAAATCTATAGTAATAAGAAATATCACATTTCCGTCGGGTTTTCAGAATCATTTTTCCCCCCGTATTAAATCTCCTGTTTCTCTTTCTGTCAAGTCTTTGTTGCTGAGCGTGTGGATGCAAAGGGAAAAGGAGGTGCTACAGAAACCAGCGGAAATTGTTCGAAACCTACACACTCTACTTGTCGCCCTCAGCAACATGAATGGTACGTGTCCTCGTGTCGTGCAGTGTGTGCTTTGCCCTTTTGTATGCGTGTCTTTGATTGAGGGGCTTTGGTTTTGGTTACCAACCGTCTCAACCAATGAAAGTCACCGAAAGAGCGTATTAGACTTCTTGCTCTCTTTTCTCAGGTGCAGTTGAGGAGTCATGGGACACGCAATCTATCTCCCCCTGGTGGCAGCAAGTTCGCTGTACATGCATCGGGTCTCACAATGCTGCCGCCGCTCTGCTGGCCGCTTTGGTTGCTCATCGTGCTGCTAAGGCGAGCATCACGAGCCGGGGAGACAGCAAGGTAAAGAGGCGAAATGCACCTGACAACAGCCCTTTTAATATGACTTAACGCTACAACCACATGTAGTATGTTTCCCCTCATAATATTGTCAAGCATTTTACCCACAATAATAGCCGTTGTGTGTGTGTGTGTGTGTGTGTGTGTGTGTGTGTGTGTGTGTGTGTGTGTGTGTGTGTGTGTGTGTGTGTGTGTGTGTGTGTGTGTGTGTGTGTGTGTGTGACAGTTGCAGTCAGAGTGGGAGGCGGTGTCACTGGAGCTGGAGCAGTGGGTGGTGTGTGTTCACCAGCTGGAGGACGTGCTGGTGCTGCAGACCCTGCTGTTGGTGCCTCCTCCTCAGGGAACAGCAGGGGGCGCTACTGCTCAATGCTCCATCAAAACACTGCTGGAGGGAGGCACAGGTAGATCAATATGGACACGTGCTCAGGGAGATTTCA
Source organism: Brachyistius frenatus (assembly GCF_029030835.1). Lineage (NCBI taxonomy): Eukaryota > Metazoa > Chordata > Actinopteri > Embiotocidae > Brachyistius > Brachyistius frenatus. The sequence continues at coordinate 316,471 of NW_027210884.1, forward strand.
TGCCGAGTTGGATTTCACTTTTCTGTGTGCCACTTTGTTATTTGTTCTTTTACTATTTGTTTCAGTGATTTTGTTCTAAACGTCCACACTTCCTTCAGTTCGCTTTCTCTTTTTTTTTTTTTTCCCTTTTCGTCTTCCCTCCTTGACTCGTTCTCTTGTCGCTACGTTCATTCCCGCCCACAACTCTACATCTGGCTTTTTCAGTTTCAGTAAGTGATGGTAACGCATTCATTTTTCTTTTTTTTTGTGTGTGTTTTTTTTTTGTCTTTCTGTTAAGGTGGCATTGCCGACAGCGTCTCCAAGTGGGTGTTCAGGCAAAACATGGCCCCCGAGCGGCTGAAGGCAATCCTCTGCACGAGACAAAATAACGACGTCGATGACCAACCGGAGCAGAGAGAAGAGGAGCAGAGAAATGAGACGGAGAAGAGCGACGAGAACTCGGACAGGACGGCCGGTGAGGACGAGGAGACTTTAGACGTGAACGCAGTTTAACTTGCACATTGACTGTCTCGTCAAAAGAGCTCCGACAGCCGATCCCGTCGGTAACCTGCGTGGACTCGTACGGCGGTCCCCTGAGCAGTGTGATGATCGCGACCCGTACACTCCTTTCACGTAACCTGTCCGTCCTCTGCGTTTCCCAGAGCTGTTGGTGGCGCTGTGCCGGCGCTTCCCACACTCCCTCTCACCCGACCTGGTCTTCGCCCACTGCTGCTGGGAATACGTGGTGCAGTGGAACAAAGACCCAGAGGTGCGCATACACGCCAACATTAACCACACGTACACGTATGTGAACTCGAGGCTTGTCGCGTTTGTTAATGCGCGATCGTAAAGCCGTTTGAGCTGACCCCGGTCGTTTTGCATAACTCTCAGTGTCGCTTCTGCATGAAAATCATTTCAAACTCCCAGTGAAACTTCTGCGTCTAGTTTACTGATGTCAGTGTGGACGATGAGCTGTGAAATATCTTTGTCGCGGGTTGTCCAAAGCTTTCAGCCCCCCCCCCCGAAAATCCAGCATTCGGTGGTCGCGCTTCGGAAATACTTCCGACACTGTTTCCATCCTCCGAGGTTTGACCGGTGCTCTTTGACGAGGTCGTCTCGCTGCTCCTCCCTTCGTCTCGCTACGGTTCGACGGCACACGAGCGCAGAGTTAGTTGCCACCAACCGTTTCGACTTGAGGCGCTTTGCTTCTAATGTTCAACCGACCACATTTAATAAGCCTTAACGGTACGGATGAAGTCGGAGTGCCAAACACCACCAAATTGGAAAGGAGAGCCCAACAGCTTGGAGGCAATTTGTTGGATTTGCAGCAAAAAGGGGCTATTTGTACGTTTTAATGTTCAATACCAAGAAACGGCTCGTCGTCTTCTTCAGGTGTTTGTATATTGTTAAACTATGAATAGACTTCTACTGTAAAAGTATAAATATATATATTATTGGTACAAAATAAAGACCTCTTTTATCTTCCTACCGCACTCTTAATTATTATGTTACCACGACTTGCCGACACAAAGACGTTTCCCTAAAGAGGAAAGGCAGGTTTTCCAAAGTCCAAACGTCGTGGATGACGAGGAACCAATCAGATCTGATCTTAAATCTGACGTCACATCTGCTTCTCTTCACAGGAGGGTCGATATTTGTGCTGGGCTGTGGAACATCTGAAGCTGGTCTCCAGTCCTCATATTCAACTAGGTTAGTGGCTTTCTTTTTTTTTTTTTTTTTACATGCTTGCATATATGTTTGTGTACGTTTTTAAATATCCAAAGGTAACCTCTTCTTATCTACGATTTGGAGAAAGTGATGTCGTTCTTTTCGGCTGGTACCTCAAGAGAGGAAGGTCCTATATCACCAGTAGTCCCGTCAGTGTGCCCCTCCTTCAAGTGAAAGTTAGAAGTGATGTCATCGGGAGTTTGTTTTGATTTCTTACAGGCATTTCTACAATGATGTGGAGCACGTTCATCGTCAAGCGTTTCTCGGCAGCGGCGTTCCTCATGGAGAAGGTAAATCCTGCACATCCAGAATACAATGGGGGGGGGGGGGGGGTCAGACGGTAGAGCCGCGAACCTCAAGTTAAGTTGCTCTCGATGGTTGGCGAGCAACCTTGCATTGCGAGGTGTGTGCGTGGTAAACGTGAAGGAAAGAACACGAATAAAGTGCTTTGTAGACACCCAAGCTAAAAAAAAAAAATTAAAATAAAAAAAAATAAAAAAACACCGTATACTATTCGTAGAATCTGTGAGGCATTATATCACATTTCTACCCTCGACGTTTGCAGGTGGGGAAAGCACCTAAGGATCGCTTATGTCGAAGGGTAAGTTCAACTTCGATTCAAACATGTTTGAAAACGTAACTTTGCAGATTGATACGATCGATTTAGATAAGCGACACGTGCATTTGTGCGCAGGATGTCGGGATGGGAGACAAAGCCATGACGTCCTTCCTGAGCGGCTGCGTCCAGCTGCTGCAGATCCTCATGGAGGTGACTGGAGTATTGGTTAGGAATCAGTGCCCTTTGTCTTTTATAAATTCCTATGTAAGTACAGAGATTGCAGCGCAAAGCATGGAGAATGACCGGAGCCTCGCATAAAATCCAGAACAAAGCATGGACAATGAAACGCAGCAGACATAAACGATGAAATAGGTTTATTGAAATATAAGCGTAGTGAAATGGGTTTTAGGGCTTTTTTATTGGGGAATGCATCAGGAGGTGTGTTGGTTTGCCGCCCGCTGTGAAAGAGAGTTTGATAAAACAACACCTATTGCTACTAATATACTAAAATAAATGAATGCCGTGTATATTCGGAATAATCCCTTTTACTAATATTCCTGGCATTACTAAAGCACGTCTGGGGCGGCTGCGGCTCTGATGGTAGAGCTGGTTCCCTACTAATTATAAGGTCGGTGGTTCGATCCCCGGATCCTCCTGAACACGTGGAAGCGTCCTCGGGCAAGACACCGAACCCCCGAGTTGCTCCCGATGGTGGGCGCCCTTGCATGGCAGCTCTGCGGGCCGTCGCCGTGTGAATGTGTGTGTGTGTGTGTGTGTGGGACAGGACGAACGGGAGGCTAACTGTAAAGTGCTTTTGAGACCGCTATGGTGCTAAAGCGTTCGAGGCGAAGACCATTGAAACGCTCGCCCTCCCCTTCCCATCGCGACGATTCTCAAGTCAACGAGGTCTGTTGGCTTCCTTTTCCGCTGCAGGCGGACTCCGCGGTGGAGGAGGTTCCTGCTCCGGAGCTGTCCGTCGAGGAGCCGTGGGGCGGCGCCGAGGGCCCCGCGTCCATCGCCGAACTCGCCTTGGAGCAAAGAGGTGTCCACTTCCCGCTGGTCCAACACCACTGCCTGTTGGCGTCCCTGCTGCACGCCGCTATGACCTTCAATGTCAAGGTCAAGCCGCTCGGCCTGTTCGACAGCAAGGTGAGGAGACGCTCGTGAACGGACAGGCGCCCGCGCGGGTAGTCGCGGTGACTGCGAATGCACACCCAGCTTCACCCACGAGGGGAGAGGGGGAGGTCTGGACGGGGCTGGGCGTGGACAGACACGAACCCGTGGTTATAGTGTATGTGTGTGTGTGTGTGCGTGTGTGCGTGTAGGGTAAGAATGCGTTCTTCAGAGATCTGACAACCATCCAGCTGATGCCCAGCGGAGACATGGATCCAGGCTTGGTCTCACTACGGCAGGAGGTGAGAAGTTGAATTCAAATGCCGAAGACGAGAAGATGACGACGTTCCATTTCCAGTCGCCTTATCTCTGTTCACACCACAATCCCCCCCCCCCCCCCATTCCTCACTCTGTCTCAGTTCCTCCTCCGGATGCTGACGGGTTGGGTGCAGGCCATAGACGATCCTCCCAGCTCCGGCCCTGCCGCCGGGTCCACCCCTCTGCCCTCGAGCGGACCCAAAGCCGACTGGTGGCCCTCGCTGTGCCTGGAGCTGGGCTCCCTGCTGCAGGTCAACCCAGACATCCTCCGACGGCACATTGTCTGCGAGCTCTACAACCAAGGCCTGGACCCGCGTGCTGAAGAGGTACGGAGAGGGACGACGTTCAGTTTAGAGTCGCAAACTGTTTCCGTCAAGATTGCTGGCGCCAGATCGTGACAACGTTTGTCTCGGGGTTTTTTTTTTTTTTTTTTAAATCGGGGTGTTTTTGTTAAAAAAAAGAAAAGAGAAAAAAAAAAGAAATTGCAGATGACCTCTCCGCTGTCCTGCCCTCTAGGTGATGTTAGAGGTGGAAGATAAGGATGTGCTGGGCTCCCAGCTCTTGGTGCTGACCGGTCAGAGGCTGAGCTACTCGCTCCTCCACAGCCAGAGTCAGACGCAGGCCGCCATGGAGCTGCTGGCCCGCCTGCCCCCCACCCTCTGCACATGGCTGAAGGCAATGGTGAGGAAAAACCCTGCGATCTTCCGACCGCAGTTTCCCCGCTGAAAGACCCCCTCCGCTGTCTGTTTTTTTGAACCGTGGTCTATATTCTGTGCTGCAGGACCCCGGCGAGCTGAGGTGCCCCCTGGTCCCGCTGCCCCAGACCAGCCGGCTGGTGGGCCGTCTGATTGAAATCCTGCCAGAAAACCACGCCCAGTACAGCCTGGCCCTGCACCTCCTGGAGGCCGTGGAGGTCCTCACCACCGAGGACTGACCTCACTGCCAGAGGCTGAAGGTTCACGGACACTACGGGAGGGACAACCCTTCAGAGCATGGGACAAGGAGGAAGAAGAAAGGGGAAAAAAAAGAAGCTTTCCTACCCTCCTTGAAACATCCTCAGGAAGTTTTGTCATTCAGCTCATGTTAATATTGATAAATTCAGTTTGATTGTAGAGGGCAGTGTTAAACAGAGTGGCTACGACGGGCTTTTAACCTTTTTTCTTTTTTTTAATCCATCATATTTTTGCGCATGTGACATAAATTCTATTGAATATTTGTGTTGTTGAAGAGCATTATCAAGAGGCTACATCACGAGATGGTTATTGAGGAGCGGAGCATGTCTTCTCTTTGTAACGTCACCCTTCGTTTTCACTTAGTTTGACTTTCGAATCAGATGTCCCGCGTGCCATATCGGAGCTCTGTTATGACATTTTCCCTTCCTCCTCCCCCACAGAACCAGAGATGTATCATACAGAAATATGGACCTTATTTTTTATTTATATATATATATATATATATATATGCAGACGGGTGCTGTGCTAGCTGCGCCTGTGCACTAATTCTGTAGCTCTTACATCCAGCTGCTCCTACTGGGCTCCAAAGTAGAATTAAAAAACCAAACCAAAAAAAAGTTTCTCAGAAGCTGTTGTTGTTCTGCCGAGTTAATGCAACACTTTTAGCTGCTCGCACCACAGACGAAGATAAAGCTCCATTTATTTATTCGTAACGCAGACGGTTCTTCCATATACCTTACATAGTTTGGGAAAGTTTACAAGGAACAGTATTCATACGACAACTTCCCCACATCATCATTGCGGAGTTTAAATTCTCTACTGTCACATAGTGACATTTTGTATTGAACTCTTTTTCTCTCCACACATAAAAAAAAAAAAACCACACACAGGCCCTCTAAATGGAAATCACATCAGCGTCTTTGATTCCTTACTGTATATACCGTAAACAAACTTTTCCACGTATTAAATGTTGATTTGGACATTTTGGTTTTAACGCTTCGCACCCGTTGTTGAAGAAAAGCGAGTTAAGTGCGTAAAACGGCAGATCTTTACCGCAAATTTAGCGACCCCGTTCCTCGTTATCTGCCATGGGGGGGGGGGGGTCATTTCTGTTCCAATACCAGAGCAACGGGTTCGTTTTTGCTTGCAAGTGACCAGTGAGTCCCGTGAGAGAAACTGAAGTGGATTAACAGACTTGATTTGGAGCCGGCGTTGCGTGTTTTTTTTTTCAGCTGACGGTGACGGTTTCCGCTCAGAGGCTTCACCCAAAAGCGTGGAAACGAAACGAAACGAGCCGGCGTTTTGACGATGGGCGCTCGCTGGTCGTCGTGGCGACGGGGCGGTCGGGGCCCGTCAGTGAGCCTGCGAAACCACGGTCTGGCAGCGCGGGCACAAGCAGTCTGCTGACTCGGCGGTGTGGCGGCGACACCGCGGGCAGCGGGCGGTGGAGGTGGGCACCGCCGCTATAGTGTAGGCGCTGTCCTCGCGGATGACACCACCTGACGGGACACACGCACACACACACGCACACACACACACACTGCTGTGAAGTACAGGTTGCGCAGTCTGCAGCTTTATGCAAATTCTTAATGAGTAATTCCAACGATAAAGTGTTTTTTGAGAACACTGATCAAATGAGTACACAAATTCTATAAAGGTCATACTGATGCAGTTCGGTTGCCGATATTAACAGCATATTATAAGTTATAGGATATTGATAATACGTGTCCACTGTCTTTTCACAATATCACACAGCTACTACTGCTGTCAGTAACGACTTTTCTCATCAAGGATGATCGACATTTTTTTTATCAACACACAAATCTTTTTTGTTTGTTTGTTTGTTTAGTTTAGAGCTGATGTTCCTCACCCTCCAAGTTGATGAGAAAGGTGCCGTTGTTCAGCAGGGCCTCCGGGTGCAGGTCCCGGGGCAGCTCACTGGTGAGGTTGACTCGGGCCGCCATCATCAACTCGGCCAGCTGGGAGGTGGTGGAGGTGGGCTCCTCCTGGAGGGACTGGAAGAGTGGAAGAGGGGGGGGGTTAGAAATATACCGTCTCCTTTGCAGTGATAGCCACATAAACGTCCCGCCTAGTCCCTGATCTACACGTATGTCAAAGGGTGCCGACTCCAGTCTGCATGTTTCAGCTCTTTCCACGGACGTTTGATTGGATTCCGATTCAGGACTCGTGGAAGGTCACTTGTTTTTGCTCTTAGCCATCCTGGGGGATTTTTAGCTGCGCGTCTTCGGTCATCACCCCGCTGGGGCGCCCCGCGGCCTGTGACCGAGAGAGCTTTCTGACACCGGGGAGTACGTTTCGCAGCAGAGTGCCTTGATAAGTCTTCGGATTTCATTTTGGCCCGCGTAGATTCAAGGCGCGCTCCACCCCCCACCATACTGGACGCATCGAATTAGCCCGAACACATAACCGAACCTCCTACATGTTTCACGGGACGTTAAGTCTTCTACGGTACATCTTTTCAAAAACAAATATTGCAGTTTGTTAGTACGTTTTTTTTTTTTTCAAAATTCCAGTGTTTTGTTTGTTTTTGTTTTTGTTTTTCTTCCAGAAGTCATCGTGGGTCGTCTTCCGCGGAGCCCACAGCGAACAAAAAGCAACGCATGCTGCAGTCAGATACCGACGTACCTCGACCTTGTCATTCATCTTAATTCTAACTGGAGGTTTATCCTTGGTTCTGTGTCTCCCATTACCACCGTCCTTCTGTTCAACCTGGGGTCGATCGTCCTCTTACAGTCACACCCGGGCAGATTGACTACAGTCCCAAAGACCTGAAACTTGTCAATAGTATTTTGTAACCGTTGTCACGGGAACATCAAGCTGCTTGGATACGGCCTTATGTCCTTTATCGTGCTTTATTTTTTTATATTAGCAATGCAACCAAAAATGCTTATGTTTTGGGTTGTTTTCGGGGCTCACCTGTTCCTTACCGTTTACCAAAACCTTCTGTACCTTAAACTGAAGTGGATTACTGAGGGTTGATCAGTTTCAGCTTACCTCCATGAGCTCAAACATAAGGCCGGGTTCGATAGCGACGGTGAGGTCGTACTGAGCAGCGTTTTTGCCAGGAATGGAGGACAGGAAGGAGTCTCTGATGGCACACGCCCCCTCCACGGCCTCCTCCAATCCCGGTCGCCGCCACACGGAGCTGCTTTTGATCCAGCCACTTCGGAACAACGTCTCCCCTTCTGTCGACACAAGTCCAGACGATGGAACACTTTTTAGTTGGCAAGGCAACGGAATAAACACGCGGCCGCAAGGGAAACGGCGGACGGGCGCGTACTGTCGTGTCCCGGTGCGTGGAGGTAGACTTCTTCGGCGAGATGAGGCAGGATGGGAGCGACGGATCTGGTCAGCCCATCCAGTATTTCTTCTAAAACGGTCTGACATGATCTTCTGCCCAGCGAGTCCTCTGGATCACAGTACAACCTGACGGGAGGAGGCAGCGATCAGGAGGGAGGACGGAGGCGAAAAGACATACCGAAGCCGGTTTAACAACTCGTGGTTTCCGCGTCGGGAGACTTCACCTGTCCTTGATGATGCTGAAGTAAAAGCTGGAGAGGTCTCCGGTGACGAAGGCTTGGAGGACACGGATGGCCCTGCCGGCATCGAACTCGCCGTACGCGTCCGTAACCTGCAAACACAAACGTCACCGGGACACTTGTTTCGGGCGGAGGCCGAGAGACGGTTGGGACGTCAAACGTGACTCCACTTCAAGACGCACCTTGATGCCGTACTCGCGGAGCTGGTGCAGCATGTACTGATCGACGTAGTGCATCTCTTTGGGGTCCACGGCTTGCACGCGGGGGTCGAAGCCCCGCAGGTTACCGAGCAGGAACTTCAGAGTGTTCCTCAACTGGAAGATTAAAACAAAGGATCGGGGGGAGGGGGAGAGGGAGGGAGGGGGGAGGTGAGGACGAGGACGGATGTGACAAAACGGTGAGCGGGATTCATCAAAAACGGTCAACTGTGCTTTGCCCCTGCTGCAGCGGTACCTTGCTGATGCCTTCTCTGGCCGAGTTGAGCGCAGTTGGCCCAATTTGGACCTCGGAGAAGACATTGGACTCTGCCACCCACCAACGTAGCGCGTCTGCCCCGTAGGCCGGCTCGCCGGAGTGCTGACGAGGACGACGAGGGACAAAACAAAGACGGGAGGATCGTGTGTGAGATGCGTGTGGAAGTTTTTTTTATTTGGGAGTCCACTCTCAGTAGAAACAATTTTAAATCTTATCAAAAAAAAATGTTAAAAAACATTTAGCATCGTTCCTTAAGGCTTGACGGGTAAAAAAAAAACAACAACAAAAAACAAGTTCACTCTATTCAACTCTGTCCTAAACTAAAAAAAAAATCTGCAGACTGCAGTGATTTGAAATGTCAACTTCATTCAAGAGCAAAACCAAAACTGGTTAATAACAAAACAAACAAAAAAATGAAGAGCAGACGTTCTCCGAAGCCTCATTTCCGCCCATCCTCCCTTTGCCTTACCTTCCCTCCATTAATGACGACGTCAGGATCCACAACGTTGCCCACAGACTTGGACATCTTTTCTCCCTTCTCGCTGACTGCGAAGCCGTGGACCACCAGAGACCTGCAGCACATCACGTTACTGCACATTCGAAACCGACGGGCGCGCAAACGAGTAAAGGGATCCGCGTCGGCTCGTCCACGGACAAACACCGGCGGCGAGCGGGAGGGGACGCTCACCTGTAAGGCGCCCTGTTCTTCACGGCGACAGCGGTGAGCAGCGACGACTGGAACCAGCCTCCGATCTGGTCCTTCCCTTCCACGTACGCGTCCGCCCTGGAGTCGGACTCTGGAGGAGGCCGGGTTGGAGAGGATAATCAGGGTTTTGTACACTCGGTGCCGTGAAACATTCGGTGCAACAACAACAACAACAACAACAAAAAAAGAAGTTAGAGCGTCTTTCCAGAAGACAGAAATGTCCGGCGAGAGACGAGAGAGAGAGATCAGCCTCTGTTAGTTTGGAACTGCAACGACCCGTCACCAAGAGTGCCTCGGCCGTAGGAAAAGAACCTTGCTGTTTTTGTTTTGTTTTTTCTTCCCCGATGCGTTTTAACTCTTTAAAGGGGTTTAGAAACTTTGCACAGGTAGCTTCTGACACACGGGTGTCTGCGGCCACGGCGACACGGCCGCGGAGACCGTCTCCACCCGGAACGAATCCACGGAGAAAAAGCCGGAGCGAAGAAGAAAATCGGGAAAACCAATCCCGGGGAAAAAAGAAACGAGACCGAAGCCGGGCGCTCCGGGTCCTGCATGCAAAGGAGAGAAACGTGGGGAGGAGGGTTTAAAATTATTTTTTTTTAAAAAGCAAGACGTTGAGACTCGTGCTGCAGCGAAGAGCTATTACCAACGAACAAGCAGACCCAAACGAAACAAGAAAACACAATGGGAGTCATCAGCCCGAGGGAACAAAGTCAAGAGAGAGAGGGGTGGTGTGGAGGGGGGGGCCGCAGGAAGTATTTGAAAGACAGGAGCTGCTGCTGTGGGTTTTTGTTTGTCCCCCCCCCCCTGGTGGCGAATCGTTAAAAACAACCTGTGACCAGAGGTTTGCGCAGCGGAGCCGGGAGCCAGTCGAGACGAGACTCGGGCTCCTCGGGGTCTCCCTCCGTCTCCTCTGGAAAACGACAACACAACCGAAACACAAAGACAGCGGTGACACAACGTTTTCATAATTCCGTTCTATTTTTTGAAAAAAAAACAACAACAACAACAACAAAAAACAAGAGGGACTACGCTACGGAGGAATGTCAATATTAGAATATATTCTATTAAATGAACAAGAGAAACGGACGGGAACACTTTTACGGTGGGACTGGCCCACACGGGGGCATACTTTGAATGTCGAGTGTGTAATTTGAAGAGTTTACCGCTGGAGTGGATATCTGTGGCAAGAGTGCCTTTGCAATAATAACCAAAAAAATCAAATTAAAAAAAAAAAAAAAAAAAAATGCCCCGCAAGAGTTTATTGTCTGACGTCCTATTGAACGTCCAGTCGGACACACCTCGCCCGGCGTCCCGCGCCATGCTGAGGCTGCACGCTTTGCTGATCCGGGACGGTGACGGGCCAGCGACTGCTTTTTGCTAAATGATATTTTGCAAAGCAGCTTAATCGGCTTGGCGCGCCACTCCGTGAAGGCAGCTTTTAAGCAGCTTTTAAGCAGCTCTCCGCAACACAACTAATTACAGGACACTTAATTAAAGGCACTTTGGAAGCTCGAGGTCGTAGAGAGGTGAGCTGTTATTCTCGAGACCAAAACCTGACGGGGAGTGACGGTGGAGGGAAAGATGTGTATTACTAAAAAAAAAAAAAAAAAAAAAACGTGAACATCAATCGACTTTCTTGTAGCTTATGAAAACTGAATAATAATAATAATAAAAGAAATAAATAAACATTTGCATAGAAACATTGATCTGCATTAACGGAACAGATTGAACCGATGCAATTCCAGATGTACCTTCGAGTACGGCCGCCCACGACGCTCCGCTGTCAAACCAGATGTCCAGGACGTCTTCCCCGCGAACGTAGTCGCTCACCGGACCCGCTTTACTCTGGAAGAAACAAACAAACAAACAAAAACAAGAACATTCACAGGAGTACGGTAGGAAACGTGTTTGAAGCCACGCCGATTCATTTTTTTTGTTTTTTGTTTTTTTAAACCGGGAAAGCTTGCGGGACTGCAGACAATTATGAGAGGGGTTCACTGCGAGAGCTGTCGCCAAGCTGGTTTGCTCGGAGAGCTCTTTCTTCCAGGACGTAAACAAGCGAGAGTGCTTGGAGCACTGAACCGGAACCGGGCCCGGTGCAGCGCACTTTGGAAAACTCCTTCCGTTGACTGATGGAGGAGCTCCAAGTGATGAAGTGTGAAAAGCTATTGTCAATAAATGAGTTGGCTACTTTTAGGAATCTAAAAGTGGAAACATATTTTGATTAGTTTATATATAAATATATATATTTTTTTGCTTAATCAGTTATTTCATAGTTTTGATGTCTTCAGTTTTGTTAAAAAATAGTAAAAAAAACAAAACAATAATGAAAAACATCCTTGAACGAGTGGGTGTGTGTGACATACAGATGATTATCAATGCCGTGAGCATCTTTAATTCCATTCAAATTACTGCCAAACAGCAGGAAGGAAGTAAACAGCAGTTCACCCTCTAGAATATTTTCATAACGTTATGAAATTTGAATTAAAGAGGAAAAATACAACCTGATGTATCGCTGAGGCGGAGTCACGCCTCCGTCTGCATTTAATCCCACATTCACACTAACACACATTTACTCACCTTCTTGAGCACCTCCGGAGGCAGCAACGTCTCAGCGGGCAGCTCCCACCAACAGTCGCTGCCCTTTTCTTTGAAGAGCTTTGCTATGTGGGACACTGTGTACCTGCAAAGGCCAGAGACATGGAGAATGTTTACCATCTTCTATTTTTTTTATTTTTATTTTTTTATTTGTATTTATTGTAACACAAAAAGACAATAAGGGCAGTCAGTAGAGTCACAGGCTGTGTCAAGTGAGTTGAAGTTAATATGCTGTGTGTGTGTGTGTGTGTGTGTGTGTGTGTGTGTGTGTGTGTGTGTGTGTGTGTGTGTGTGTGTGTGTGTGTGTGTGCGTGCGTGTGTGTGTGTTTACCTAGCAGTCAGTCTAAGTTCCAATTTCGCTGCCAGTGTGCTTAAATGATGATTGTGGATATGCGCAGAAAGCTAAAGTAAGATAACAGGACGGATGAGATGAAGTTTGTGGGAAATGAATGAGAGATTACAAAACTGACTGTCGCAGAATTTTTGATGGCGGATGATACATTTTCCATCGAGAGGTCGTCTATTAGATCTAATCTATTAGAAGCTTCTTCTTCTTCTTTTTTTTTTTTCCAGTGTGAGAATGTTTACTATCTCACGTGTGTGAGGCCAGTTTTGCCTTGCAGTGTGTGGTGTGTACGAGCTTCACTTGTTGATGAGAGCCTCTCCGGTCTCTCTGTGGTAGAACACCGGGATAGGGACCCCCCAGCTCCGCTGTCTGGAGATGCACCAGTAGGTCCGTCTGTCCAGCATGGCCAGCAGGCTGCCCCTCGCCGACTCCGGCAAAACACGCACCTTCTGCAGTGCCTCCTGGACACGCACACACACACACACACACACACACACACACACACACACACACTGTTTATCCCTTGCAAATAAACTGTACAAACAAAGCATGTCCTGTCATTGAAACATCCTGTTTCCTTTGCTGGATAAGATCAACGCATGACTGTCCGAGAACCAGGAACAGACTGCGTTTATTCTGGGGAAACGGGAACAAACAAGTCCGAACATACCGTGATATGCCCATCGAGTTTACCTTGGCTTTGTCTTTCAGTGATGCCGTGTTGATGAACCACTGCTTACTGGGCCTGATGACCACCGGCTGCTTTGTCCTCCAGTCGTACGGGTAGCTGTGGACACAGCGCTCCTCCATCACCAGAGCCCCGCACTCCTTCAGCATGGAAATCACTGACACGGGAAGGTGAGAGCAGGTTCCCCGAAAACACGCATCAAAGAGGGGAAGAAAAAAAAAAAAACTAAAAGTACAGACACATAAATAAAGACCACCACAACCACTCGGTGCTCTCAGACGTCCATAAGAGTTGATATTAAGTTCATGCTGTACCTTTATCTGAGCCTTCACTCATTACAGACAGGTTCTGTAGCTCCGGTCCAGCCAGCTCAGTGTACTTGCCATCTTCATCCACCATACACTCCTTTTGGGAGAAGAAACACAGACACGCGGTTACACGTGTCCCTTTTTTTTTTTTTCCCCACCGCCGGTACGACTCTGCTCGACTCAACTTCACTCGCTTTTAGTCCCCAGGTGCGTTTCTGGGTTCTGTTTTACCCCTTTAAGTGGAGCTGATCAGAATAGCCAGGTGAAACTACTGTGACGTCATCGTCGGCGTGAAACACACACACACACACTTGTTGGATCCTTTCTTCAGCAATTAAACACAGCGCCGTCTGCACCTCCCCCCCAAAAGGCGGCGTCGCAGGTTGTCATTAAGTGAGCGGAGTCCAGTGAATAAATGAACTGTTGCTAATATAGTAAGCTTGGCGAATTAACAATGGTGGGTATGTGCGGGATGTCACGCCCGCGGTGATAATTCAAGGTGGCGATTCTCTCTGACCAATCAGTGGTCCGTCTGCAGTGTTTTCGCGTCACCTTTTGGGTCAGCTCGCTGGGAACCTCAGAGCACCACGTATCGGACACTATCCGCAGCTTTTGCTCAAAATCGAAAAAGCGAGTAGAGCCGTTGCAAAACGGGCCGAAAGGGACACAAGTCATGTTTTACCATGTCATTTAGTCTGCCACATTCTGCCAAAAATATTTATAACTGAATCTATCTAAGTTTATCTGCATTATATTAACTCGTATCGTGATCAATATGAATTTAACATCCCATCCAAACCTTATATGATGTATTCTTTGAAATATATGGTCTATACATTGTTTTTGATGACCCATAACTTACATCAGGGTCACATTAGGGTTTTATTCTTAGATTATTGGAGACACATTTTAGAAGCTGGAATCATAAATTGTTTTAATCGATTGTTGACGTCGTTGTTGTCCCGTCTGTTTAGAGTACATTGTCGAGAGTTTAAAACTCTACATCGGTGTCGCCGGAATAGAATAAAGATAAATAAAAGAATACAACGTACCACTGGCAGTTTGAACTGTGAAGCCACGCCGTAATCGTCCATGCCGTGAGCTGGCGCTGTGTGGACCAATCCCGTTCCTTTGGCCATAGTCACGTGATTGGCCGGCAGCAACGGCACTTGCTTGTCAGGAATTGTGGGATGTTTGCAGAACCCACCTTCGAGTTGGGAGCCTCGGAGGAGAAAAGTGGAGAATATATCAGCATGGTTTGTAACAGAGAAGACACTCTTTTGTGTGTGCGTGTGTGTGTGTGTGTGTGTGTGTGTGTGTGTGTGTGTGTGTGTGTGTGTGTGTGTGTGTGTGTGTGTGTGTGTGTGTGTGCGAGCATCACCTGTGAAGGTGCCCACAGTCTGCAGCTCCGTGCCCAGCAGTGCCGCCATGTTGGCCGTGCGCTCACTTGCAACCAGCAGCAGCTGACAATTATCATCTCTCTTTACCACGGAGTACCTGCAAACCCAGACACGAGCCACTCGGTTACCAAATACAAAAACGGTACTACACATTGTTCATGTCACACACACACACACACACACACACATTCTGTGTTGTGCCCGAAAATGTTCGATTTTTATCATCTAGTCTATTAAAAAAAGGACATTTTTACAACGAGAGCCTTAAACCAGATGCTTAAATGCTTTTTGTATCTGCAACGAGCATGTTAACTTCAACACATTCCTACTGTAGACATTCAATAACAGCATAACTACCACGAACAGACCGTTCGCAAAGAAGACTGTAAGATTCTTCTGCCCAGGACACTGTGAGCTTACAGAAATGTCAAGATATATTCACATACGAGATATAATGTATTTGACCAGGGCGGGTTTATTCTTTAACTGTGCAATGTTCT
The DNA here is from genome assembly GCF_029030835.1 of Brachyistius frenatus. Taxonomy (NCBI): domain Eukaryota; kingdom Metazoa; phylum Chordata; class Actinopteri; family Embiotocidae; genus Brachyistius; species Brachyistius frenatus. The sequence continues at coordinate 331,704 of NW_027210884.1, forward strand.
GGTCATACACATATTGGCCACAATTTTTTTTTAATGAACACGCTGAAGTGATCTTCTGGTAATCAATTTGGCAACACAGAAAATGAATTGGTATCGGTATGTCATAACTATTAGGATAGATGACAAATTGTTCAGCAAGAAATGTCAAATATTCTCCAGTTCAAACATCTCAAATGCAAATATTGACTGGGTTATTGAACAAAACATTTGAAGATGAACTGTGATTTCGTTATTTATTTATTTTTTTTATAGTTCAAACAATCAGTCAGTTAATTAAGAAAATTGTAAATTAAGTTTCAGCTCGACGAGTAACGGCGGAGTTTTGACAAACGAAGCTTAAACCGATGAGCGGGAGCGGAGGACGGGCCGACTCAAATAAATATGTAACTAATGTGTTCAATAAGTGTTGAGCAGCGTCTGACGGCAGAGAGCTACCCATGTCACGGTGCAGGTTCTTACTGGGCATTAGGCATGTAGCAGACAGCCTGGTTGGCAGGAATGGTCCATGGCTGGGTGGTCCACACCAACACAGAGACACCTTCCAGACCTGCCGAGGGACATATTTACCCACGCACATGGTCGGTCAAACACACACACAAAAACAAAACAAAACAAAAACACATTTCAAAACGTTTTTAATTACCCGTATGTGTGTATTTGCATTACCGTCTTCCGAGGCGATCTCAGGCGGCAGTGTGACGACGGGGAACGTGGCATAAATGGCTCTGCTCACATGCTCCAGGTTGTACTCCAACTCTGCCTCTGCCAGGGCCGTTCTATAAAAGGAAACAGACAATGTTATTACAGTTTACGAGAATAGAGTATAACGGTGAAGCCACACTCTGCGACAAGCATGCTAATACGGTACCTCGAAGAAGGCGACCAGAAGACGGGCTTGTAGTCCTCGTATATGAACCCCTGACGAACAACACGGAGGGATAATCCCATTAGACTTTGCGGTTAAACCTAATGTTACGTAATTCTGCCGAGATTCAGAGTCAAAAGCCAGTTTCAATCCCATTCCGTCTTTACTCCCTCTCGGTTCTTAACAAGATCGTTACAATTTCGGTGAATAGTTGTTGAGGAAATCTTGACAGACATTTTTCAAGAGCACTGTCAGCGGCCACCTTGCTGTGCATCTCCTGGAAGACGTGCAACTGAGCAGCCTCGTAGGCCCCGTCAAACGTGTAGTAGCACCGGTCCCAATCGGCCATCACCCCCCATCGCTGGAAAGCAGCTTTCTGACGAGCGATCGCCCCCTCTGCAAACTCCCGCGCTGGGCGAGACAGGAAACAAAACATTACAGCCGCCGCGGATGTAACGGCGCTCCGTTCGGGCTGCCTGTGGTTTTCTCACCTTTCTGTCTAATCTGTAGCGGACTGAGGCCGCTGGTCCCCAGATCTCCCAGGGCCTTCAGCTCGATGGGGAGGCCGTGGCAGTCCCAGCCCGGGATGTAGTGGACCTGCCGCCCCCTTAGCATTTCAAAACGGGTACGGATGTCTTTCAGGATCTGAAGTGAAGAGGACGCGGACAGAAGGAAGATTACTTTATTTGAGCTGTCGCAGAGTCCAAAAGCAACACACACACACACACACACACACAAAAAAGATGTTAACAGAAATAATCATCACATAGCAACAGCAACTGAATCACAGTAAAGGTTCACAAGTCAACGAATGAACAACCGAGACATGATAAGAACACTGCAAACCGATCACCTTGTTGAGTGCATGTCCTACGTGAGGGTCTCCGTTGGCGTACGGGGGTCCGTCATGAAGGCAAAACTCTTTCTTGGCCTTCCTCTCTCTCTGCCATGAGTACAAATCTGCAAAACCACACTCCTACAGCAGTGAAGAGTATTCACGTGTTTTGAAAAGATAAAAGAAGACATCATTAATGTGGAGAAGTCTGTAAAAGGCTTGCTGATCATGCTGAGATTTGTCTTGCCCAAATGCAATATGTACACAAATACACCTTGGGAGTGTGGGATGTGATCTTTTATGTCACTAAACCTAACTCAAAACAATTCTCTTTGCAGAAAATGAGGGACAATTATGTTTTACCTGCACGCCGAATTAAAGATATAATCTTAAACATATATATTAGCAGGTGAGACGATTTGCTGCAGTTTGTGTGCGGCTATCAACAAGCGACGTAAAATGAACTTGACCGTTTTTGAGTGAAGCGTCGTCAGCCTATCTATCTATCTATCTATCTATCTATCAATCAATCAATCAATCTATCTATCCTGCGACGTACTTCTTGTATCTGGAGTTCTCGGTCCAAAAGCTCCTGTCCGGTCAGTTTCATTGGGAATTCAGTCCGGGGAAGGAGCACCGTGTCTCGGTACAGCGTTTGAGCCTCTCCGGAACCGACGCCGTGACGGCGGCCGGAGCTGCAGGAGAGAGCCCCGCGGAGGAGGAGGCCGCCTCCCCGGTGTGACCTCCGTCCCCATCTCGCCAGCGTCTGGCTCAGCGCCGGAACCCGGCACAGCAGCATGGAGAGGGCGAGGTAAGGTAAAAAAAAAAAACAACCAAAAAAAATACCACCGGAAGCTTTGCCCCTAGTTTTTGGTGTTATGACAGCAGGCAGCTTGCGTGTTGTTATATTCCGCCCCGTCAGGTGTGCTGTGTTTCTACCGGAAGAAATAGTAGAGAGGACAACTACAGAAGCCCAGTGGGGTCATACATTTGAACTAATCGCGCAAGCGCAACATTTTTGAACTTCGCAATGTACTGTGACCGAACTCATAGGATGTGAATATCTATATAAGTATTAACATAAACATGATTATTATTTTTTTAACCTATTTGTATTATTACGTCTCGTCTTGTTTCATACCATCTGCGTAACATGGCAGCATCTATAATTAATAGTAATATTTGGGGGTTGCTTCACTGATTTGCAAACATCAATTCCAATATGAATGCATGAAGCTTGAAGATAATGAGAGGCTGTCCAAAATTTGAAGTGTTTTTTGTTGTTTTTTTTTGCATAGAAAATTGGTAAAAAAAAGATAATAAAAAAACTCAAAAGTGTTGACATGCACATACATTACATAGATAATGACGTCTGGCTGATATGTGATTATAGGCTATGACATCATTAGATTGTTAATACTGAAGTATCCCTGTGTAATCTGTATGTTACTGTTGTAACATGCGTTGTTGGGTTTCTCTGTATAATATTGTAAAGTCTTGCTGTAAGGCAGGGGTCTCAAACTTAATGTACTTGGGTGAGGCTGGGCCGCATCGGGTACTCCACAAGAAAAGCTTTGTTTAAAAAATAAATAAATAAACAAATGAAGAATTAATAAGTAAATAAATCAGTAATAAATAAAATAATAATAATTAGATTTCTCTTTGGGGCTGTGCGATATATTTTAATTCCACTTGGTGTCACTGTCGTGTTTATGACATCATCTAGAAATAGATGTAGTGTTCATCGTGTGAGGCAATGCAAATAACAAAATAATGACCCCCCCCCCAAATAACGGTGCGACCCTATAATTGGTCCGGGTTATCGGGGACTGTTATTGCCGACGGACAGGTGTCGGTATTGTGACTGAAGACCACGTTAGGCTACATTGTTTCCTTTCTTTTATCACTTTGATTTATTTTGTCAGAGAGAGACATATATACGTATAATGTCCCGCTGGGCAGCAACTTAAAAAAACTTATTTTGGGGAAGTGTTGTGAACGCAGCGCGCTGGGACGGATGTCCACGTTTACCGGATAGAAACGAGGCAGCCAGCCGGGCCCGGAAGAAAACTCTCCATGGCAACGCTGCTGTCACTTTCACTCATTGAGAAATGTTGCTCCGCTCGATGTCCCGCCCCCGAGAGCCAAATACCCCACCGTGATTGGTCGGTTCGTTCAGCTCCGCACACAACACTGGAAAGTGCCATTCATAGAAAACTCGCGGGCCGCACTCACATTAAACTTTCACGTTAAGGTGGGGGGGCCACAAAATATCATCTCGCGGGCCGCAATTGGCCCGCGGGCCGCGAGTTTGAGACCCCTGCTGTAAGGACTTCAATGTGTTAAGTGCCATGAAATAACCCGTGTTGTGATTTGGCATTTTTATATATATATATATATATATTAAGTTGAATTGAAATTGAATATCTGCTGGAGAAGGAGTTAGTTTGAACTACTTCACTTTGTAGTTGTATATAGAGGGAGTGCAGATCAATCTCAGGGGTTGATTACGTGAAAGGAAAGAAGAAAAAAAAAACAAGTTCTCAGACACAAATTTGGCTTCAGTTGTTTTTTTCTCAATTGTATTGGATGATTTTTATTTATTTTTTAAATGAAACCATGTGAGATGTTGAGAGGGAAAACATATTATTTGACGGAACTGTTCACAACTCTTAAAATGTGACCCCACTGCTTTTTTTTTTGTAAGATGTAAGGTTTTTGTAAGGTTTGGAAATCCCCTTTAACTTTAATCTCTAACGATGTACGGTATTTCTAAAAGTTTGCCGTATCATCCCGTGTTAAAATCTTCATTTTAAAAGTAGATAAGCCTGTCAAACTAAATGCGGCGGAGGAGAAAGTAGGCCCTGCGATACAGCTGCCTTTGAAATGTTGCGGTAGATTAGTATTAGTAAATGAAATACTCAAGTAAAGTACAAGTAGGCTTCCTCGAAACTGCATTTCAGTACAGTACTTGAGTAAATATATTCAGTTACTTTCCATAACTACGGGCAGATCAACTCCTTGATCCCGCCGTGTCGTTCCTGTGCACTTAAGATATTTAATCAATAGCCCTATATTTCCGACAGCCTACGAATGTAGCGTGACAGACCGCATCAGGTGGTATTGGTTGGTTGATGATGTCACCGTCGATATAAAGCGCACGGCTGCAAGCTCCCGTTTCATCACCTATTCATTTATCCGGAGCACAGCGTGGCAGAGCCTTGTTCACACCGTACAGACAGACAGACCCAAGATGACGAAGGTGTTTATCACTTTCCTGGGACTTCTCCTGCTGGCGCTCCTTCTCTCATCACAGGTTAGTTTGTTCAGTTTCCTTCAAACTTTTAACAGGATTGAAACTTTAAAAAAAAATTTTTTAAAAAGCTTAAAAAAAAAAAAAACGGGTCAAAACTATTCATTGTGTGGAAAAAAAAAAATACGTTGTTGTTGTTGTTGTTTTTTTGTTCGGGTGTGGTGAGCAAGTTGCTTTTCATTTTCAATGAAGGGTCTGTGAGGAAAAAGCGCAAGAGGCTGAAAGATTCGCTTTAACGCGCGTTTTAGAAACACCCATTTGTCTCCTCTTCACACAAACCGCAGGTAGTTTGTAACTCAATACTATTTGCAGACTACAGTTTCTTTTGTCATCTGAGAATCTTTAGCAGGGACGTTGTGACAACGCGCTCCTCGACTTTTTAAACCACAGACTTGATCATTGGCGACTTTTGAAACAAAATAAGTAACTCTTAACCCTTTTCGTTTGGATTTTCTTTCCTTCGTTTGGATTTTTTTTTTTTTTTTCCACTCAAACCGGAGAATTTGGTTCTCACGATGGGTCACAACATTCTTATTGAGCCAAGTTAACCAGTTCAAAACCCATTATGAGTCACAAACTAGGGGTATATCGCGAGTAATACGCTGTGCGGCTGGCTGCCTGCTACTTTAATTTAATTTGAATTGTTTTATTCTATTTTATTGTAAATACTATGTATTTTTATTTAATTTTTTTTATTATTATTATTATTTTTTTTTACTGTTTTATTGCTTTCCTGTACCTATAATGTTGCTGTAGCGGCAAAATTTCCCTTTGTGGGATTACTAAAGTAACTGAGTGGCAACTCGTTTTGCGCCCCTAAAATGTGTTCCAGGGGTGCCATCAGTTCATGGCGCCTAATCCGTGCTACAGCCGCACTCCTATTAACGTGTAAGATCAGGATGTGATGGCTGTCTTTTGTGTTGCAGGTGGTCCGGGCGCAGACCAATACGACCGTGATGACGACGACCGCGACTATGACCATGACGACGACGCCTAACGGCATGACCGGAACTCGGATGCCGAACGGCTGCGGGAGGACGGACGCCTTCACGCTGCTGCTGCTGCTGCCGCTGGCTCTGGCAGCCTCTCTCCTCCACGACTGGTCCTAATGACCGGACTGATCCGCATTGGACATGTGGCCAACAAGGCTGGATTGGGGACGCAACGTTTCCCCTTTCAAACAGCAGATCTATTTAAAAATAATAATAATAATAATAATTAATAATAGTAACGATAAAAACAATTATTGGTAAATCCTTTCTAACGCATTTTGGATTTCACCAAAGAATATTTCTGTCTTCAGTGGGGAAATTGTCATTTGGAGGCACACTGCCCCTGCTTTACGCACCATACCAGGACGCCCTGCTGCTGTTTTGGTCGTTATGGTCTGCTCTTTGCTGGGATCCTTTTAAGGGCTATAAAAATTCCCATTGTCTGGAAAAACGGGTGGGTGAAACTATTTGATTTGACTTGTGCGCCCTCAAATGAATACTTGATACCGGGGCTCATAGGCCTGAAAGTGATTGTAAACCTGTTAAGAAAAGTTTTGTACCACAAATATGGGCATATTCCTGTGGAAAAACATCATTGTACTTTTAGATCTTGACTTTTGTATGTTCAATAAAGCTTTAAATTGTTTGTGACCTGTAACTGTCATGACCTTTTGCTTTCATAGTGTGACATTTGAGTTGACTTGCATTTCTCAAGCAGACGTTTGGTTGTGCAGTTCCCTCTCCAGCCTGTGTTTATGGTTGATCAGATGAAAACGTCCTGAGCCGTTAAACCCTCTACACTGCAGAGGTATAAGGGGAAGGTAGGTCAGCTGAGAACACAGAAAATAAGATTGAGTGTCTATCGGTTGCAGTAGGGATTATCCAGATCCACTTCAAGTTTAGTCGGAGTTGAAGCGAAGGAAACTCGACGTGCTGAGCACCGAGGACTGACTGCACAATTTTGAAATGTGTATTTCTTTGATGTTCATCGAAATTGAGGGATGAGTCTCCACTTGGTCCAGTCTTGCAGACCAAATTATTCCACATTGCAAAGCACCTAAACTCAACTGCTTCCCGTTACAAAATAAATTGATAACAATCTTAAAATAAATCTCATTTTAAATAGGTTAGATACCTTTTTGGAAAGGTCAAAGCAGAAGGTACTCCTGTCTGAATTTTTTTTTTTTTTTTTTTTTTGTCCTAGTAGAGAAGACTGTCTAAAATGTGTTAAACCAGCATATGTTTTGGTATTATTGTGCAGACTTTCTTAACATCTGCAAAAGAAAAGTGTTTCTGCTGAACTTTAAAACAAGTGTAATCCATGGCAATGCAAGCAGGGTAGTGAAAGCAGGACTAAATGGCCCTTCAGTTTGCAGTTTGCATCAGTGCTGTGGATACTTGAAATCTCCAGAACATGTACATTAAAAATTTAATTTCCAAGAAAGGAGAAATCTAGCAGTTTAAAAAAAAAAAAAAAGTGAATTTCCCTTCTCTGTTAGTGGATAGGGAATAAATATTTAGAAAAATTAAGTAAAAGAAAAATGTATCTTTCAAGACGAGTCATACTCTCTCACACCAACCCCTGTTTGGAAGCCGTGGGGTTAGGTAAACCACACCAACCACCGACTAGCAAAAAGTATCAAACGGTAACCATCGTTTTCTCACTACACAAGGAGAGGATGTGAGTACTGGACAAATTAAAAAGAACCACTTCAATAATTGAGAGCCAGTGAGTAATTGAAAGACCGGTGAGCCGTTCCTCCCTCACCTGCTGCAGGGGCTTTGCCATCAAAGGGTCTCTCTTATCTGTGGAAGACTGCTGGAATTCACCTGTTTTCAGCCCCCACCTCCCAACACCCACTCTTAATCTGTGTGGGAATTGCATCCCACACTGATCGCGTGACAATGGCCGCATTGTCCAGCTCATCTTATCTGCTCGATGCGGATCAGGACCTCTGCTCCGTGATCCTAACTCTCATCTTCTCTCTGTCCCCACTTCTTCATCAGGTACTGTGTCTTCTACATCATAAACATGTTGTTTTTTTTTTTTTTTTTTTTTTTGGGGGGGGTGGGGGTATACGGGTGTCCATCTTTTTTTCTCTCTTTTCCTCTGTCGCTACTTCATAATCCAAATCTAAAGAGGCCTGACGGAGCACTACACACATTCTGCTGTGAAACTGGAGTGCGGTCAGGTGAGCAAGTGAAGAGTTCCCCTTTGGTTGACCATCAGAGTGGAACCACTTAAGGCACCTCCTCCTCCTCCTCCTCCTTCTCCTCCTCAGTCAATCCACACATTTTTTTCTACCATCCACCCTAGAACGTAAGGAGAAACCCGAGTTGAGGTGTAGGTGTTTGTTAGCTGGTGGAGAAAGGTAAGGGAGGGCGGAGGCAAGAGAGCACATGAAAAGGAGGGGAGAGGAACGGTGAGAGGGGGTGAGAGGAGGGAGAGGGGGTGAGAGGTGAAGGACGCTCCACAGCTTTCAGCGCTGAGCTGTACAGCCTCTTAACCTGCTCTCAAATCTCGTTCTTTTCCACACAGGAATCTGTATTTCCAAACACTCCAAACTGTGATGCTGAAGGCTCCGATAAGTGCTTTGACACCGGCCACTAAATGGCCTCACTGCTTTTGTAACATTAACTATGGTTTTTTTTTTTTACGTGAATGCTTCATGCTTTTAGAGCTAAGTTTTAAACCTTAACTATTCACTCCACAATGTCTCAGACTAGACAAAAACAACAGCTCAGAGTTTGTTTCTCATCAATAAGTTAAAGGCTATCATGTGCTGGAAACAGATATCGCTTCACCTTCCCCGTGGCTTCCAAGCATGATGCTCATTCCACCCGACAGCTGCACGGGGGTTGTTCAGTTATGCATTTACTACGAGGACTGTGTGTGTGTGTGGGGGGGGGGGGAGAAGTGAAACAGTGAAGTAAATAATGTTATAATGTGATGGGCGTGTGCTGAACCATGCATTTACGGTATAAGGAAAGTGAAGCAGAGTTACGATCCACCTGTTTTATGGTTTTATGTGTTCTCAATCTGTGCACAAGAAAATCTGATTGGAAATGGCAACAATTCGAAAACATCTCGAAATATCACAAATGTGTTTTTTTTTTTCAAATAGCCTTGATGAAACAGTAGAAAAGTGCAATGGAAACAGATGTTAACCAATAGACAGACTGTAACCTTTGTCCAATTGAAACAGACATAAATGCCATACTTGCATCATATTTTTTTACATTCTTGTTCTCTGTTTGAAATGAACACTCTTTCATTTACATCAGCTGGTTGCGCCCCCAAAATGTTTTAATGGCAATCTTACGTCCGCCAGCTGATTATCTCGGCAAATTTCTCTTTACTTAGATTTGGTGTCCTGATACAAGCATGCATCATCCTGACAAGGAAGTTCAGATGCTCTCACCACATCCTGTACAAAAGCAGAACTTGGACTGAACTCTAAAGTATAGTAAATTCACATACAGTAGCATTCACTAAGCCTGTGTACAAAGCCTGTGTATTTCTGAATGCGGACTAGCTGTTAATGACAGCGTGGTCATCAAATTGTCAAGCCATACCATAGCAACCAGAATATAACCACCACCTGCTGCGGGAACAGCAGAGCACGTTCTCCAAAAGACTCGTCCAGCTCCGCTGTCACGAGGACAGATACGGGAGATCATTCCTGCCGATCGCAATAAGACTGTACAATAACTCACCTCTGGCAAAATCCATCACACAACAATAACACTGTTGACTGTGTTTCTTGGTTGTTTGTATATAATATATATAGATATATATACTGTACTGTATATTTTGTATATTTTATGCTTTTTTACTGCTATTTTATCGTTTTTCTATTATTCTATAATAATATAATATATATTCAATGTAATGAAAGTTTTGACTGGTACTGTGTGTCCAATGCATTCAATTTGGCATATGGGGACTTCTGTAGAGCTCTAGACATGACTCAACTCATTTAGGGTGCCACAGCAAAAGGAATGTTTTCAAATGACAATATGTGTCACTGAGTGTAGATTGATTGGTAAACTTTGTTAATCTAAAACAAAATACACAATTCAATCAAGTGTGCAAAAAAGTCGGAATACTTTCAGGGACAGTAACTCCATCTGTGCTGTCCAAACCTGCGCTGCAGAGCAAGAGGCTTTGTGGGTACCCGTCCATTACAGGGCTCACACATACAGAATGACACACAATAGGTCCTTCTTCATGGTGTTTACATTCAGAAGTGCTAAACCGTTTTTTATTCTCTGAGGTGGGGTATTCTTCAGCATCCACAGAATCACTTTTTGTTTTATAATCTGGAGTGAAAATGTAGGAGCAACAGAATTATGAGGGGAAAAGAGACATTAGTGATGTGTTTATGAGCAGCGTTTGCTGTGAGGGCGACATTTGCATAATACACGTGGACATCAGAATCAAATGAGAAGCGCTGGAAAGAGCCTGGCAGGTGGGAGGGATGGAGCGAGGACGAAAGGAAGCGAGAGGGGGGATATTGCACAAATGCACACATCCGGAAAGGAGAATGTCAAAAGAAACAGGAGCCCAGCACGCGCTGTTTGTGTTCTGCTCTTGGTTTGTGCGTGAGAGATAACAACATTGAAAGTTCAGTATGTGTGACTTCAAGCTCTACAGATAACAGGCCAAAGCAGTTTTTCTTTTTTTTTTCTTCAGGTACCCGTGTTAAGACCTTAGAGAATTATTTGACATTTCAGGAGCTAGCTGTGTGATTAGTGAAAAAGTAGAAGCAGAGTGAGTCTGGCTGTGTCCAAAGTTGAAATAAAGGCTCCTTTAAAACCTCAAAACCTCTTAATCCTGCTCTTAATTGTCTTAATGGTGCCTGTTGAGGTTAAGGCTGGGTGTCCAGTTCCTTTAAATACAGTGCAGTCCAAAATAGACGTTTTGTGTTGTCCGAGTTGTACTTCTTTTAACAATAGTGTTATGCTAAACTTAGCAGGCGTACTAAGTGTAGCAACAGTGAGCACCACGACTGTCCAATTGGACATTAAACTGACTTACGTTACAAATCCAAACTGCAAACTGCAGTTTCACCAAATTCACACACCAATAAGCGCTTAACCGCCACGCAAGGTTCTCATCTGCTATGAGAGCAACTTGGAGAGAACAGTGGACTGGAGACACCGGGGAAAGGACGGTCAACCCTTCAATTAGCAGACAAACCACTCAGCTCAGCCACAGCTGCCCCAAAATCTTTTCCCTAATGTTACCCCCAATCTTCAGTCTAAAATGTAAGGGTTTATGCTGTGCGGACTTTGGATGGCAGGTTCTGGCAATGTGACTCTGCTGTGTAAACAGATTTACAGTAAAAGATTTATACCCCTCTAAGAGTAATACAAGTACATTACACACACACACGGTAATATATTCTGTAGATTCCATTTATTTACAAATGTAAATGCTGATACTGATAATAAAGTGAAAGAAGTCTGGCCACCACGGTGAACAAGGAACTATTTATTTACCCCATAAAAATGTCCTGCAAAGGCATCATAGTTACTTTGACAACACTTGGTTCCTTGTATCCAGACTTCTCCTCATACAGCTGAAGTCTGCTCCCTTTTGTACATTCCTGTGCCATTTCTGCTCTCTCCGGCGTCATCACAGTCACTGATGAAGGGAAACCCAACCCTCTGCTCAATCCATTGGGCAACACTGAGCAGTTTCTTGTCTTGGAGTGTGGGGCCTATGAGCTGCAAGCCAATGGGAAGGCCCCGTCGTGATAATGCCGTTGGCACCGAAACAGCAGGGAGACCTGGGGGTGAATAAACAGAGAGTTGAAAGAAAGTCCATGGAGATAGGAAACGATTAGGATCTCAAGGTTAGTTGGAGGTTAGTTTGGAGAGGGAGGTGGGAAAAAGTTGAACCGCAACTAAACAAACTCCTTTTAGATCTCCGAGATGCACTTTATCCTGACCGTGAAATCACGATATGTAGACTAGGTCGTGAGTTTTTCCCTTCAGAGAAAGACAAAGTCAAAAAGACAAAACCGCTTTTGTTCACAAATACTCATTTCCACTTGTATTGTCACTTTAACCTTCATGACTGAATGCGTCTTTGTTGCAGGACAGAAAATAAGCAATAACAACTACAATCGTTTTGAGCGAAAGGTTTTCAGCTCTGGGTGTGGGTGTACACAGTATGTGTGTGCATTCATAATGAAGAAGTTCTTGAACCCTCCCACACTTCCTACACATTGCATCAGCACTGCCACTGGTTCCGTCTGAGGGGATTTTTTTTTTTTTTTGTGTACCTGCCATGTTGGCGGGCTGGGTGAAGACGTCATCCTGTGCGCTGCGTGTTTGGTTGTCTTCCTGAATGAAGTCGTGGTAACGGGCGGCATCAGTAAGCGTGGTGGGCGTCAGGAGTACATCGACACCTGAGCTGAACACATGCCTGAAATCTTCTGCTATTAGCCGGCGGACTTGCTGGGCCTTTATAAAGTAGTGCTGGTAGTTCCTGGAGAAGAAAGAAAAAAAAAACAACAGTTTTGTTAATTTGGAAGTATTACACTGCCAACAGATACAATTATTGTATCTCAAATACGCTTTCAACTGTAGAGTCTGGTGTCAACAGGGAACCGAGTGCACAGAAAAGGTCAAAGTGATAAAGTGACATGCTGGTTTCAAGTTGACGTTCGAGTGAACTGAGTGCATGACTGTTCCTGTCTTACTGTTTCAGCAGGAAGTAGTTCCCGGACAATATCCTCCCTCTTACTACATCGTTGAAACCCTCATGTCGAGTTGAAGCGTACATGGCTTCCGTTGAACTGTCCATCTTGCTGCGGTGGCCTGGTAGAAGAAAAATCAACAATAATACCTTTCATCACCATTATATAAAATGCTGGCAACACATATAATTGTGTTGTAAATGCTGCCACGCCTCACGTTGGTAAGACGTGGCAGCAAATTGAACATACTACAGACTGGTTTGTACCGTATTCCAGGCCGTCAAAACGGGCCATGTTAGATGCCACTTCGGCGTGGCAGAGGACGTGGTAGCACACAATGGAGTACTGGGTGTGGGGGAGGGACACCGTCTCCACCCGCGCGCCTGCCCTCTCAAACATGTCTGCAACACGACTCCACTGTGCTAGAGTCTCCTCGGACAGCCCCGGGGCATGATACTCCTGATACACAAGCGAGGTACAGGGAAGACAAGCAGGTTTAGAAAACGGGAACAAAAAAATGTGCGCTCAATCAGGTATTCACATATCAAACGATGATTTTAAAGTACAATTCTTGTTCTGCACAAGGAATTTAAATTGTTTTTCATCAAGTCTATCCGTCTATCTACCGGAGTCAGCCCCTAGTGGCCCAAAGTGGTATTGCACTTTAAAACACTTCCACGGTAGCTGCACAGACCCAAATACTACGTCCTTTCTATTTCCTTTGAGATATTATTCAGTACGGCAGCAATGTTTTCATTATACAGATGAACTCACCTTGGGAATGCCTACACAGATGTTCTTGACATTAAAGTCTTCAGGAAGCTCTGTTAGTGCTGAAGGGGCCGGAACTGTTGTTGAGTCTCGTGTATCCAGACCTTGGAGGATACCTATTTCAAATATCAACACAATCTCAAGGTAAGGTTTTCTATTTTAGGGCATTATGTTAAATGCACAGCGATATGGCGGCACAGCTTTACTGATTTAGTCACAATGACAGATGTTCTTGACATTATGTGGATAAGTTTAAACGTTCTCTTGAGGAGATTTTCTGGCAAACAAAACAAAAGTGATGTTAACGTTCGTTGTCTCTCACGGAAATGCATTGGAGTACTTGAAAAGCGTGCAGAACACATTTTCTTTCTCATTAGACAATTTGCAAAGCTACTTTGCTACTTAAAATGATGCATTGTTTACAATCACGTTGGCTTCCTTTTTGTCTGCCGGTGTTCAGCATTAGGAACCGACACCCGAGTAATGACAGGTCACAAATAGTTCCCCACCTAAAGCAATGGCTGCATCATTGACACTGCGTGTCATTATCCCAGGGACATCCATGGAATTGACCAAGGGGATGAGTCCATGTCGGGACAGCAGACCATAAGTGGGCTTCAGGGCCACAACACCACACAATGCTCCTGGGTTACGGGTGGAACCCCCAGTGTCAGAACCCAGAGCCCTGCCAGGTAAATACCAAAACAGCACATTTTCATAAAGTGGTTTAAATCAAATCTTTCTCTCTGAATGTCTACGTGATAATTATCCTGACGCAGCACAACGTGTTTCCTCACAGGTAGCTGGTGAGCGAGGCCACGGCTGCAGCGCTTCCACCTGAACTTCCCCCAGCGATGACCCAGTCAGAGTCCGGTGCCGCCCCCGTCTGCCCTCTGTAGGAAGCTGCGTAGCTCCAGGGGTTCTTCACCGGACCGAAAACTCCATCGGTGCTGCCGGCACTGGGAGATAAAACAAACGGTCACAGGCAAAAAAAAAAAACAAAAAAAATCCTGAACACCTACTCTCAGATTGTTTTTGTATTTGCACACATTTGTGCCTATTATGAAGCCAGTTCATAAACAGATTGTGATTTTCACCTGATTAGCTTTTACCAAAGGATTCTGACACATTGAAATCATAGACCTTACCCCATTGCAAACTCGTCCATATTGGTCTTGCCCATTAGGATGGCCCCTTGGTCAAGTAGCTTCTGGACCACTGTTGCATTGTATGGCGGAGTGTAGTCTGTAGCAAAAGTAATGATAGGTTTACATTACTGAATTGGGGAAAAAAAAAATAGAAATCACAGTAACTTTTTCACAGAGACGGTTCTGACAGACCTTTAAGCATCCTGGAGGCACATGTGGTCTTGATATTCTCTGTGCAGAAGTTGTCCTTAACTGCAAAGGGGATTCCATCCAGAGGACCTTTGGGGACACCTGACGGAAGACAAGATCAAACAGTGACGCCTGTACCTCCACACAGGCTATAAATCAAATACAAACTCACGTGTCCACACCTCGCAACAGTCTAGTTTCGGACTGTTGAGCCTGCTTCAGTGCCGACTCCTCCGTCACAGTGACGTAAGCGTTAAGACGCTGTGCTTTCTTGATACGATTCAGACATTTCCTACAGAGCTCCGTTGGGGAGATTCTTCCCTCCCTGAGTGCCAAAGACACCTGGAGGAAAAAAAAAAGAAAAAAGGACAAAACAACAGTGAGTGGTGGAATGTAAAAAAAAAAAAAAAAAACAACTGTGTCTGAACAGAACTTGGAACTTTTGACTCGTCACAGTTAATCATGTATTATTATTATTATTATTATTATTATTATAAAACACAATCGAGTAAACCTAGAAGTCCATGAGAGGGTGGCATGTGTCCTCTGTCATTTCAGAGGACAATACTGTGCTGTGTAATTTTGATAATGTGCGATAAATAGAACATCATGCTCCCACAACTAGTATTTGTTTCCTGTTGTTTATTCTTTCCGCTAATACTTGTTTACTGAAGGTTAAGATACAAGACTATTTGTAGCCTATTTTTTATTATTTTTTTTTTAACCCTGTCTTGTCATTATTTTACTGAAGTTAACAAATCTCTATGTTCTTGACACTGTCACTGTTTTCTTTAGGATTGTTTTACGGACATGAGCAGCTTTATGAATGAGCTGCCTTTTTTTTTTTTTTTTTTTTTTACTTTGTCTTGAACTCCATTTGCATAATTATTATATTTTACAGCACATTTTTCATTCAGCCTTTATTTATACTCGAGAAATCATTGAGGGTGACCCTCAGTTTTTATTCCGATGACATCCGGTCAAATAAATAAAAATAAAAAAAAACAACGGCAGTGATCACAGCAATAAGACGAGTTGACAAGAGATCAGATTGTAACTCCAGTTAAACCATTTAACTGTCAGATGAACAATTTCTAATTTAATCGATATATTATGTCAACAAGCAGAATAATGCGGCAGACAAACACGAAGAACTACCGCAAAAAAAAACAACAACAACAACAACAACAAGCGAGCAGTCGTACTGACCTCCTTTATTGTCAGGCTGAGCATGTTCACCACATCCTTTTAACAACCTTTCAAATGAACAACCTCCGCACGGTGCTTCTGCAGCAGCGAGCAGCCATGTTTGACCCGGTCAACGACGTCTACCAAAGCCGTCCTGTGATTGGACAGTTGTCGAAAGAACCCGCGCTCCGATTGGCGGAAGCTCTGACGGCCGAGTTATAGAAGGGGAAAGGCGTGTTCCGGAAGAAGAGGGAAAGGTGTCCTGAAATGATTGCACATTTTGCAGGTAGCACGCGGTTTTACGTGTTTATAAAGAGAAGGAAATGTTTATAGCGAGCTTTAAACGAGAGGTTTTTTTGTTGTTGTTGTTTAATTTGCATTCAGTCGGTCAAGGACTAAACGCACCGACAGCTAATTCATTTGTTATTTGTTGACGCTCGGGAGATGACTTCAGTCAGACAGCTGGTGTGCAGCAGGTCGCTGCTTCGCCTTCATAAACCACCACGTGTGCAAACATCTGTTTCCGGACACGGTGCCGAGACGAGACTTTTCAGCAGCTCCAGCAGACGCGGCACTGTTATGCCCGCCTGGGTTATTGATGCGTACGGAAGCAACGGTGTTTTACGGTTCACAAAAAATGCTGGTTTTCCCATCATCAACTACCCCAATGAGGTTGTGGTGAAAGTGTGCGCGGCGGGACTGAACCCACTCGATGTCGGCATGAGAGGTGAGTGCGTGATCGGATTTCATATCCGCAAAGTGTTGGGAAACTTCAGTCATAAGAAAACTTTTAGTTGTTCCCTCTTGGAGAGCAAAAACAAAAAATAAAATACCCAGTCCAGTCGAGGTACTCAAGTCAAGACTGTTTGGGTGACGACTTTTGTGGTTTGATGTTTATTTCAAGTGAAAAGTGAATCACACAAAGCATCATCCCCCTCCCAGACAACCCTGAGGGTTGTTTTCTTTTACACCAATTTGTGATGTCAAAGGATGTGGTGGATTACCTGTTGGTGGGAGGGGCAGCTGAGAAGAAGTGTTAGTTTTCCCAACACTGATTGTACTTTTTGAGTAGCTTGTGAAAGGCTGATGTAAAGAGATAGGTTTTGAGCTTTCTTTTTTTTTAAATTTATTTATTTATTTTGTATTAACTGAGCTAACTTCCCTGATATCTGACGGGTAGTTTGTTCCACAGCTTCGGAGCGTAACTTGACAAAAGCTGAATCCCCAATTTTCTTTCAGCTGTTTGCTGAGAACCTCCAATAAACCAGCAGCAGTTCACCAGAGAGTGAGAGATGTGACTCTGTCCGAGCCCATTGAGAGCTTTGTATGTGAGGAGGAGGACCTTTAAAGTCCGTTTGTTGGAATAAAGGGACGACTAAAAGGTTATTTTTGATCAAATGACCTTGAGACATGTTCCACGACATAAATCGTGAATAAAGTCCCATTGTTAAAATGATCCTTTCTAATATTTAATTGTATTTTTGAATGAGAAGGCACTTAATCACCTTATTTTGAGCAATTGAATGACCAAAAAACGAATTTATATGCAGTGAATCTGGAGTTTATGCAGATCTGGGACCCCTGGTCAGTCACCGCGCTGCCGCTAATCCAGCCACGCAGCTTAGTACGTGGGAGAAACTCTTCTTTCTTCATCTTTGACTGAAGCCTACTGTAGTTTTAAAAGTCTGTAATCCAAAACTCTCTCCCTGTCAGGAGGCTACGGTGCAGCTACTTTGTCTATGAAGAGAGACCCTCTGAGCATCAAACAGTCAGGCAGCGAGTTCCCTCTCATTCTGGGACGGGATGTGTCGGGCATCATCATGGAGTGCGGCCTGGATGTGAAGTACTTCAGAGAAGGAGATGAGGTACGGCAAGTAAATAACAGACTGGTAGCGGCGCGTGCACGGGAGCACAGAGTCGTGTATGAACATGGTACGAAGTGTTACAATATAAAGTCAGAGGTGCGTAAACAACATCTGGCATCGGCAGCGGAGTGGAAACAATTTAAAACGGATTAGACACAAATCTGTCAGACACGTCAGTCAATGTTAAAAACACAACTGCTCTATGCGGACAAATCCAGATTTCTGACGCTAATCGGCGTTCGTGAGGAGCAGTGGTAGCATTTTCATTGGCGCAACGAGGTTTTCTCGGCTAACGATAAACTGTGTAATGCCATCCGAGCCTAGTTACACACAGTGTATCCGAGCACTGTGGACGACCTCGCTCACCCATCTCCAGTGTTATGTTTTGTCACAATGATCCTTCTCCCGGGATTATGCACTGTCATCTCAGCCTGGCTTGGAAAATGACATGTCGTCTCTTGACGTCTTCTGAAATGAGGTGAAATAAGTTCTTGTAGCAAGCTGTGGGTTTCTGGTTGAGCCTTCTGTATGATTTCTCAGATTTGAACCATTAATAAATATAAAAGACGTTATCAAACATATAATCAAATGATTTAAAATACTTTTTTTTTTAAAATTTTTTTAGTTTACCTCAACTAAACTCAGACCCACAACTGTGGAAGAACCCCTGAGTGACCTGTGTGTGTGTGTGTGTGTGTGTGTGTGTGTGTGTGTGTGTGTGTGTGTGTGTGTGTGTGTGTGTGTGAAGGCAAACTGGGACAAGAAATGGAAATAGCTGTCTTAACACATCATTAAGTTATATTCTGCTCTTATTCAGCACACATTAGTTTACAAATTTTAATCTTCTGGATTAATGACTGTTGTGTTGCTGTCTTTATCCCTCAGGTGTGGGCAGCTATCCCACCGTGGAAGCAGGGCAGCTTGGCTGAATTTGTCGTAGTGAGTGGCAACGAGGTATGGCCCAGCTGATGGACACCTGTATTACTGTTTTTTTTTGTTTTTTTTTAAACTACTATTGTTAGTGTCAATTTCTCAACTTAGTATTTCGGTTTCTTTTGTCCGCGTGAAGTGTAATATTTTCATCAGCGTCAGTTCTGGATAATCAGTTTCCTTTTTAGTGGTTGCGGTTTTTTTTTTTTAGTGATGCACTTCTGACCGCACCTTTTAATGCGTGTCGTGCTCAGGTATCCCACAAACCAAAGTCACTGAGCCACACGGAGGCGGCAGCCATTCCCTACGTGGCAACCACTGCCTGGTCAGCGCTGGTTAATACCGGCGGACTCAGCAAGGACAACTGTGCCAACAAACGGTAAGGGAACGTGGACAAATACCGCCGTGCACACATAAACGCACTCGCGCACAATTTCCACTTGTTGTTAATCCCTGTCCATCCCAAAGAACCTCCCTGTCTTTGATCATGACAACTATTCCACTCGCGGCTCCTTTTGAGCCCCCCGTTAGGCCGCTCCTTAATGAGCCTCCGGGTGATGGGCTGTGGTTCTCTGACAGCAGCCCCGATGCTTCTTTACACTGCAGTGAACTTGACGCACTAAAGCCCGGAGTGGCTTTGACGTCAATCCTAATGAGGCAGACTCTGTGCAAAAATAGTGTACAAAACGCAATCGTTGATACATTCATTACGCATTTGTGTTTTTCCATCTGCCCCACAGGATTTTAATCCTGGGAGGATCTGGAGGAGTGGGAACATTTGCTATACAGGTATACAGGAAAAGGTGGATGATGATGGTCAAGCTGCATTGTTTTATATATTATGTGGCATTGTTTAAATGTATCACCAAACAAAAAAACTGTGATGGGGAAAAAAACAAAAACCTGTGTGTTATTAACAGTCTGACGGTCTGAAACCCTGTCGGGTGTCAGACGCCTTGCTTGTTGACCTGAATACTGCAGCTCACATTACACATACGTAACATTTGATCTCTTTTTAAATTTACATCCTCTGCGTCTCACTAACATTGGGTAAGATTAAGCAGCTTACGATAACCCCAAAATTTTGATCCGTTGTTTACGACATAGGAAACTAAGATTACAGCACAAGTTACTTTTGACACTTCCGCTTGAAAAGAAGTGCTTCTACTTTTAAGACATAACCAACAACTGTTGATTTATGTGCAGTTGCTGAAGGCGTGGGGAGCCCATGTGACCGTCACCTGCTCCCAGAATGCCGAGCGGTTTGTGAGGGGGCTCGGGGTGGACCATGTGGTGAACTACACTGCAGGACCTGTCGAGGAGCCGCTCAGTGCGCTGGAGAAGTAAGAGGAGGATGCCACGCTCACAAGCCTCACAGGCCAGTCCCTGGAGCTCCAGTCAGCTCGTCAGTGTGGGAAAACTGAGCCCGTGAATTTTTCAACGAGCTTAATCACACTCTGACTTAATCTCTCTCTCAATTTGTTATCTGCCCAGTCACCCTTTTTTTTTTTTTTTCACACGCCTACAAGTTCTCATTTTCATTTTTCATGTCCAATCACCCCACACCTAAATGTCTCCGCTTGTGTCTCTTGTACGCTCAAGATTCAACCTGATCCTGGACAATGTCGGGGGCGACACGGAGCGATGGGCACTGAATCTGCTGAAACCTTGGAGTGGCGCCAAGTATGTCACCCTTGTGACGCCCTTCCTCCAGAACACTGACATGCTGGGTATAGCCGACGGCATGATGCAGACTGCTGCTACAGTGGCAACCAAAGCCCTCAAGGTACTCCCGGCAGAATGACATGGATACGGTGCGACTGAACACAAATGTCTTTACTGCACTAGTTGTGCCCTCTTATTTGAACTGATCGAAATGCAACATGTTGTGATCACATTGGGAATTTTGCATAAACGCTGTTGTATGCTATTTTGCTCCTATTAGTATTGTAGTGGACATGCAGTAAGAGTACTATCATATTAGGTACGCCTGTAAAGTCTATTGAGGTACAACAAATCCTAAGTTTATATACACTCACCGACCACTTTATTAGGTACACCTTGTTAGTACCGGGTTTGACCCCCTTTTGCCTTCAGAACTGCCTTAATTCTTCGTAGCATAGAGGAATGTTTCCAGCACCTTGTTGAATCTGAGATTTTGTTCCATATTGACATGATAGCATCACGCAGTTGCCTCAGATTTGTCGACTGCACTTAAACGACGCTCAATTGGTACTAAGGGGCCCAAAGTGTGCCAAGAAAATATCCCCCACACCTTTACACCACCACCACCAGACTGAACCATTGATACAAGGCAGGATGGATCCATGCTTTCACGTTTTTTTTTACTGGATATTTTCTCCTTTTCTGACCATTCTCTGTAAACCATAGAGATGGTTTTGCGTGAAAATCCCAGCAGATCAGCAGTTTCTGAAATACTCAGACCAGCCCGTCTGGCACCAATAACCATGCCACGTTCAAAGTCACCTAAATCACCTTTCTTCCCCATTCTAACGCTCGGTTTGAACTTCAGCAGGTCGTCTTGACCATGTCAAAATGCATCGAGTTGCTGCCATGTGATTGGCTGATTAGATATTTGTGATAACGAGCAGTGGAACAGGTGTACCTAATAAAGTGGCCGGTGAGTGTATGTCATAATGAGAGATGAGGGTCTTCAGAGTTCTTCAGCTGAAGCAGTTCTGATTTTTGACAAACCTTTAGAGACTTGAGCAGGTTCTAGCAGTCTTGGCACCTACTGCCTTTTTTCTAGTCATTTCCCAGAGGAGTTCACGTTTCTGAGTTCCTCTGGGTTCGAATGTTGGCAATTTGGCCTATAAAATCACTTTTGTGTTAATAGGAGCAGGGGTCCAGACAGTTGAAGTAATTATATGAGATACCTTCTATAATATGTTGACTTTTGTCCATGCGTTTTCCGATTCTTCCCAATCACTATGTCAGCAGTTTCCACGCTGTAGTTCTTTTAAATGATCTGATTCATTAATGGCATAAAAACTAACCTCGGGTACATCTGCAGAGCTGTTCTAATAAAACCCCTCAAATATAAAAGAATATATGGTTCTGTAGTAAACATGTAACCAACTGCAGCATCGTCATGTTACTGAGACAATAAGCCACAGACACACTTATTAGGGCCCGAGCATCGGTGCAAAAGCCCTATTGTATTTCGTAAAGGTGTTCTACGTCGTTGTCGTCGTTGTTCTTCTTCTTACGTGAAGTGATTTGCCTTTTTGGAGGCTTTATCATATTCAAAAACTCATGAAAGTGGATACACATATGTCTCCCGGCGAAAAATTTGGTATTCTAGTGGAGTCGCGAATGGGCGCGGCCCAACGGCTCGAGAGCGCCCCCTGTTGGAGACAGGAAACGAGACAAAAATAGCAACTTTAAGCGGGTATACGCGGTCCCTCGCGCACTGCACGTCGGGGAGGCGGCTTCGGGGAGACGGCTTCGGGGGGACGGCTTCGGGGGGACGCGGCGCGCCGGAGTGCGAGGGCCCGTACATCACTGCTTGCAGTTTTAATTTAGCATTATGTCTGCCAACATGAGGTCAAAAAACCTGGTTGCCAGTGACCCTATACACTTTTTAGATAACATTATACAAATGCTTTTTATGTGATTTGACATTTTGACACCAGTTAAAGACAATTAGTTTGATGAAATACCAGGGAAAATTAATTGGAAAAAAACAAAACCAGTTGCACATGCAATATATATTTTCAACTCGCCTTTGGTCACATTATAGGCCAGTATTGCACCAATGATGTTGACAGAACTAATTTACGCCACAGTGAATTAGACAGTTTTATGTCTTTCCTGTGAAGTAATCTCTCAGTCATGTGAAATCACACTTGAGTTCCCATGTCTGGTGCATATTTTTCCACTGTAACCTGGCTTCATACCTGAAGATCTACTTGTCTTATGAACCAACAGGTGGAAAAACATGCAGAGATGAAAAGCTCAGCCAGAGAACTCGGTTAAATATAACTGTCAGTTAAATGTCAGTTCACAAACTCGGTGAGATGAACTCTGTGAAAATGCCTGAGTCATTTTCGTTCATGAAAAGGAGGAAGACCGTTATTACTAATCCCACAGATGTGGTGATATCTCTCCAGTCACTATGGTTACAGTGTTTGTAGTGTGAACACAGATGCCAGTGTAACTGGGATTAAAAAAAAAAAAAAAAAAGTTTCCTGAAAATTCATCAAGGTGCAGATCAGAACACATAAAAACTAATACACCATTCACCACAAACACAGACACAGACACACAAATACACAGACACAGTTATACACAAGGAAGTAGCATCCTGTCCATGTGGTCACTGTGGTTAACATCGTGCAGAGCAAGTTTGCATGATGTGCTTTTGGGTATCACATCATTGCATCGCAGTACAATCTTCCACTCAGTTTATGACAACACAACCCACTGTGTGAGCTTTCTCACACGTGTGTGTTAAAACCATATTTAAATTAGAATTTTTAATATAACACTACTTTATAAGCTCTACTTGAAGCAAGATGTGAAGTGGAAGTATTGTGAGTGACTTTGAAATGTTCAAAGTTTCAAAGGCTCATATTCTGTAGTGATGAAAGGAAATAGAGCCACAGTGACACAGGGGTTGGAATTCCCCCCTCCCCTTTTTCCTGTAAAGAAGGTTGCCGTTCTTAAATATATATATATTTTTTTTATTGTCAATCAATCCTGTAAAAAGACCAAACAGTGCATTCGTCCATCTCTCAACACTTTCCAACGTCACTACCATATCTGCGGCACCATCCATCCCCACTGAAGACATAAATCTTTCCAAATGTTTATGATGCAAGGTTTTAATATTTTCAGGGATTTAGATGAAAATTAGGAAAATCTTGACTATCACCAAACTTATTTTTGAAACAAATATGACCAATGACCTCAGCTGGGGGAAAATTTTTAATTCTGACTTCATCATTACTTTCAAGTGACAAGCGTAAAGTAGTTTGTTTGTCAGTAGGACTAGAACGGGCTGGGACAGCCCCACGGAAGTGCGTGCGTGTATGTGTGTGTTGACGAGGCACTCAGTTTATTCACTTCCTTTCCAGCGTGTGAAGAAAGGTTCCAGGGTGCTCTCTCTCTCTCTCGTCTACCATCTTTTACTTCGTACCCTGTCTTCTCAAGCGTAATCGTATAGAACCGTGTCATTTTCAAGAGCCCTGTTACATCGCTCAACCTGAACTCTCTCAGCAGATTCACCGATTGTAGCACGTCTGGGCTACCGTGGGGGTTCCTCGGAGACACAAAGGACCCGCTGAGCCACAAAGTTTATTTTACGTTTTACTTTTATTTCTTAACACACACACACACACTTTGCTGCTCTCGATTCCGGCGCTCTCCTGCCCCGCCTCCGAGCGTCCGTCCAGTCGCGGCCTTCCTCTCCTCCTCCACCAGGTCCTGCTCACTTATCAAGGAGAGAAGCAATCCCCTGATTCAGTTCAGCTGTGCCAATTATCCTTCTCCCGGCACCGTTCCCCGAACCACTCCATCACTCTCTTCCCCCCCCCAGCAGCTGAGCTGACCACACCCCGCCACCACACTGATTTGACTATATTTGATGTTTTTTTTTGCTCACCTTGTGATTCAGAAAGTGTAGTGTAAGAAAGCCTGGTCGACGTGTACTCCTGACGTTCTAATTCGCAAGAACATTGTCTCTCATCATCATCATCGCACTGTCTCTGTAATCAAACCTACATTCTGGGAGTGATTGTTCAGACCGACGCTGTAGAAGTGTGTGTCGCTGTTTTAGTGTCGAAGAGTTGTCGGAGGTGACACCAGTTGTCACGTAATGAATGTTTTCTCATACATCCCAGATGGCCGCAGTTAACTGAAAGACACATTTATAGCACCATGACGACACACCTCTAAGTAAGAAGAAAAGGGAGGGTGATGTGCTTTGTGGGTGTATAGACAAGAAGTGAAAGCTACTGTACACCTCCAGGTCTCGTAGCCTCTTGTTTTCTTTACAATGTGTAAAGTGTCAGTAAAAGGAAAACTCGAGCGCAGACTACTTGCTTGGTTGACAAACTTCCCTAATTTCTAAATAGGCCTCAAGGAAACATGTTAAATAACTCCTTTTTTTTTTTTTTTTTATTGAAAATCCCTATGGACCCTATAGACACATACACACAAAGGCCCAAACATAACAAAAGACTGAACAATACTTCTTTTATCATTAGTTGCCGGGAATCCTTTACAGCGGTTGAAGCCTTCAGGGAAAATGACTGCTTCTCCAACAAGTCACACGACACATGAGAATCTCGGAGTACATAGACTTACGTCGATTAATGGAGTTTTGTATATGTAAAGATTTACTGAGATTACAGAATGAGTATTTCTGCATTGTATGTTTATAATGAAAAGTTAAGGGAAAGATGTCATGCTTTGAACCCAGGCACAATTCCTTTTTTTTTTTAACATGAAGACACACTAAACCATTTCACCATAATCAAAAGTCCCACTGTTATGCACTTAAAAATATTGAGATTGAGTCTTGTGATTACAGCATTTTACTTGTTCATCAGTTTGTTTTTGTCCTTCAGCTTTCTTAAAGCTTAAGATACCTCGCCAGACCTCTCGGTACTTTTGCCGATCTTTTCTGTCCTTCTGTTTTCTTCCACAGCACCTGGTGAAGGGAGTTCACTACCGATGGGGATTCTTTGCACCGAGTGGTCCTGCGCTGGATGAAATAAGGGACATGGTGGATGCAGGACAGGTATGAAGCCAGATTAATCCTCTCTAAACTGTCCGGTGACTGTGAGTGAAGGAAAAACTGACTTCTGTTTCTCATTACGTTTTATTGCTGGCTGCATTATCGTGTTCATTCGAATACAAAATGTACATCAAAAAAATACTGTAATGCATGTCACAAAAGTACTTTAACTGTGAGTCACATATGCTATTATTCACTGATTTCATTTGATATCTCAATGGAACAAAAATGGGTGGTTCAGTGAGATAGATTACAATGTATGTAGCTTTATTTAATTAATCTGAGGGGTTTCTCCTTCCATCTATCTTGTGTTCCTCACTCCAGCATGCTGACGCAAAAACATGGTTTTAAATCAAATCAAATAAACCACGGAGCAAAAAGTTGGGAAGAAGCATTTTGTGTGACCTCTGCTTATTTTTCCTCCATCTCTTCTCTATCAGATCCGGCCCGTGGTGGAGGAGACTTTCAACTTTTCGCAGGTTCCGCAAGCTTTTGAGAAGTTGGAGAAAGGTCACGCCCGAGGAAAGATTGTAGTCCAGATCAGCAAAGCGGGGGATGAATTATAGCACTGACTTTTGAAGAGTCTGTGGATTTTTCTGCACAAATAAGGTACATTAAACAAGGTTGCTGCTGTTTTTGATTCTCCAGTGCGGGGCTTTTGTACTTGTATTAGTTGTTTGGCTTCTGAAAATGTTCACATAAGCACCGCTGTCATTGGCTTCAAAATGTTTGACATTTTATATTATATCAATGAAACATGAATAAGCTACTGAAAGGAAACTCCAGTCAGTTTGTTTAAAGAGCAATCATAGATAATTATAGTAATTTGTGATCATATGTTTGACACGGTCACAGATCATTATTAATTACTTCCACTACCTTCTACACTCACTGAGCACTTTATTAGGGACACCTGTAGACCTGCTTATTCATGAACGTATCCAAACCAGCCAATCATGTGGCTGCATTCCAGCATAAGCTTTAGGTTTCGGAGGCTTCAGTTGACGTTCACAACAAACATCGGAACGAAGAAAAAAAAATGCAGTGCCAGTGAATTTGGCTGTGGTATGATCGTTGGTGTCGGACAGACTAGTTTCAGTAGAACGAAAACTGTTGATCTCTTGGATTTTCACAACATTCTTTCGAATTTACTCTTCATGGTGAAAATTTGAATGAGCCACAGTTCTGTGGTTGGAAATATTTTGTCGAGGAAATAAGGTCAAAGGCTGAATATATGAATTCATGGAGGCAACAATAACTGACGTGTGTGAATGCCACATTCTAGCTGAGTACTGTTGTGGCTGCAGTTTACCGTCTGCTAATAGCTTCTTCCTCCAGCATACAGCACGTCAAAAAGCAAATGTTCAGTTCAGACTGGCTCCCCAGTCACCACATCTGAATCGAGTTGAACACTTTTGGGACATGGTAGAGCGGGAGATTTGTAATATGAATGTTCAAGTCTGCAGAATTTATGTGATGAAAGATGAAGATTAAACATGGGAGGAAATTGTTTTATTTGTAAATAATTGTATTTGCTTTATTTTGTAAAAAAAGACTAAATCATTTTTTTTTTTTTTTTTACATTTTTAATGTTAATGTATAACAGTTTTCTTATATTTACAATCAACGGAGGGCAGCATTGTTATTGCGGTTCTGTTTTCAAAATGAAAACTATCTGTACACTTGATGCTTATGTACAACCCAATGCAGTAGAAGTGTAAAAACCTATAGTCCTAAAAAGATATCAACTCTTTACAATAGATGAATTTAATCTAAAGTAATTACAAAAAGAAAAAAAAGTCTTAATCTACATACATCTTTTGGCGTGTAGGCACATCAAACTTCATATTGCAGCTGTCAATACAATCTATACATTCGTATCTGCCAACATGAAGATAAGGAAAAAGTTTGTGAAACTGTGTGAGAAAAGTACCATAAGAAAAAAAGGTGTGCAGCATTGAAACAGGGCTGAGTTCTCACTACAGGCAATGAAAACACGATAAAGAACAGAGTCTTTAGTATGAACTGATTGAAATCCAAATCACTAAAAATACACATTTCACGTTACTCATTTGTTCTGAAAAAAAAAAAAAAAAGAATACAAAAATGACCTTATTTCATCCAATGCTGTGTGCACGTAGACTCAACGTTTGTGTAATGGTTAATACAGATCCAGTCAATGGTTACCCTCCTCAACAAGAGTGAACAAGAGTCAAACTACAACAAAAGAGTACAAAATACACTACAGTTTACATGTCTGCGGTTGGGGGCCCACCGTGGAGCTGCATGTCAGGGTTCAGTCTCCTGACCGAGCTGCAGCAGGGGGCTGTGGGGACCACAGCAGAGGCTCATCAGATCACAGAATCTCCAAGGTCCACCTCTGGTTCGGTTTTCTTCCATCAGATGTGTTGAGGATCACCTGGTTCTTGTCATACTGATGACCACCTAGCAGACAGACGCAAGAAAACACACAAATTATTATTTAAATATGGTTTAACTGTTTATATTAGCTGTTAAAGTGATTTGCTTTCCCATAAGCAGCACAGATCAGCTAATGTTGTGCATATAGAGAAGACAGATGGAATAATAAAAAAAAAAGTGTTATTTTCTGATGGTGGCAGTTAATAAAGCCCAAACAGTGAGACTGTCAGCACAAACTGTGGTTAAAGTAAAATATACTTTGCAAAAGCCTTTTTCACTACTGCAATTCCTTAATACATCAGGAGATGGAGCTGTTGGATTAGGACAGAATCTCAATCCAGAACCGGAGACATACTTCACATGGCAGTTTCAAATTTCAAATGCATTTCATAAGACAAAGCTGTCTGACCTTTGACCTCCAGTATCAGATCAGGCTTGAGTTGGCAGCGCACCAGGCCGTCAGGGGTGATGTTCCACAGCTGGTTGTCTTTGCCTCGTTCTGGGGAAACACAAAGCCGGCTCCCCGCCATCACCATGCTGCCTGCTGTCTCCAGGCAACAGTCCTCCACCAGCTGGGGACAAGAGGGACACGGTGGATGAGATTCTACTAAATGTAGGTAATGATTCGTTTTCTTTGCAGCACAAAACACAATTATTGTGTATATATATATATATATATATATATATATATTTATTTTATATATAAATATATTTTGTTCTATAATCTATAAAGAAACATTATGAAATTAGTTCTCAAGAGTCAGTTTTTAATTTTGCTGTGCCTCCGCCTAAGCTGTCACCATTCCCTTAATGTATTTTGTAACAGAAAATTTTCATTCACATCTGCAGCAAAATACACAAATACATACCAAAAAAAAAAAAAAAAGGACTTGATATAAATAGAAAAATCACTTGTTTCTTGGCCCGTTGCTTATCTTTCCATAACCATGCACTGTCATCTGATTGCAAGTTCATTTACGATATCCTGCTCTGGCAGACAACCAACAGGGGAAACGACAAACTCTGTGGTGGGGATGTCCACAGGAATGAAATAAGTCTGTTGGAAAGAATGCATGTTGTTTCCTGTTTTCCATATCGTCTTAATCAAACCCTTGTTTTCAGGTATATAGCTGCTTTGTTTTCCAATTACGACTCTTTTTTTCTTTGTTAAAAAAAAAAAAAAGTTCTAATACTTAACTGCAACCTTTCACAGACATGAGTGCTAGTAGGTGAGCAGGCTGCTTTAAGGTTACCCTGAGCCTTGTTTTTTTTTTGTACCTTGCAGGTGAGCTGTCCGTCCCGATAGAGCCACACCTGCTCCACTCCTCCTGTGTCCTCCACGGCCTGAACCCTCATCAGCTTGATGTCATCCAGCGTTCCTGTGAGAGACATCACACATCCCGTGTCCCTGTTCCGCAGACGGAAATACATCGGTTTCTGTTGGAGGTAAACATGCAAAATAACATGGTTAGATTTCTTTCATGAACATGTCCATGTTACAAGAAATCATGGGAGTTATTCGTGTAAGTTGATGGTATGTATTAATGTGAGGTTTGTAAAATGTTCGATAAACTAGTGTGTGATCTATATATATATATATATAAAAAAAACACATTTAAAACTGAACATGTTTTCTACTCAAATAAATAAATCAAGCTGTCACTTGAACAAGACTGAACATACAGCTTTAAATGACAACAATGAAGCATTTGGAGAAGTAATGAATATCAAATTTAGGTGGAACGGGTACGTCACTAATGTGGTGAACTACTCTTTGTGAAGTTACAAAAGGGTCACTGACTTGATACGTCTACTTTGAATAGCATTTGCTTCAATATTTTATCATCAAATGGAATGACATTCACACACCTGTGAGTGAGTTCAAGTTCAAGTGTCCCAATGCACTTAAGGCTTACTGTATGTTCCTATTTTCTGTTATTCTTTTCCATGTGAGAGTTTAACATAAAAAACACAGGTAAAAGCGCAGCGTGGGTACGTAGTGTGTGTGTGTGTGTGTGTGTGTGTGTGTGTGTGTGTGTGTGTGTGTGTGTGTGTGTGTGTGTGTGTGTGTGTTATTTTTATTAAAGGATTCTAATTTGTGATTCTCTCCTTCCATACCTGGAGTAATGGGCGGAGGGATCCGATTCGCTGCCAGCTGTTACACTTGCACAAATCCCCCACTTCGCTTGGCTGGAGAAACAGCTGTTGACCTCTGTAGTTACTGCCTTCATACAACACCCACCTGGACGGAAGATAGCAAGCCTCGTCTCTTATTCAGTTCAAATTTTGCATTAAAAATGTGGCAACACATTTCACAGAAACAAAACTGAACAGTGTACATCATCATATTCCAAAGATAAATTTCATCTGCTTTGACATATTTGACTGACCTGGTCACATCTTGGACATTTTTTTTTACTGCTCTTAGCCCCTTCAGCCTTGAGCTATATATATTTTTTAAATCCCACCTAAGTGAACCATCCCAAATTTAGTCGGCAACAAACAGCTGCAAAGCCGGAAGGCCTATAGGAGCAGCCTTAGGTTGTTTGGATCAGAGACACTTGTGGAATACAATAGGTCTCCTTATCCTTATCAAAAGGTCAGAGTGACTTCTCAAAAACCTCTGCTTGATCAAAACTTAAAAACAAAGAGCGAATAACAGACCTACAACAAAGAGCCAGTGACATTATGAGGGGTTTGAACTTGTTCTATAGATTCTCCGCTGTTACTCTACCAAATTTGCTACAACAGAAATAAAGCACAACAATGCTACAATCATTTTAGTCAGAGTATCACTCTTCATTCAATGAGCAGTCAAGCTCTTCATTGAATGCGAAGCGTTCATAAGCTAAAAACAGTTGTGTTGCATTTCCAAAGGAGGTGTGGCCTGGTCCCGGTACAGGGATTTTCAGGGTAGAAGGGGTTAGTGAGAACATGTATAGTTCTAAAAACTATCATCATTTAAGGGAATATAGAACCCGACCACCGTGGCTAGAAGTTTGGTTAAACAGGGAGGTGCTTCGCTAAAATATTTGCTAAATAGACATTTTTCTATTGAAATCTGTATTTGAGATCTTAGTAAAGATCCCACCTATAACATTTTCTCTAAATAAATTCAAGTTATAATAATTTACATAATTCACAAGTTTGAGTTGAGGTTAGATAAAACCAAAAGTTTAGTTGTACTAATGAGTTGATCACAATTTGAAATATCTTAATATAATTAAAACGAGCATTACATCTCGTTTATATTTTTCATTGTTTACTGTACGGGAAATGTAAAACAACTTTGGATAATTAGCAGGTTTTAACTGTCTTTGTTGTTAGTTATGCAGCTACCGATGTTTTTATATCTGGATAACAGACTTAGCTTTCAAAGATACCAAAAAAACAATATTTGAAGTGTTATGATGGTTACATACATTCCTCCCTCCACCACCAGGGAGCGTATGCGTGCGTCCATGCCTTTCTGCAGCAGGTTTACAGTTTCATTTGTCAACACCAGCCTGCGACCTTTACAGCTGGCTTTAGTGAACAAGATGATGGAGGGCAGAGAGAGCTCCTAAAGCACAAGAAGAGAGGGGTGGATTCATGTTCACTGAAAATGAATTACAATTACTCATTTATCACGAACAAGGCACGGGGAATATCACAAAGTGCTGAAGATATTCACACACACACACACACACACACACACACACACACACACACACACACACACACACACACACACACACACACACACACACACACACACACAGATAACTCACATGTCCTGCAGTCTGTATGGATCGAATGTTGGAGTCTGAGGACAGGAAGCCCATGGCCTCTGTATTGGGGTATTCTCCTTTCTCCAGGACAAACATGTTCTCTGTAAACTGGTCTCCCTCATACGCAACCCAGCTGACACAAGGACACACACACACACACACACATTATTGATTTCAAATTGTTCTTCAATGTTTGTAATGAAGTTTTCTCACATTCAAATACAGTCAATATAAATTCATAATGTGGTTCTTTGTTGTCAAGAGAAACTTTGAAGCCCAAAATGTTGTTGAAGTGATTCAGTAAGTTTCTAAAATGTGAAAACATTACAATGATATTTCCATTTCGGATCTCTTGATCCCACGTTGGCTTTTCCATGCAGTGCTTGGTGGTTGTTCAATTGCACCTACCTGCCAGCCAGCACCTTACAGGATCTAGGCCTAAAGTCCTCATCCAGAGCTGCTACGCTGTCTTCCAGAGACACGAGCCTTCCCTGGAAGTCTGGTTCAGAGTACAGCTGGACCTGCAAACACACACACACACAAGCAGCCTTAAATTACCCAGCCAGAACACACCAGAATATCCTCATCACTTCCTTTTAATATAGAGCCTTGAATGAAGAGGCGATACCTTGAATTTGGTTGTTCCCATCAGCATGTCCTACAAAACAAAGACAGGAGCAGTTAGGATCATGAGCCCGAACATTGCCGATTCTGCTTTTTTCTGAACAGCCCATATGGGAAATCTGTGTTTAACTGATCCTAATAGTTCCTTACGTGGAAGACGGGTTGTATGGATGAGATCATGTAGTTCTGTGCTCCCCAGTCCTCTGGGTTCGCATACATGCCTTTCTCCAGGATGTAGAGCTCTCCACTAAATCCAGGCTGTTCAAACGCCACCCACCTGCAATGTACACCAAACCAACATCCTGAGATCCAAAACAACACAGTCACAGTAGTCATCAGAACTTTTTTTTTTTTTTTTTTTTGGTGACAAATCCATTAAATAATATCATGTCAACCAATCACATCATATCAGATTACCCGATCTGATCGGTTCTCTGATTAAATCTCTGACTTGAAGTGCAAAGCCAACATTGTAAAAAGAGGAGGTCTAAGAGGTTGTAAAATGACCGGCAAGGCAGATGCAAAGCAAACAGTTAGATAGAGTTGTGTAAAGATCAAACAAGTTCACATACCTGAAATTGGCTAAAAACAAATATTTGCTGTAAATCTCAACCATTGAGAACGTTTAAAAAAAAAAAAAAATATATATATATATATATATATATACAATTCCATACTTTACTATAATTTCACAAGCAATACTGTATGTGTACTAGACTTGGATCAAGGCTGTCATTTGCTGAAACATCAAAGAGAAGCATCCAATGTACAGTAGGTCTCTAATAGTAACTTAATATTCACTATTATTTATACTATCAGTGTAATTTCTTGCCTTAAAGACAAACTTTTTGTGTTATCTTTTGTGAAACCTGACGTATCAGTTACAGAAATGGATCCGTTTCGTAATTCACCCTCTGGGGCTGTTATGTGTGAGCACTTGTGTGTCTGGGTGTGTGTGTGTTTGTGTGCACAATGACGGAACATTTAGTCAAGTACGTGAGGTGAGAAGCACACGCCCATGAGCTATAAGGGGCGTGCACAACACGGAGTCAAAATGTCTCCCTGCTTATGAATTTGGAACTTTGTTGGGTGTTTTTTTTTTTGTTGCTTTTGTTGGTTTCTATTTTAAACAGAACCACTTTGACTTACACTCCACCGGTGACGTGGACAGACTGGGTTTTGACCCCGTGGCCGACGTCCTCCATGTTGAGTACAGGGCCCAGCAAGTCCACGTTGTTCCCCCGCTCGCTGAAGCTCTGCTCGCTGAACAGTTTGAGGTGAGGGGACAGGAAATCCTTGGGAAGATGACAACGCGGCATGATCATTTAAAACTGATAAATGCAGATACACCACAGCATTCAAGTGCTCAGTACCAACAATGCAATTGGGTCCAAACGGGGATCTTGCAAGTTAACGTCTCGGGTGATGCTTACAGTGACCAGAGGCCGAAGGGACGAGAGCCCATCCTCTGATCCTCCCCAGTCGCTGCATTGAGGATATTCCCCCTCTTCTAGGATGTACTGCTGGCCTTCAAAGTCGGCCTCCTGATACCCTACCCAGCTATATGGACAAAAGAAGAAATATTACATTTAGGGTTAGAATTTTTTTTTAAGCCATAACCATCGAATAAATCAAGTCTCCTGAAATCTGATAATACGTTTGATTGCCACACATAATGGCGGATTTAATTTTATACTTTTACTTTCACCTTATTTCAGTTTAAGAATCCTAATGGCTGCCTCAGAACCAAAGATGACCAAGAAATGGCTGGTTTCAGATGATGATAATAACCCCCTTAACTCTATTCACCCAAATACTTACAGACCACCAAGTATCTTTATAGACCCCACTGAAGACAATGTCTTCTTGTTCACGTCAGGTTTGTCCGTTTCTTCTTCTTCTTGCAGGTTGTAGACATCACTGTCCACTTCCATAAACTCTCCATCAAAGTTGGGCTTCTCGAACACTAAAGCCTACATGAGAGAAATAGACAGAAGATTCAAATCCATGTCGTGAACACAGTCCTTCAGCATGCGTGTAACGTGTGTGTGACGATGTGCTCCTATGTGTGGTTTTCGGTCCGCTCCTGCCCGGAGGTAGGATGCCGTTCATTCCATAGATTACAGAGCAACGCGGACTATATCATAACATGGCGTATATCAGACCTGTCTATCCAGAAGGTACACAGGCTATAGGTGCTGGCTGTAGGCTAGGAACTGTCATCTTAGTGGAGGTACAGGCACAGGTCAAAGTACTTTCTTTGACCTGTACCTGTAACTTTACCCAACATTGTTTCCGTTCTCATTAGGATTACACATGCATGACAAATTTCAATGTTTCCCAACCCCATGTGAATTAGAGCCAAGCCACCGACACAATGAATCATTTCAGACAAACATGCCTGGGCTAACCTTGAATGATTCTTATAACTCACTCACAAGCCACAGCAAACTTTCCCTTTTCAAACATCCTTTGCCTCAAGATTCTCTGAGGCCTATTTACAACAATTTATGAGATTTGACTGTGGCGATACTTTCATACGGATATATGCAACAGATGTAATGCAATGCCGAACAAACCTTGACTTCGTTCGGATGCTCCACCCTTATTGCTCCCTGAAAAAAAGACAAGACATTGTCAGACTTAGGCAGACTGACAAATTGGGAGTACAGTATAAACATACTGTATATAGTATAAACACACTGTACCATTCGCAGGGGTCTGAGAGAGCCAATGAAGGGCTCAGGGAAGCCCCAGGTCTCTGGGCAGGGATACTCGCCCGACTCCAGCACTCCTACCAATCCTTCAAACCCTGGATCAGTGTACACCAGCCAGCTGAAGATACACGGACACAGCATGGGGAAGGAAAGGTGAGCAGGGTGACTGATTTCAACATGTGATTTTTTTTTTTTTTTTTCTTTACAGTACTTTGGAAAAGATAACCTATGACATCATATTACATAATGCAGGGAATTAATGAGGACCCCCTTCACGCTCTACACCAAGAGCCAGCTAAAAATGTTAGGGCTAACCAGCAATAATCTGCAGCAAGTAAAACTATGACAACCACAAGCTGTGGCCTGCAGCTTGCATTCTTTCACAGAAAGAAAACACATGTTGCACCAGAGACCATGGAA
Source organism: Brachyistius frenatus (assembly GCF_029030835.1). NCBI lineage: Eukaryota > Metazoa > Chordata > Actinopteri > Embiotocidae > Brachyistius > Brachyistius frenatus. The sequence goes on from NW_027210884.1 coordinate 367,225, forward strand.
GTTTCCAGAAATTGTTCATCTTTGTGAGCTTTTAGACGACTAGTTAGTTAGTAGCAGCAAAACTGACAAGAGCACAAAACAACAAAAACCGACAGCTTGCCATAATACAACAACCCAATTTATATACAGCACATTCGTTGAGTGTCAGCCAAACTTACACTCCAGAGTGGACCTTAATGGAGCCAGTGGACTGCGGGATCCCATAGGAGCTAACCTCCACAGTGTCGCCGCAGTATGATGACATCCTCCCCAAGCCGTTTACTTCTGTAAACAGGTCGACTTGGGGTATGCTATAGTCCTACAAAACACACACACACAAAAAATCAATTGTATGAGATTTTTTTTATATTTTTAAATTAAATAAAATAACTGGGCTTTTGAGATACTCAGTACCAATATATACGAATTTCCGTTTTTCTAAGCTTGAAATGAAATTTCTGATATACTTATCAAAACAGTTATTATGTTCAACTTAAATATAGGATCTCCACTGACATAGAACATGTTCTAAAACTGATAAACAGGATCCGGGATGGCAGACTGACAAATGAGATCAAATAAAAACGAACTTACCCTTACTGCCAGTCGAATAGAACCGATGACCATAGGTGCTGTTGGAACAGGCTGACCCATCTCGTCTACTGTTGTTGGAATTCCCTCCTCTGCCCACATATTCACTATGTGGTCTGTAGGACCTTCCTCAAGGGCAATGATACGCCCTTGGAATCCAGGTTTTTCATAGAGGAGCCAGCTAAAGTGACACCAAATAACATTACATCATCAAAAATGTAAAAAGTTGTCTCATTAATGTGAGTTGATGGATAGACAGAGGGAAAATTACACAGCTGCACTTCCATAGAAGGAAGAGGATGTTCTCCAAGTTAAAAGGACAGAATACAAATTTTCAGAAGACAGGTGCAAATTATTTTGGAAGATGAGAATGAAACAAATCTATTGCAGGCAGACTGACAGAGGACACTGCGAAGAGCTATCTCGTCACCTGATTTGTTTAAATGATCAGCTACATTACAAAACTGAAAAAGGAAAAGTAATTTCCACAGCCCCTATCTATCCACACAATGACACTTGTAAACACTAGTATTCATGTTCCAGCTACAGAGATCTCAGACCAGTGAGAAGTCCCGTACCATCCTCGAACGACTTTAACTGATATGACAGGGGACAGCTTCATTGCGGTGGCATCTTCTAGATCACCGTGGAGTTCGAAGGCCTCTCCTCCAAACTGAGCATGTTCGTGTACGACAATCTAGATCAAGAAATGGAAATGTCATTGCAATCTGTGAAGGCAACAATTGTCACTTCTATTCCCAATGCTATTAAAATGTGTTTAACAAGCATTTAATCATACCATTCCGGGCCTTTTGTGGAACCCTCTTACTGCAGGTATCTGAGAGAAAATGTGAGAGACATTCTGATTAGAGCCCGCCAATATATTATTATATACCGTATATTGGCCTATCGTAGATATGTCAGTATGTCGGCGTCTATGTTGGCCGATATGCACCGAGATTAAAACTTTCATAATGCAGAACATGATGCTTTGGACGGACAACCCGAAAATGAATGCCTCCATCCTTGGCTGTCACTGGTGCAGAGGCATAAACACAGATGGTATCACCATTACTTTGTAGAAAAATGCATATTGCCACCTTAATTTTTTTCATACAATGGTTAGAAAAGTGTGGCAAAATGTGCATTTTTCCACTGTCAGTTAACTTTACTGTTTATTAACTCTTTCAAACATGTATTTATGACTTTTCGCTGACTATTTCAACTGTTTGTCCATTATTTAAATGTTGCAACTTTTTATCCAGCATTTTTAGCTATTCCAAAAGTTCCTCAGTCATCTGTCTTTCAATTTGACCTACCTACGAATGTATCTATTACACTTAGCAAACGATTTTAACCATGTATTTGTTATATTAACTTTTGCCAGATATTTTAACTATCCATCCATGCCTTTTGTCTATTTTGAACTCCCTGCTCATTTTACCTGAACATCAACCCAGTGAATATACTGTATTTTATTCAAATGGTTTCTTTTTAATCAATTTGTTTTTTGTTGTCCTACCCATAGTCCTTGAGAGAGTGAAATGATCACGTCTTGTGCTGCAGGTGTGACGGGTAGTGTGCATCTAAACATGTTTTTTGCATAGCCCTGCTTCATTTTCCTGCTGATGCAAATATCTTGTCATGATGAGTTTATCTTGGAAAATATTCCCTGTGCAGAATGGCAGACTGAGGGCAGGTTCTCCTGTCCTTACTTGCGAGTGAGTCATGACTTGGTTGCAACAAAATTACATTACAAAAGAACAGGATATGAAACTGGGGCACATGCCACCATGAAACCATCAGTACTTTGCAAATATGTTTCGCTAGTCAAAACCCATTCAGCCTCTTAGACTCACTTCTACAGACTTTTAGTAAATATCTACCGTAACAAAAATGAACTCATTCATATAAAATATTAAAGCCTACCTTTTTCTTTGTAGTAGAAACTCCAGAGATCTGCTGGCTGTGGTTGGTGGTTAAATGCAGTCCTGCAAAGCCCTTCAGGTCTTCATCCAAGTTAGGTACATCTGATGCTGAGGCCTGGTCCATTGCAGTACTTCCGTTAGAATTCATTTTAGTCATCTGTGTAGAGCCCAGGGAGGCCTCTGGTGCCCTTTTGTTCTTTTTAAAGTTTTTCTCCAAATGATCAGGAAGCTGCATCTCTGAGACCGTGAGCAAGGGAGGAGTAGAGGTGGGGCTAAGTGCTGACTCACTAACTGTACCAATACCACCTCCCATAAACGGGTCTTGGCCCATACTTTTAACACCCTCACTCTCAGCCGTGACGCCAGGCAGAGGTGAATCAACAGCTTCAAGCTTTCCAAGTGAGGGCAGGTCCTGTTGTTGGTTAGATGAAAGTAGAGGTAGCTCTTTCTTTCTTTCTTTGGCCTTCCTGGAGTGCCGAGGGGAACTTAGCAAGCTGGAGAGGATGGACATCCTTTCAAGTCTTGATGTCCGCTTCCCAGGCTCTTCTCCATTGTTTTGGCCTCCTTTTCCTGCATCAGCTTTAGTCCCCTCTTTGACTCCATCTTGTCCTTCTACCTCATCAAGGGTTTTCATTTGGTGTCTAGGAGTGGGTGGGACATTGTCTTGTGAAGATTTTGCCACGGTCTGACCTTCCTTATTGAGCGCTATTTGTTTAATCATCAGAGCAGGTGGAAGATCCGTGAAACTTCTGCCATTTTTTCCTAAACCGAACTGGAATTCCTCAGGATCAAATGTTCTCTCAAAATGGTCCTCCTTGATGGCTGGCATGGCAAAAGGTGGAGATGCGTACTTTTTACGAACGTGCTTCTTCAGAGGTACTGAGAAGGGGATTACACCCTCCTTAATGCTCCTGATAAAATTATCATAGTCATCTGGTTCCAGAGAGTCTTCCACACTAGCTGACATATGTTTTCTTCTTTTGTACTCCTTCTTTTGTTTATGTTGATGTTCAACATCTAACCAGCTGGATGGAGATTCTGTCATTATCTGGCGTATTTCAGGTGATTTCACTCCAGCAGAAAGAGACATACTGCCATCAAATGTGGGCTTTGGCGGCCTTTTTTCTTCTCTTGAGGTCTGTAGTTCCTGTTTTAAACCACTTCCTCTAATAGAAGCCACTGTAGCCGACACATCTGTTTTTGTTTTTTCTCTACCGTCTTCATTCTGCTGAACATCATTTCTAACGGGTGTTTTATCCAAAATAACAGTGGGCCTTTCTTTTTGCTCTGCACTGCCTTTTTTGCTCATGTCATCTTTTACCAACATGGGTTCGGACTCCTTCCTGGCATTGATCTTTGATGCCTTCAGCATTGGATCAACTTCCTTTGTCAATTTATCTTCAGCAACCTCTTTAATGAGGTTTTTCTGTTTCTGTTTCACATCAGTAACTGCTTTTGCATCTGTTGAAACAATGGATTTTTCAGCCAATTTTTTATTTTTGGTTGTCTTTTCTAAAACCTTTGTTGCTACAGTCTTTGGATGGTTACCATCTGGAGCTTTGGAAACGAGAGATTGATCAGTGTTTTTCTCTGGTTTCTTGCTCTCCACAAGTTCATCTTTGACAGTTGATGTCTTCCGGTCCTTTTGGGTTCTAATTTCAGAGTTGGCTTTCTTAATTACAATCTCATTCACCAGACTCTCTACTGATGGATCTTTGGTTCCGGTCTTCTCTTTAGCTTCCTCTGAACACTTAGTTTTGGTGCTTTTAACTTTCAGTTCCTGATTTTGGCTTTCTGTTTCCTTCTCTGGAGCTCCTGTTCTTACTGTCTCTGGTCTCTGTTTTAGGTCAGAATTTGATTCTGCTGATTTGTTTTTCTCTGGTTTTGAAATGTTCCCATCTTGGTCGCAAACAGTTATGGACTTCTGGACCTGTTGGTTGCTGACTTCAGTATTAGAATTTGCAGTTGCCGTCTCTGTTACCAGACTTTCTACTGGTGAATCTTTGGTTCCAGTCTTCTCTTTAGCTCCCTCAGGACTCTGAGTTCTGATGCTTGTACCTTTTATTTCTTGAGTTTGCCTCTCTGTTGCCTCCTCCGAAGTTTCCATTCTTACTGTCTCTGGTCTCTGTTTCAGGTCAGATTTTGGACATTTGGATTTTGTTGATTTTGTTTTCTCTGGTTTTGTAATGTTCTGACCTTGGTTTACCACCGTTATGGACTTCAGGACCTGTTGGTTGCTAACTTCAGTATTAAGATTTGCTGGTGCTTTCTCATTCACTGAACTCTTTAATGATGAATCCTTGATTTCAGTCTTTTCATTGATAACGCCATCTTGGACCTCAACAGTGATGGACTTCTGATCTTGCTGGATTCCAACTTCAATATTAGCATTTACAGTTGCTTTCTCATTCACTGGACTCTCTACTGATGAATCATTAGTTCCAGTCTTCTCCTTAGCTCCCTTAGGAATCTGAGTTTTGGTGCTTCTAACTTTAAGTTCTTGAGTTTGGCTTTCAGTTGCCTCATCTGGAGCTCCTGTTCTTACTGTCTCTGGTCTCTGTTTTAGGTCAGATTTTGATTCTGCTGATTTGTTTTTCTCTGGTTTTGAAATGTTCCCATCTTGGTCGCAAACAGTTATGGACTTCTGGACCTGTTGGTTGCTGACTTCAGTATGAGCATTTGCAGTTTCTGTCTCTGTCACCAGACTTTCTGCTGGTGAATCTTTGGTTCCAGTATTCTCTTTAGCTCCATCAGGACTCTGAGTTCTGGTGCTTGTACATTTTATTTCTTGAGTTTGCCTCTCTGTTGCCTCCTCTGAAGTTTCCATTCTTACTGTCTCTGGTCTCTGTTTTAGGTCAGATTTTGATTCTGCTGATTTGTTTTTCTCTGGTTTTGAAATGTTCCCATCTTGGTCGCAAACAGTTATGGACTTCTGGACCTGTTGGTTGCTGACTTCAGTATTAGAATTTGCAGTTGCCGTCTCCGTCACCAGACTTTCTACTGGTGAATCTTTGGTTCCAGTCTTCTCTTTAGCTCCCTCAGGACTCTGACTTCTGATGCCTGTACCTTTTATTTCTTGAGTTTGCCTCTCTGTTGCCTCCTCTGAAGTTTCCATTCTTACTGTCTCCGGTCTATGTTTCAGGTCAGATTTTGAACATTTGGATTTTGTTTTCTCTGGTTTTGTAATGTTCTGATCTTGGTTTACAACCGTTAAGGACTTCAGGACCTGTTGGTTGCTAACTTCAGTATTAAGATTTGCTGGTGCTTTCTCATTCACTGGACTCTCTACTGATGAAACATTAGTTCCAGTCTTCTCCTTAGCTCCCTTAGGAATCTGAGTTTTGGTGCTTCTAACTTTAAGTTCTTGAGTTTGGCTTTCAGTTGCCTCATCTGGAGCTCCTGTTCTTACTGTCTCTGGTCTCTGTTTCAGTTCAGATTTTGAACATTTAGATTTTGTTGATTTTGTTTTCTCTGGTTTTGTAATGTTCTGACCTTGGTTTACAACCGTTATGGACTTCAGGACCTGTTGGTTGCTAACTTCAGTATTAAGATTTGCTGGTGCTTTCTCATTCACTGAACTCTTTAATGATGAATCCTTGATTTCAGTCTTTTCATTGATAACTCCATCTTGGACCTCAACAGTGATGGACTTCTGATCTTGCTGGATTCCAACTTCAATATTAGCATTTACAGTTGCTTTCTCATTCACTGGACTCTCTACTGATGAATCATTAGTTCCAGTCTTCTCCTTAGTTCCCTTAGGAATCTGAGTTTTGGTGCTTCTAACTTTAAGTTCTTGAGTTTGGCTTTCAGTTGCCTCATCTGGAGCTCCTGTTCTTACTGTCTCTGGTCTCTGTTTTAGGTCAGATTTTGATTCTGCTGATTTGTTTTTCTCTGGTTTTGAAATGTTCCCATCTTGGTCGCAAACAGTTATGGACTTCTGGACCTGTTGGTTGCTGACTTCAGTATGAGCATTTGCAGTTTCTGTCTCTGTCACCAGACTTTCTGCTGGTGAATCTTTGGTTCCAGTATTCTCTTTAGCTCCCTCAGGACTCTGAGTTCTGGTGCTTGTACCTTTTATTTCTTGAGTTTGGCTCTCTGTTGCCTCCTCTGAAGTTTCCATTCTTACTGTCTCTGGTCTCTGTTTTAGGTCAGATTTTGGGCATTTGGACTTTGTTGATTTTGTTTTCTCTGGTTTTGTAATGTTCTGATCGTGGTCTACAACTGTTGTGGACTTCTGCTGGACTTGTTGGTTGCTTACTTTGGTACCAGCATTTGCAGTGACTTTCTTATTCACTGAACTCTCTAATGATGAATCCTTTATTTCAGTCTTTTCTTTGGTACCCTCAGTAGTAGTGCTTACAGAGTTAGGTTCTTGAATTGTATTGATTTTTTTCATCTCTGTTGACTTCTTTTGATTATCAGTCACTGTTTTTGGTTCCTGTTTAAAATTAAGATTTGGACTTTTCGATTTTGTTGATTTGTCTTGGCCTGGTTTTGTTATGTTCTCATCTTGGTCTACGACTGCGGACGTTTGGTGGCTGACTTCCCTACTAGCATTCTTGGCTTCAGTCTTTTCTTTGGTAGCTTCGGTGTTTGTGCTTACGGAGGTCATTTCTACAGATGTATTCATTTTATGGATCTCTGCCGTTTCCTGTTGAACTTCCGTTCTTCCTGTCTTTGATTCCTGTTCTGATTTATCATTTGAATGTTTGTCTGGATTTATTATGTCATAACTTTGGTCTCCAACAATTATGGACTTCTGGTCTTGCTGGACGACAACTGCACTATTAGCATTCACCACACTCTTTGTAGATGAATCATTTGTTCGAGTGTCTTCTTTCGTACCTTCAGCACTCTGAGCTTTGTGTTCTTGATTTGTGTCCACCTGGGATATCCTCTCTGGGGCTTTTACTGTTTCAGGTTCCTTATCTAGGCTAGCATTTGGACATTTGGGCTCGGCTGATTTATAATCATGTTCCTGTGTAGTTTTATTGTCCTTCCTGACGTCACCACCAATAAAGGCCTTCTTGTCCTCTTGTTTGCCAACTTCCGATTCAGTTGTCTCATTTGAAATATGAACATTCTTTTTTTCTTTATCTCTGTTGACACCCACAATTGTTGTGTTTATGGCGTTTTTTTCCAGAGTTTGTGTTTCCTTTACATCGTCAGCATGTTTGCGGTCTAGATTTGTGTCGTCATCTTTGTCCTCCTTATCTTTGGTTGGAGGTAGTTTGGACTCCTGTTTACTTTTTACTGTTGATGCCTGCATTTGCTGCTCTGCTCCCTCAGTTTTCTTATTACCACTCTCTGCATTTTCTTTCAAAAGGATCTCACATTGCTGTTTTGTATCATCCACACTAGCTGTAGTTTCAGGAAGTGTACTTGTGATCTCATTCTCTGCTTTATCCTCAGTGGCTATGCCCTTAAGCTCCCTTTTCCAACTGCTCTGTGAATCAGTGCTTTCCACAGCTGTGTCATTATGCTTTTCAATTGGTTTTGAGTCTTTCTCCTTTCTTTCAGATTCTCCGCCCAGTAAAAGAGCCTCTTTGTCCAGCTGATTTTCAACATTCTTGGGCAATCCACAAACAGTCCCAGTCTCTTTCTGAATGTCCAAAGCCTCAGCTGGTTTCCTGCCAACATCCTCTTTACTTTTCTCCTCTACCCCAAAATCTTTCACTAAGTTCATGCTTAATGAGTGGCATAATATATCATTTTCACTGGATGTTGGATCCATATTTAACTCCTTTTGCTGCTCTGTACTGGCCAGGTTAGCTTCCAGGTTAGCGGTGAGAACGCCATCAATCATGTCTTGGTCTTTTGAGGCCGATTTAGCAGGAAGACTGTTATTGGTAATCTCTTCATTACAAGTTACCATATTTATTACTCCAGGAGAAACACTTCCAGGCATAACACCTTCCTGATCAGAATGGGTCATTGTGTCACAGTCAATGCTGTCACCTACAACAGGTTTGGCTGACATATCCATTACATTCTCATGAGCTGGTATTGCTTGCATCGCTAGAGCTGCAGAATTTATCTGTTTTTCCTGGATTAAATCCAGCTTCATATTACTTGTTAGCTTGGTTGTCACAAAATCGTCTTTGTCTTTTACTTCTGGTGAAAACAGTTTCCTCTGTTTCTGTGTGGTGTTATCACTTTGAATGTGAGACACATTTTCAGGTTTAACCTCAACTTTTGTTTGTTTGGCCTTATGTTGTCCTCCATCAGCCTCAGTATTATTTACATCAGTGACTTTTGACTGAGATGGAACTGCTCTGTCAACCTCACTGCTAGTCGATACCCCAACTACAGGGTCTGTAACTGTTTTAAATTTGACTTGAGTGGTTTCTGTAATAATCACATCACTGTTTGGTAACGGCTGCATTTTTGACATCTCTTCAGGTGGAGTTCTGGTTATGTCCTCCTGTCGTTCCTTGATCCCCTTTTCTTTCAGTTTGATCGCACAAGTACTGCTCTGTTTATCTGTGAGTTCCAAAATGTGCTTCTCTTCCTCTGCAGACTCAGACTTGAATGTAAACCTGTTATCACTGGCACTGCCCTTCACTAGATCTGCTAGGGGACTCTCAGACGCTTGGACAGCTTTCTCTGTAAACGTGTTGTGAATCGAGTCCTCAGAATTTCCATTTGGGGAATGTTGAGATTTCCCGGATTTTACTTTGTTGAAGCTCCTCTGACCTCTTGTAGGAAGCTTGCTCACAGACGATGAGGCCCCAGCTGAATCCTTTGCAGGCCATTTATTGTGTTGTTTGACATTGTCATTCTGTTTGGCGAGCCTCAATGAGACCGTTCCCTCTTGCTTGGCGGGAGGTGGAGAGACCCCAGTGTCGCTCTCTTCATGGCTAATGCTTCTTTTAGAAAGGTGTTTGGTGTCTTTCGTTGATGGCATGCTTCCTGTTGGCATCAAATACACACAATGTTATATCTTATCTTTTTTAATATGTACAGATTTATAACTACACCTTTTGATTTTTTTAGGGGGTTACATGCCCGAATATTTTAATTTTTACACAATTAAACGCGCAAAATATAATGTGATGATTGGTAAGAGTTGCTGGTAGGTGGGTTCTGCTATGTTTGTTGTAAGCCAGAGCAGCTGTTTCCCTTTATTTGTTGTGAGTGATGTTAAGCATACAGTCATGAAAGTGGTATCAATATCATCATCTCTCAGCAAGAGACGAAAATAAACGTTTCCAGCATTTCAAATTATCACTTAAAAACAAACTATTTTTAAACCTCAAATTGAACTTTGTCTATAAAGTTGATATTTCACAAAAAATGATTTTGTTATAATTATAGTGTAAACAGTGAAGCAGCTAACTGATCACTGTCCCATACAGCATGCTGTGATCGCACTTTCTTACCTTTCTTGGGACTTTCAGAGAGCGGTGGTGGCGTCTCACTACCAAGTCTTTCGTCAGGAAATACTTCTTGCTGCTCTGAACTCTGCTCCTGAGCTGTTTTAGGGCTGTCTGAGTATGTCTGGCCAGACGAAACATTTTTAGACTTGGTCCCACTTGTTTGAGTAATATCATTGTTTTTCTTTCTTGTTGGATATGAAATGGGCAACTGACTCTTTGATGCCAGGGAAGCATGGTTCTGCTGCTGTTTTTTGACATCCAGGCTTTCGCTGTCGGGTGAGAGTCCTGCTTTAACACTTCTCTCTTCATGCTCTTTCTCCACACCATTTACCAGCTTTACAGAGTCAACAGCCTCATCTGACTTTTCTTTAATAAGCTTGGTCCCTGTTTTGTAATTGGATTTTGTGGGAGAAATGTTTCCTGGCACAGATTTCCCTGCTTTGGCTTCCTCAAAACCTTTCCTGACAGTTTTGGTAGTAGTGGTTGGAGATTTCAATGATTCTTTGGTTCTGGGTTGTTTTTGCAGTTTGGAAACATCTGTTAAGCCTACGGCGTCAGACACTGATGTTTTATCTGGTGTCACTGGTGATTTCACATCAGTATCTGATGTTGATCGTTTGGGGATTTTAGACTTTAATCCTGTTACACTTGAAGGACTGCTGATGCTTTGGTCTTTTAATGTTGGCAACACAGAAACTGTTTTATCTTTGCCGTGTTCCCTTTGTAGTGGATTATCAGTGGAAGTTTCCATTTTTCTGGCCTCTGTGGAGCCCCTTGCCTTTGTTGTGACATTCTTGGCCTTGCTTCCAGCTGCAGAGGGTCGGGTCTTTGTTCCACTTGCTGTGGTATGCCTACTCTCCGCTGTACCTTTAACCCCTTGTTTAGAGGGAGCAGGCTGGTCACTTCCTCGGCCTCTTACCCCGTAATGGGCAGCTTGTGACTTTGTATTGTACATGTCTGAAGCTGCACAGGTATCATCAAAATCAGAGGCCTCAGAGTCTGTATTTTCCTTAACTATGGGTTCAGGAGTACTTGAGTCAGAGTGTGTAGTCTTATCTGGTTTTTTTGATAATTCAAGGCTCGTATCCTTGAATTCTGCATTATTGTTGTTTTGGAGGCTTGGCAGTCTGTCAGAAAGAGAGAGAGAGGGAAGAAAAAAAAATGCTTTTAATACCTGTGGATCAATTATAGTTATGAAACCACATGAGGAATAATACATATATATTGTGTATAGTGTAAATACAACTCCAAGCTACGTGCCACACCATTGTTAGACAAAAATATATATTTTTGTTTTTACACTTTGGTCCTGTAGGCATTAAACAAAGATATAACATGTTAATGAGTGAGCTTTTGAGATGCTGATTTATAAAAAAATAATAACCGAGCAAGCAGTTTTCACCTGTTTCCAGTCTTTGGGCTGAGTGAAACCAGAGCTGCTGCTCCACTAACATATTTACCATACAGACGTAAGACTCTTGTTGTCGTCCCATCTGACTCTCAGTAAGAAAACAAGCAGAAGTATTTCCCAAAATGTCGACGTAGTCCTTAAACTGAATCTATAATCACCTTGAGAAGATGTTGTCTTAAGTGAAAGCTTCAAGTTGAACCAGAGGAGAACTTTGAAAATACAGTCCGGTCAAATAGGTAAAAGAATCCCCTTGAGGTACACCTCAAAATATAAATCAGTCCCTGTGCATTTTTTCAGACATGACCCCCTTCTGCCTGGAGTGCTCAGTAATTGAAGAATTTAAAAAAAGGTATAACCTTGTAAATCTGACTTTACCTCGCCAAAAAAAAAGAAAAAAAAAAGCAGTATCTTTAACGACTGTATGCCAAACCTTTTCCAAAATGTATTCACGTAAACCCTGAAGTCAAACAAAACGTGCAAGCAACAGTTGCTTCTTTCCTGTTACGTTCTTTAATAACCAACTTATTCAGGTCTTCAAGACACATCGAAGGCAAACGCAGAACAGAGGACCTTCATTTCAATTGTTACTCAACAAAAAGCAGAACGCATGGTTTATGTAAGAATAAAATGTGTTAACTTTATAGAAAACGCTCGCTGTTTTTTTTTTTTGAATGATTAGATGCGCTGTATATAAATATTTCAGTGCCTCCCTGCAGGTTTTCAGCCCATTGTGCTCCTCTGGTACAATGAAACACGGGAACTCAAAGAGCTCCGGTTGCATGCAAGCTTAGCTCTCTTTTAGCTCCGCTGCTCACTGGTTCTCCCCAGGATCAAAGGGACTGCTAAACAACAACCACAGAAAATCGAAATAGACAAAGATACTCACGGTTCCCCCTCTGTTTTGTTTGAGGTCTTTGAAGTTGAATCTCCGCTGCGTTCCTCTCCCAGCAGTTCACCCCCCTCCAAACTTGGCTCCGGGCTAATGTACACCTTATGGGCAAAAAACGTGTGCGTCGAAGGCACGGTCACGGTCCTGCGCGTCGCGCCACTCTCTTCCGTTCCGCGTTTCTCCTGAAGTGAACTTTGCTTCGAGTCTGTGCCACCGTCGAGCTTCTTGGGCCGCGGTGAGGCTGTTTGGAACTCCCCTGCAGCCGGTGCCAAGGAGATGGCCGATTCTGGCGAGTTGCCGCGGGACGGCAGAATCTCTGACGGGGTGGGAGAGCTCTGCGCGGCGCCCTGGGTCGCCGAGTTGTCCTCGGGAATTACCGTGACAGGTATAGCGAGCACGGGAGGGGAGTCTGCTCGAAAACCCTCCTCCCCTTGTTTAACGACATCACTTTCTTTCTCCCCCTCCCTCTCCCTCTCCACTTCCACGTCTTCTCCCAGGTATGTTTCCACCCATATGGCTTTGTGGAATTGAACGGGAGATTCGCCTCTCGGTGCTCGCCCTCTCTCAGGCGAAGGGCTCCGTGCAGTGGCTGCTGCCGTTTCCCCGGAGAGGCTGCTGGCAGTTCTGGCTTTGAAGTTGTCCTTCCCTACAGCTGGAGAGTTCCCATCCTGTTGAGTCGTGATGATGTGAGCGGTTGATGACTTGGAGCCTAAAGTTATTCCTTTTAGTGCAGTGCTGTGTACCCGGTCTCCAACTTTCACCCGGGTTGTCTTTGATGCTAAACTTATAGAGGTTAAGTTAAGAGACTTTGGGGCCTCAGCTGTCTTGGAAAGGGTGATTTTAAGTGGCATCGGGGTGGTTGGTTTAACTCTATTTAACTCACTGGAACGCTCTGTTTGCTTCGGGATGTTTTCTTCTAATTTGTCGTGCAGCCTCCTGCTTACTTCCCCCATCACTGATTCTGTAAAGCCAAATTCTGAACTCGGATCAGCGCTTGGATGAGCGGCGGACGGAAGGCCCACAGTGTTGGGAGTCATGTTCCCAGAATTCCCATCACCAGTGGCTTTGCTGACCCGGCACACGTGCACCTCTCTCACACTGCTTCCGCCGCCGCTGGAACTGTCTGCAAACGGGAGGTCTGCTTCATCTGTCATCCCAGAAGCCATGCTTGAGGCGCTCTGGCTGTGCGTCTCACCAAGCTCTGCCCCTGGTCTGAACTTCGCCTCCGCAAAACGTGGCCCGTTCAGCTCACTGTCTTCTCGAGAAGGAGTCGGAGTCTTTGGCCCATCTTCTTCTTGAAATCGGGACGAACGAGGAGACAAGGGGGATGGTGGGGAACTCGTGTCGGTGGAGGCATCTGAATGCAGCCTGCTGCTGCTTTTCCTTCTCTTGGAGCTGAAAAAGCTGGTGAAGCGGTCAAACACTCCCTTCTTGCCCGACGAATTCTGAAAGAGGTCAGCCGAGAAGCAAACAAAAACATGAATATTGCAACGAGGATGGAACAGTCATACTTTTTTTTTTTGTCTTTGGTTTTTGCTAGAAAGAAAACAGAAAATGAAAACTGAAAGGTATATTCTTATATTCTTCAACAGGTTCGATACATTGAAATGAGTTCCTTTGAGTTGCAACTGCTGTTAAAATGTGCTGTCATCATACCTTTTCAAATATCTAGATATAATTTAACTTTCTAGTGAGATAAAAAAAAAAAAGAAGTTCAGAAACCATGGTTCATTTAGTAAAATTTGTTTTAGCTTTGACAAATTATAAAGACATTCTGGAAAACAAGAATTGTGAAAAAAAAAATGAGAAAAATAGAGGAAAGCCTCTTATTTTGGATCGAGAACACTACTTGGTAGAATACCAAAACAATTGTTCACAGTTAATAATGAAAAACAAGCATATGTGCCTGATGGAAAGATGATCACGTCTCAATAAATGAAATGAATTGGGTCTCAGGATCACCAAGATTTTAATCTAAATTATGGTTTTCTTCTGAGAACTTCTCTTTCTATTCATAATATTTCTGTTTTCATAACAGGTCATCTTTATCCTTTTAAGTTACTTGCTGACTTATACACACGTAAAAAGGTCAAGTATAAAATGTTTTTAAAAATCAACAAATTACTGTTTATTTAGATTCATTTACTATTTCTACAACCTATTATAGGGTTTGTTAAAAAAAAGAAAAAAGAAATCAGCCAAGCCAGACGAGCTAAATACTCGGAATAATAAAACAATCCAGCCTGATGACTAATGACTAACTCGACAGATATTTTTTTGTTGCTCGGCTCAAGGGTCACTCATCACAGCTATTAAAAGAACATGAAGAGTAAAAGAGTGAACATGAACAAAAACATTTATATTCAAGAGACTATGAGTCTCTGCTGAAAGTAAATTAAGATACAGAAACAACAGCAGTGACTTGCATAGTCAAATATGAACCCCATTTTCAGGAGTGTATAAAACTAGTTAACAAATTAACATCACAGCCAACAACCTGACAAAGGAAAGAAAAAACGCCATGCTGCCATGTTACACACCTTGTAACCCCTGGCTAAATATTTCTTCCAAAAGAAAGAGCACATGTTAGGACAAGAACTAGAACCACAGTAGAAAAATAACATTTACAGACCACAATATAAGAAAAATACTTGCATACCATTTTGACTTCCTGGAGTCTAAAGTGTTGAATTCCTCCGGAGTTCTTTTTTAAATAGCCGATGGAATTAATTAATATTTCTGGCTTCTGTGAGACATAATGAAGCTTTACCGAGGTAGTTTGGAAAGTTAAATAATAAAGCCAGTGTACTACATCCAACGAGCCTAATTCTTAAGTGGACAACACGCAAAATAGGTTTCGGTCCTCTCATATGAGCAAACCAGCAGAACTGTCTGCATCTACTTGTGTGTGTCTACATTTACGGCTCCCAGCTCTGAACAAAGAATCTGACTTGAGGGCATGGCCATATTTGCATCACAGCTCCAGTGTGAAAAAGCATATTGTGAAAGATGGTTCACATGGCAAACAAGCAAAATGAATTCCCGATCCAGTCGAATTGAAAGGGTGTAGACAGGCCTGGTGGAGGCAACCCAACCCTTCCTCATTCTAAAGCTGTGTCTATCAATAGGACATCTGTTATCTGCTATGAATAAATTCGAGAACGCTTAGCTTATGTCGGTTAAACTCTCTTTTAGATAGGAACTGTGCAGCCAAATGCTTCAAAGGTGCCACGATTTAAAGCTGTAAGAGTAAGTGAACTATTATACAGTCCAATTTTTTTTTTTTTTTTTTGAATCCAAAAGGTTCTGACAGCTGACGATAATACATTTCCAGAGTAGTTTCTGAGCAGATACTTTTCTGTAAATTAAAAACCTTTTTCAACATACTCACCAGTGCTGTCAAACATGTACATATTTTCACTGAGCAAACGGCCGGTAAAGACGGTCTGTGGCTGGCTTTTCCTGTCCGTATCTAAATAGAATGAATCACAGAAACCCAACTGACTAGCCCACAATCTAGTTTTAGTCTTGCTTTAATATATTGTCCAATATGTGATACCGTACCTCCAGGTCGTTATGACTCGTTCATAAATCCACCATGAAGTATCCTGTGCCCAGTGTGTGTTTAAGCCTTGAATGACTACTGGTTGTCCCTCTTTGGAAAGCCGCTCCTTTTGTATTAGTTCTCCACCAAGCATTACCCTTGTATTTAGTCAAAGCAATGAGAAATGTCAGGGAGGTGGAGATAAAGCAGCATATCTGTGTGCGTTGCGACCCACTTCCTTATCTGTCAGGTTTTTTCCTGATTTCAGCCGCAGACAATAATAAAGGCACACAGAAAGAATGATGTAGATCTTCATTACTGTGAAATAGCACAGGGCACTGGATTTTTTTTATTTTTTTAGACTGCATGTCAACAGTAAACAATAAGTTAATGAGTTTATATCCTTTTTTTTTTTTTTTTTTTTTTTTTTTTAAAGTTAATGCAAGTAAAAATTTCTCCTATAGATAAACACACTAAGTCCCACAAGCTAGAATCCAAGAAAATCCTCAATACAAAACACATAAACTCCAGTTTATCTTTCCAAGTGCTCCCAGTGGCACAAATAACACAGAGAACAGGTTTGACAGGTTTGAGTTTGTGGAAAGTAGACTAGGGACAAAGAGTTCCCATAGGATTATGTGTATCTTATCTTAAAGGAGAAGCGCACTTTAGCAGCTGGTCTTTCACTGAACATTTACCACTGTCCCCTACAGGCAGAAAAGAGAGGAAACAGGCTGAAATTGTCACGAAGAAGTGCGGCTGTTTGGAGAATAAACTGGAAAACAAAGCAAAGCATTGTCATATATACTCTAGCAAAACCTTGACGATAAACATGGAACCTCCGTGAAAATGTGTTTAGAAAAGTCCGAATCAGCTTCATAAAAATAATCAACTTCATCACATATTATTATGCTGCCGCACCATGTATGAAATCCTGCTTTGAAAATTTCACTTGAGCAAAAGTGCTGAAGTAAAATAAACTAAATATACCTCAAATATCATATATAAACATACTCATAAAATCTTACACTTATTATCAATAACTACGGACTGAAGTGACCATATTCACCACACGTAGTGGACTAAAAAGTACAATATTACTCTAACATGTGGTGGAGTAGAAGTTTTCTGTACAAGTAACTCAGAGTAAATTCACAAGGTCACATTCCATCTCTGAAAAAAAATAACAGTCGTTATAAATAGAAAGAATGTTAAATCACAATATACAGTGGGGTTCAAAAGTCTGAGACCATGAGTGAAGATTCTTATATTGAACTATTTTGTATCAAATAATGTAATATATACAGTATATGCTGTATATCATCTTAATATTTGAGTAATACTTTTAATCTGCAAAAGATGTCAATGAATTTCAGAATATCTTGTTTTTCTTATCATATTTTGTATTTTTTTTTTTTTGGCCCTCTTTTTATTTAATGACAACAGCACTCGATCTACATGGACTCCACAAGCTTGTTGAAACCTGACAACCCATTATATCCCCCGCATGATATGACATTGTTCTAAAGAGCCTCTTGCGATGTCAGGGATGTTTGGCTTTCTAAGTCTTTAAGTGGTCTACAAATGTTCAGTTGGGTTTCAGGTCAGGTGACTGTGGAGGAAAGAGTCCATGTTGCAGGATTAATCCTTCGCCACAAAGACACATGGTTCCTCTTTGTTTCCTCACATACGCCATTCTGTTACAGCCACAACTCTTAAACTGGCATTCATCAGTGAAAAATATTTAAAAAAGTCAATCATTCACTGTGAAATGCTGGTATTTTTTTGATCTCACTCCAAGTGTTTGTCCTTGTTTGAGAAGGACTTTAGAGATGCTGAGACACAACTAGACAGCCATCCTTTGACAGGACTTTTGCTGACTGGAGTCCTCTGTTTGTCAAATTCTGTATTTGTAGTGAATTTTGTTTTCAATCTCTCAGCAGACAAAGTTTGATGCATTGATCTTCTGATGGTGTGATCACTTTTTGCTTCGCCTGATCGTGATTTGGATACAACGGATGCAGAACCCGTCAGTCTCGTCATGATTTGATGGTGAGAAAGCCCCTATCTGCTTAGAATAACAATCTGACTTCAGACACCTTCACTTGGTTCTGAAGCTCTGTTTTCTACGATCGCAAGGCTACTTAGTGAGCAATGTTCTGCTGGAAACAGGAAACACGTTTCTGACGAGTTGATCAAATCCACCTGAGATTCCTTTGACCGCTGCTTCAACGGAAGGCACAATCTGCCCTTTTGAACGTAAGATCAATGCCACTACTATGCCTTAAATTGACTGATAACCAAGAAATAAAGCAGAATCTGAAATATTTCTTCATCTTACATGTCAGAACTTGTGTTCGAAACTGATTTTTTTTTGGGGGGGCAGATTTTCAATGTGGCCTCAGACTTTTGGACCTTACTGTCAAGACAAAATTCTCTGCTGTTTGAGGAAGCTCTTAATAAATATCCCAAACATTTAGATCACAGCATGACATACACACGAACGTGAGCTTGGCAAGATAATAGAAAAGCTTTAATGCCAGTACTGACTGCTGAGCGAGTTGCACGGCAGTCAGTCCTGACATTTTTGGAAATGCTGACTATGACACTTGTGTAAATCTGTAAGTCTGCCAAAACAAAACGCATGAATAAGCCAATTTTACGAGGCGGCTGATGCCGATCAGCTGATGTCGGTACACCCGTTTACCAGCAAAAACACTTAACTACTGTTGTTGCATCTTAAGTTAACATCTGACTTTATACACCAGGAGGAAATATTGGCTGTTGATTGTGTGCTACGCAAGTTGTTAACTAAACAGTAAGAATTAAAGTGAAACCCACCTTAAAAACTTTGGAGGGTGAAGTGGGGCTGTGTGGCTGAGCCATGTCGAAGCTGATCATGGAGGTGGACTCACAGTGAGGGTCCCAGTCCGTTTCGGTCCGGAAACTGCACTCTGTGGAAACACTCATCTGGTCGTAGCTCCTGGTCGAGAGAGGCAGGAAACGGAGAGAGAAGTGGGGGGTGGGGGTGGGGGTGGAGGGGTGGAAGAGGGGGGGGGGGGGGGATGTTATGTCACTGGCCTTTGTTTCGTGCAGAGCAGATGTTTTTACAGTATCATATATTCATCAGACTCCTTGTCATGAAACTTGATTTCACTTGACTACAGTTTAGGTGAATAGTTCTCTGAATGTGTCCTAACTTTCAATAACACATTAAAGGTAAAGCTTTAATAAGTATGTTTTTTTTGTTTTGTTGTTGTTTTGTTTTTGGTTGTCATTTATATGCTAATGAGTTCAGAAACACACCATTTTCAACAGAAATTGCTCAGTGTTGGTTTTGTTCAAAAAGTTACACGTAAGATCACAGGCTGTCTTCAGTCAAGCGAATGCATACATACAAGACACATACATACAATGTTCCTCATGAGTGATGCACAAACAATAGCTCAAACCTTTACCCCCCCCCCCCCCCCCCCCCCGGTGTGGTGTGGGACATTGTTAGTGTTGCTACGTGGGCGCTGACGCCACTAATTGTTCTTAAACTGCAGTAATGTTTTCAAATCCACCGTGGCGTTGCGTTGGCAAAACATACAAGTAGAGACTGAAAATATGACACTTGACAGACAACATTCACTCCCAGGCGGCAAACCACGTACGCTGAGCAATTAGAGTGCCAGAGAGGATTCTGGAACACGCGTGAGGCACGAGGAAGGCGCATCTATTTCAAGGAGCTGTTGTTTTGTTTTTTGTTTTTTTCCTGCCGCTTAAATTTGTCAGTTGCCTTAGAGCGACACCCATCATTCCAGTTCATTTTAACAATAGAGAGGCTTGCTCTGCACTGCTCTCCTACTGTCGTATGACTATTATTAAGGGCTCACCAACAGGTATAATAAGTGCAGGAAGTCAACAACTTCTGGGTGTGATGTCATTAATTGACCCAAACTGCATTGTACAATATCCTTGTGTCAGTACTTCCTTTTGCAGCACTATTGCACGCATGTTACACCAGGAATAGGACATTTAACAAAGACTTTAGCCTGTTGCAGTATATTGTTTGGGAATATATAATTGCACTATAAAAGCCTATTGTTGATATTTGCTCCTTTTACTGTAGAGGCAGGCACCTTGTCCCCAGCAATCAGCAGGACATGCAATGTTGTATTTGTCCACAAGGGGGCAGAGTTTGATTATTTTTTCAAAGAATACTGGCAGCAAGTCACGTGACATGAATTGCTATTAGGTTAGGTGAGGTTAGGTAGTTACTTTATTAATCCCCGAGGGGAATTTTTTTTCGCTACAGCAGCATACAGAAGCAATAAGATAATAATAGAACAATAGAAAAGCAATAAAATAGCAGTAAAATAACAGAAAAAATATAAATATAAAATGCACAGTATATACAGTACAGTATATATCTATATATATGATATACAAACAACCAAGAAACACAGTCAACAGTGTTATTGTTATGTGATGTATTTTGCCAGAGGTGAGTTATTGTACAGTCTTATTGCAGTCGGCAGGAATGATCTCCTGTATCTGTCCTCGTGACATGGCATTCACTTTATTTCTGTGGAATATGCCAAGAGTTAGATTTAATGGCTGACTGGTGAAAATGCTAATCTGGAGATGAACACACATCTTTCTCACATTAGTTGCTTGGTGTAAAGACAAAGAAATGTGTTGTATCTTATACTGTTAAAATAAATTGTCAAGTTGTGGACATTGGCATACTTCATGCTTGCACACTTTGAATGGACAGAGTAGTAGAGCTGTTGATGCAGAGAATAAAAACAGGCTGATCATTTGATAGTGCTCTTTGGTGGAGTGATTAACACTCCATTATGTTATTTACAAGATCTAATGAATATATATATATATATATAGTGCATCATAGACTTGTTCATGGACACACTCATATTTCTATGTTTATTTACACGTCATTCCTGAAATTATTGTTTTCTTTTTTAATATACCACAATTTCTTTTGGGTGAAATAACATGAAACAAAACAGGTAATATAATTAATAAAAAAAGGGATACAAGTTGAATAAGTCTTACTAATAAATTAAATGAAGCAAACAGATGTTAGGAAGAGTTCCTGGGACGAGTGACTGTCGGATTACATGCTACTGAAGACTGAAGGCTTCTAAGAAAACGAGCATTGACTTGTTTGCTTTTAATCAAACGTGGCCAATACGGGGAATGGAGTTACACCAGAGTCTGATCATGCTAATACATGTAGGTGGAGAGAGAAAGAGACAACAGCATCCTCTAAAGTCACTCCATATCAATATTAAAATTGCTGCATCAAGTGTCATATTCCTGCCATGGGGGCCTCCAATAGTTTGGGTTGAGATAAATTGAATGCCATGCCTTTACAGGAACATCAGAGGGACACCCTACAATAAAAGTACAGTGTCATGTATTTAAATATCAGTTTTTCAAGATCAGATATTTGTGTAGTGTTACTTAAATAAAGTCTAAAAAAGAGAATTTGAGCAGTAGTTGAAGTAACGTAATGTTTTGAATGAGTGTCGTTCAGTTTTCTGCTTTAGTGATGGTAGTCTACATTTGCGGACTATATCAACTTAGTATTACACTCTGCACTCTTAACTTGCTATTCTTATTTCAGTAAAAGCGCGTCAGTTAAGTTTTTCTTCGTATTGTACGCCAGACGTCTTGACGTCCACACCTTTTCCCAGATTTTCCACCACGAGTTCAGCCGCCATTTTTTTTCAACAGTCGGGTTCCTCTCAAGAAGGCAGGTCTTTCACACAACAAAATTATATGTTGTGAGCCGAATCTATTATGTTAGATATAAAATGATAACTCACCTCTGTCAAAATCCATCACACAACAATAGCACTGTTGTCTGTTTTTATTGGTTGTTTACATAAAAAAAAAAGTTACACTATTGTTTAGTTAGTTTTAATTTAATTATTCTATTTTATTGTATATACTGTGCATTTTTATATTTCATATTTTTTACTGTTATTTTATTTCTTTCCTGTATCTATAAATGCTGTTGTAGCGAAAACATTTCCCCTTGGGGATTAATAAACCATCCATCCCTCCATCCCTCCATCCCTCCCTCGAGCAAAAACCTTTCATACACTGTGGCGCAATATAGTTTTATTGTTTTGATCAAGCCGAGGAATGGGAATAAACAGTGAGTTATCACAGAGGAGGACTCAGGCCCAGTGCCATTTTTAGTGCAAAGTTACCATATACAGTGCAAAGTGATGCCAGGGATGTTTTGTGTTCGTGTCATTCTGTTGGACTCTGGAGCTGGATTTACTGAGCGGCTCACCGTGGGAGTGTTTGTCGTTCAGAAAGAGGGGGAAAGAATACAAGAGCCACCACCTGAAGACATTGGCATTGTCATGGAGGGTGTGGAGGTGTTGAATGGACTGACCTCGGTTGCCTCAGCTTGTGCCCTGCTTCTAGGTTTGATATACGTACTCAACCTAGCTTATCCCAAACCCCTTCGTTTCACTTTTGAGGCTCTCCAGAAAATCTCCATGCGGCTTGAGCAGCACAAGCTGTCCCCCAAAATCCAAAATCTATATGGCAGACTTCAAAGCTCACAGTAAGGGTACACTCTGATTCATTGCTCCTCTGGGCCACAAACTGGCCTACTACCATGTTACAGGAGCACAGTAGTGTTCATGAAGCATGGAACAATTGAGCCTTTTTCAAATGTCAGGCGTTTGTTTGATCCAAGAGACATTATTAACACAACAAATATTCCTGAAAGCACAATGTTATATGCTTTTTCACTCATTTTGCAAAACTTTTTTTGTATAAGGAATTCGCTATTATTTCCTCAGAACATGGTTCGTTCTCTTCGTGGGAAAAGGTTTCATTTAACTTTTGATGTGTTCAAAAAAACGATTACACAGCACGCAGTATCTGTAGTACAGGCTGTGTTTGTGGTACAAGCTCACAAGAAGAACACCGTGTGGTGTTAAGATTAGGGTTTTACGCGTTAGGTCTGTTTACTACATATCAGTTTTACAACAAAACTAGTTGACATTACTGATCATGGCATGTATGTTACATATGTTGATTTCCATTGGAAAGTTTTTACCTCATGGCCAAATTTTGTTCCACACTTTTTTGGGCCAAAACGTTATAGAGTGTTGTGCATTATTTGCATATTTGTTTGCCTTGCTTTGTTTGTGACCATAAAGTTAATAAAGTCTTAATATTAACAAATTCAAGTCTATTTTTTTTTTGTCTCTAGCCAACTTAAAATTGTAATTGCTTGAGAAGTATTTTAATGACATTGAACAAAGTAAAATAACACACTAAAGGTAGTGCAAAAACTACTGTAGCTGAACGTATACTATTAGGTTGTTGAAGAACAGTATTTTACTTTAGGATAAGGCAAATATTTGAGCTGGAAAAACTTTCAATTTTAAGTTGACTCGCTTTAAATTTAAGTTGCACGAATGTAAACTGCTGATTTGAAACGAATCCAGTTTTTAAGTAGTTCTGACTTAAATCAATTGCATTAATATAACTTGATAAATTAAGTTGAACAAACTTAATTCAATTGTGTGTTACCAATTGAAGTCATTTTATTAAGTAGGTCCAACCATTTTCTTTTTAGAGTGCACTCAACTTAAATATTTACGACTTGCGCGGATGAGTACTCGCGTCCTTTCGCGTCACCCGCCGCTAACTTCGTTGCCCTTCGTGTCTACGCATTGACTTTGTGTGCGCAATCGCTCGGCGGGAGTAATTCGCTTCGCATTTGGTCTGAACGCAGCTTAACATGACCTTTGGGGTGTATTAAAAAAAAATTTAAAAAAAAATAATCTGCGAGCAGATGAAGCTGAAGGCCGAGCGTCATCTGAAAAACAAGGAAAACTCATTGGGAGAAGAGAACGTAACCGACGTATCCTTACCTAAAAAAAACCCAACAACAACAACTCTTGGAATAACCCCTGACCTTGTTAAAGAGAAGTTGCAAAATCACCCAGGGAAAGCCTGCCTCCTTCACACTCTGTCCACGTACAGGCGCAGACCGGCTCCAACTTGCCTGAATCTTCTCTTTGTTGCACCTCAGACAAAGCTCTACTGTTTAAAGCACACAATTTTAATGAGGAATGTTTGCCGTTATGTCTTTGAAAAACCATGGCAACTGATGTCATTACTGAACAATTTCCCAAGGGAAAATATTTGATTTTTAAAGATGTGATTTCACTGAGGATGAAGAGATTTAAAAAAAAACAAATATATATGTATATATATATATATATATAGAAGTGGAACTTGTAACAAAAAATAATTAGATCTATAAAAGCTGCATTGGTTGGATGCTTGCTGAACTTTTGCTTATCCCTTTCAAAACAGCCAGTTAACACGGTCACTGTGAGGCCAAGAATGGTGCACTCTGGGTAAAGGTACCGTTACTGTTGAAATGTTGCAAGTACGTATGCTCAAAAACCAAACCCCCCCCCAGGAGTGTATCTATGATGTTACACTGCAAACATTACAGGGACAGTTTGCCTTTTTTTTTTTGTTGAAATTCTGTTGTGCAAATGACTTCATCCGTAGCCAGTGTATTAACCCAAGGTAGTTTGGGATACTGCAGAGCTGGCAGCTGTACCAGCAAGCTAAGATATGTACTCCTGTGGATGGGGTTAGCAACAAGAAGCTACCTAAAAAAAAAAATTAAAAAAAATCAATATCAGTTCAAGTGTACACGATATAAAGGACCCAGCTGTCCGAGAGCCAAACATTCAGCATGTAACCCACCCCATGAAACTAAAACATGCTGTAAACGCATCTAATTATAACTTGCCACATAACGATGTTAAGAGGAGAAAATCTTAAGCGGTGTTGGATCTTCTCATCTAATTCTCGGCAGGAAAGCGAAAAAAAAAAGTCAAAAATGTCAAAAAAAACAAAAAACTGTGTTTCCACCGCAGCTTCCTCCTGGTGCGCAGAAGTGAAGCCAAAACATCGCCGGACCGTGTGCCGCCACCTTGTGCCGGCGACATCTGGCGCAACCGGAGCGTACTCGGTAAGGACTGGGAGCGGTGGCGGTGGCGGCGCTGTCTTCAGCTGGAGCTGTCATGTGGATCCGTACATATCCGTATCATTATATGCACAAACCGCCAACCTCCCAACCCGAAAAAAAAAAAAAGAGAGGAGGAGGAGGCCAGCAAAGATAACAAACTAATCAAAAACAGTTTTGAATTGGAACTTCTCCAACAACTCTTATCGTTGGCTTTCAACTGAATAAATAGTAGTCAGTTGAAGTTAACAGTTTGTGTTTTTCCCTTGGTGTGTTTTGTTCATAATCTTTTATGTTGCATGAACTGGACAGTCTGCTTCTTCTTTTTTTTTTTTCTTTTTTTCTTTATTACCGTCACTGGACTGGACCTTATTCAATAGATATTTCTCCGGAAAAAAAAAGTGAGACCCCAATCTATGTCACATACATGTAAAAAAAAAAGCTGCATTACCTACTAAGTAAGAATGAATTACACAGGCATGCACAAACTTAATACCACATTGATACAACAGGCGGGCGCCAAGAAAAGACTATCAACATGACATCTTTCATTGTTCAGGAAAAAATAGGCACAAAAAAAGAAAATAAACTGCTTTCAGTTAGTTCGTCAAACCAGCAGCAGCTACTGAATAAACTCAAACAAGGGATGGAAAGGAGTCAACTGCTGACTCACCCTCTGTTTGGTATATGAGGGGTTTAATGAGTCCCTGGAAGCTGTTGATTTGAGAAATATTAATATTTAAAAAAAAAGAAAGAAGAATCTAATAAAAAAATCAACACTGAAGAAAGGCAGTGGATTTAACTGCTTTTCACAACAGATGGCGTAATACAGATTGAGCCTGTGTGGACTGCTGCCTGATGTAAGGGGCCTGGTCCAAGGTCCTATTGCCCAATAAGAAACTTGGATCTGGTCACTAAACTAAAAGTATTGCCAAAACTAGAGGCTCACACTCTGCAGTGGTTCTGGTTTATTCCACTTTTCACAGAGTTATGCCAAAGTCATAGTAATGTATTTATTTAATTTTTTAAAACAAACCAACAGATTAACACAGTGTTCATGATAAAAAAAAATATATATATATATAAATAGGCTGTAGTGTAGCTTTGCACTGTGAATCCAAAACGGCTGCTGTTTGTAAGAAGGAGTGAGCTTTAAGGAGTGCCTGGAACAACTTCTGCAGGGCTGAGTGTTTGCCAGATACAGGGCGGGTCTGTAACAACCAGTAGGCTGCAGCCACTACACTTCCATTTGGAACAATAACTGCAACGATGGTGCGCAATGGAAACCAAACTGAAATGTTTGTGAATACTTTAAAGCATTTTAGAGGCAAGTTTTTACCTGCCGACACGATGGATCTGCCGAAGAAAGTGCAACCAATCTCTGTCGTACTTGCAGCACAGAGACGACTGCGCGTTTTGTCCGATCAGAAAGTGCAGTGGAAGTAATAAAAATGCCGACAGCATTTTATTGTTACGATTACCTTGAGGAAGATGTGTAGTTAAACGGGTACATGGCAGCTCATCATGCTGACAGAAACCCATATCACACAGTGACGTCTCCCATTTTCTCTCTCTCACGTTCTATCTTATACAGGCTTCTACTTATTCTTAAAGGTATGGGAGCCAATTTCTGTCAGGAAAATACAAGTTATTTAAACTGCTGAGACACTGAATTGTGTTTTCAGATTTCTATTTCAGAGCTCACGGCAGCAACGAGATTTCTTATGTCTTGTTTCTTTCTTCTTCTGTGCTCAACGTGTTATAATAACGATGATGGACTTCACTATCCCCAAAAATAAGAACTTTCTTTACCATGGAAAAACTCGAGCTTGCCAAAAGCTACTGTTTTACAGTCTTGGAGGTGTGAAATGTAAAATGATGTTCGCCTTTGCACACTGTTGCATATTAGCTTTTTTGTTTAAAAGTCGTCAAATGAATCGGCGCATAAAGTTCAATATCAAGTATGTGTTTCGGGACCAAATCCAGGTCAAGTTTACTTTAGTTAAACCGGCCTTTTTGCTGCTGCCTCACCTTGTTTTGAACGGCTGTGTTTGAAGTCCTTACGGATACACAAAAGGGCCCTAACACCCAACACTGAGGGGAAGACACATTTTGAAATCCTCACTCGCGATGATTATAACTTCCCACTGCACGGTGTTGTGTGCAGATTTTAAGACCGTAAATCACTTTAGTCTATGTAGCGATCATAACATCATGAACCCACAGGCAACATCAAGTCTTGAGAAATATCAGGATAAAAGCTCTTCGTCGACATCCTAAAAAGACATATTTAATAAGCCGGTGAGAAGATGGCACAGTTTCAGAAAAAGGAGAGGTATTAAGTACAGTATTTTCATTTTCATATTTGCAGCGCAGCAGTATTTAAATGTTGTTCAAAGTTAGAAGGGAGCATTTGCTTTGATGTCGTAGTGACTGACACCAATGTAGGTAGGTGAGGTAAGGTGATGTGGTTTTATTTATAACCATACCTGTTATGATCACCTGATACAACAACTGTACTCATACCGTGAAGACTCACGCAAGACAAAGCTTCGTGTACTTCACAAAACTGGCTCTCCTGTATTAAAAAAAATATCCTTTTAAAAGTTGTATATACGCAACGAACTTCAGAAGCGGAACATGGATTTTTACTACATTTACCAAAAGGACTGTAAGCCACAGACGTTAACCAGAAGGAAAAGGCTGCAATTTCTAGTGCAGCGTTCAGTTGTGGGTTCAACATGTATAAGGCATGAGCAATCACACTGGCAAAACTACAAACAAAAGAGCTAGAACTACTTTCAGCTGAAAAAAAGAAAAGAAAAAAGAAAAGGCCTTTGGCTGAAAATGTCTTTGCTGTTTTGCAATCTGTTCTCCTTTCGGATTTCTTTGACAGCAATGTCTTCCCTGAAATGTTTTATGAGAAGCTACTCTTTGGAGAAGCATTTAGTCCGTATTTTGTCATTTTTGATTTGGATTGCTCAAACACAGAACGGGTTCGTCAGTGCTCAATGCTGCAACTCCTCCGTCGCCACAAAAGAGGCCAAAAATGCTTTGTCCGCCTGCTGATTTTGTGACTGATTTTCAAAGTGTTCGAGTGTGGATTTCTTCCTCACAGATCTTTAACCAAAAATTTTTTTTTTAACCTGCTAGGGATATATAGTTAAAGTAAAGGGAGCACCAGTCAGAAGAATCCATCTCCTAAGGATCATGAATAGCTGTTCCACTGTTTGTACTAATCCATCAAGGATTAGATGATGATGAAAAAAAAATGAAAATGAAATCAGAAAATATCACTAGTATTCATCCTCTGGGGATAATGAATTGCTACAAATAATTCTATAGCAATTTAGTCAAATAATCAGGGAGGCCCTCGGATAGGTGTCCAAGAGTTAGTCAAGAAGATGAGCCTGAACTTAAGTGGTGGGTTTACCGATCAACTATCAACACGTCAGGCCACAACACAGCATGACTAAAAAAAGAGCACTCACTCACTCACAAAGCAAGTCGAAACAAGTCCAAGGCCTTGTCACGTTACAAATTCAATGACAGATCTGGTTTGAATGCCTGAATGAATCTTTTCATGTGACTGATGATAGAGCTGTCAACTACGATCGTGTCTGTGCATCTTATGTAACTGAATTCATCAATCACAACAGAGGGTGTCAGCAGCACAAACAACATTCCTCACAAACATTTGGTTTACTGAGTCAGAACAAAGGTTGCGACCTCCATTTTTGGCTGATTCATGGGCAAGTAACCATGTGCCACAACAAATCAGGTATTACAAGACTGAATGAACACCATAGATGCAAATATATGACAAACAGGGACGTTTTTTTTTTTTTTTTTTATAGAGTCTGTACAAGGAAAACAATTCTCTCAACCAACAAACCTGTTTCAAGCTTCAGGAAAAAAATCTCTCTCAAAACGTGAGACACCATATTTCACAACCAGCTTTGTGGTGCGACATCCTTTACATATAAATTCATTCATTTGTTTTCTGTCTTGCTCTTCCCGCTCATGTCTTTTTTTTTTTTTTTTTACATTAACACCCCCTTTCTCCAAATCACTCCGCAATATCTGTCTCGAGAAGAACTAAAACAGTCAGCAGAGAGCGTCATTCAATACTTTCAACTCAATTATCTTCATCACGAACATAAAAATCTGTAACTCTGGCTGGCTGGTTGAACGCATGACGAGAAATCTCCGGTTTAAAAAGCCATTAGTCCTTTTTTAAGGAATGTGACGTAATCAGTTTTTAAGGCATTTGCTGGTTGGTCAGTATTCAAATAGCAACTGTAAACTGCAACAGCAGCAAAATCAATCAGCAGGCAATCATTACTTAACATCGGATAGGTGAGAAAGTGCTCCAAGTCGAAAGCTCTGCAGGCTAAGTGGATTCCTGCAGAGAGACTCAAGACAAAAAAAAAAAAAAAAACCAGCAGGAAACAGGAAGGGGATGAACTGGAGCTCAACCAAAGGAGAGGTAGTTGTTGAGACGTGAAGAAGTGACTACGCTGATGCAGGAAGAAGTGTGTCTTTGTGCCGCTTGTTGGAACAACACGTGATATAAAGACCTGTTCAGTGTAATTATCTATCTTGTTAATCGTGCTCTTTCTTCATTACAGTGAGCGTGCAATTATTAATATGCACGACAAAATTCTTAAAAAGTATTCGGTGTTAAAATACTAAGACATACTGGACAGCAGCACATGAAGAGGAGAGTTACAATTAAGTTTCGATGCATTAGGTCGCTAATACTATCTACCTCAACACCAGATCATGTAATGGCTGTAGCGGATATGAAACTATGCAAGGTATGTGTAGTTGCGGGAGAACTGCATTCTTTTTCTGGGTTAAGCTTATTTTGTTCCCCCTGAGTATTGTAGTAAACACAGTTTTAATGTCAAGGATATTTACTGTAGGACGTTAATGGTTTACCTGTGGGACTGTCGGCGACGCAGCGTCGCCTCATATGGAGACCTGTCACGTCCATGTTTGCATATTAATAAGCAAGTGTGAACAGGTGTGCATAAAGAGCAGTGAGCTACAGCTCAGGTCCAACAGCCAAAAGCATCTCGGTCTATGTGTACGAATACAAACGCTTTCATCTTCAAAGACAGTCTGAACCTCTAAATCCGACTTCACCTGTCTCAGGACCTTCGTGACGTGACGTTTGCAGATTTGCTCTCAAACCCGCTCGACAGCCCGGCGCTGGATCCTTTTGTCAGTCCATTGTTTTCCTCGATCATCATATGGTAACAACGCCTTCATCATCACAAAGCTGTTCAATATTAATGAGATTACGCTCTCGGGTTTAGTGCAGACATTGTCAGGCAGACATTAATGTGTCGCAATGTACCCGCACCATTACAAACACCCATTAGTTACCATCATTATAATTCATACTCAATTCTAAAAAAACAAATGAGGTATGAGTAATTGCATGAAGGGTGATTGACTTGTTCGTTCCTGAACTGCCGTAAGACCACAGGTGTTGTGGAAAAAGTTGCTGACTTGATCATTTTGGCGTTCAACCTCCGCACCCTCACCTTCGGGACGGAGGAGAAATTGTGACGACACAAATCCACATTTCTCTGTAAATGGTGTGACAGGCGCACCTAGTCTGCTCGTTGAGATGTAAACTTTCATCTGCTGTGTTTTTAAATAATTTGGTGAGAATATTTCAGCGAAATGAACGTCATTTTTCCAGCTCCTAATGACCTTTTGAATGTTGTTACAGGGAGATTCCGAAGAAAAGGCCGACTTACTTCATGTTTTTCACACCTTAGCGTTCAAGCAGTCGGCAAACACCGACACCACACCAAAATGTGTTTCATAATGTCCTGCACACGTACAGTTTATACTTTGCACCCAACTCCGCGCAGATCAGCGCACGGGTCAGCCACACCGACGCTCTCTCGCTCACCCACTCATTCACTGCGCTGCGTCGGCGGGTTTACAGTTAAGCCTGAACTACAGCTAAAACACTGCGGTGGCAAAAACTGTCAAGTCAGCTCACAAAAACGTCTCATCACGACGTCGGGCTCCCATCTGGATGACTGCAAGCCGGGGGTCTCCAAACGTTTCGGCTCCGAGAGCTACATTGACAAAATTAAAGTATAGTAACATTTGTTCACAGAGCTGAGCTCCAACCAAGCATGTGAACAATAACAAATTGATACTCGACACACACATTTTGTATTCCAACAGCCTAAATTCATTTCATTCATTCATTTTTCGATATGGATGTATTTATGTTTTCAATGGGGTTGAGGGGGGGGGTATGTTCTGTGTCTGCAATTACACAGATGTCCCCATTATGCCTACTGCAGTGCACGCAACTCTTGTGTGGACAAACTGGTTTGAAAAGTTTCAAATAAAGGTTCAACAAGGCAAAACAGTGTTTTCCCCCTTCTATTAGGAGATTATCCACCCGTTAATTGTCGATAGTGTCAAAGAGTCAACTGGACTAAACACCAACATAAAGTGCCCCGATTTTACTGAATCAAAACTTTTTTGGAATTGATTCCGAATTGAATTGTGAGACTGCAAAATAAATAAATCAAATGCTCTGCTTTTGTACACTTAATTTTATACTATGATAGATAAATGTCTCATGATATAATATAAGTTCCAACAAGTTCAGAGCACAACTGTTTACACACAGTATAACTAGATATATACCCGAGATCGAGGCACTGGACTGCAGTGATGCAAAAAAACATCAAGAAATCCAATATAACCCTAAAGCCAATCCTTCTCTTTGATTAGCAACGTTGCCTCCAATGGCCAAACACATTCAGAGAGAGAGACAGGGAGAGCTTTCACAGTAAACATGGCACGTCAAAAATCGACCAAACTTATATTGCCCGATAGTCAGTCCCTCAGGAATTTTGAGGAGTTGTTTTTTTTGCGATTGTTGTGATCAGAAAAGCTTCATTTTGCGTCAAACATTCTCTAAAATTGCAATCTAATTTGCAAGAGTTTTAAATGAGTTCTTCATCAGTAAAATTGCAAGTCCAGAAAGAATAATGGAATGGAAGGAATACGTATGTAATCGCTTCCTTTGATAATAAGCGCGCTACACATCTCAGAAATATTTTAGTTCTAATTTATTTTATTTATTTATTTAGATAAAAGTAAAAAAAAATAATAATAAAAAATAGTGACGCAGCATTACAGAACAGCCTGTGACTGTAATATAGAATACGACTACATCAAGATGCTGTTAAATTAATATCAATTCAACACAAAGGCCTGGATTTGCACAAAAAAACAAAGTGAAATCTCTTACAACTTGACGTGTGCATAAAATTATTTTAGCATAAAGTAAATTGTTCACTTCCATTGATAAAAAGCATTTCATTAGAATATTTTAGATTTCCTGGAGGGACTGAATAGTATAATATCATACTGCTGACCCACCGGCTACACAGACACGTAGTAATATAAAACAATAAATGGGATTCTGTCCAAGCTATATGTCAAATGGTTGGATAGTTTCAGAAACCCCCTCACCCTACAGCCTTCTGATATCAGATTAGAGGGGTCCATATCTGACCTGCCGATATTTACAGTCTCATTCGGTGACTGACTTTGCGAAGGGGAGACGATACTCTGGGTACGTGCAGACTTCTCTCTCTTTTTTTTTTTTTTTTCCATCTGTTGTTACAGAACTATTCGTGGCACTTTTCAGATTTACAATCCAGTGCAACAGAAATGTCTGCCAAGACAGACTATCTGAAAATATCATGGTTATCCCTGTGTTTAAACAACATTGATAGAGTACATGACAGGGCAACGCAATATCGCAAATCACCTCCTTACTAAAATAACCTGGCCCTTCAGCCATGACAACTTTATACAGAGGTGTGGTGCCTGTCAGCTTGTTTTGGAGTTCCTTTGCACGTAGCCTTATCCATTACAGCAAGTTTTATATAAACACACATCATACTGCAGTAGACAGTTCCCAGTGTAATGAAATGTATTTTCCCTGCAGATATTTGGGAAGCAAAGACCTTTTTATCTGTGAACGGAGATAAAAAAAATAAATGTATGCGCCGAGGGACTCACAACAGAAGGCAACAACAATCCATCCGATAAAGCTGTCTGTCATATAGTTGGTTGTGCATTCCAACATTAAAAGGTGATGTTTTTACTCGTCAATAAACAAATGCGAATGCCATGCATCTGTCTCACAAATGTGCAGTATCACATGTGCATGTGTTGTCAGTTTTGTCCCCACTGTGTCATCTTTATTCCTCATTACTCACACTATTTCTGACACAATATCATTTTGATGGAGACACGTATATGTAATTGGATTAAACGGGGAAATGTGTCATACCCTGCACAGCAAGGTTTTTTATTTTTTTTATTTTAGCATGAATTGTTTTGCAATTACTGCCTCACAAAAGCGTGTATCAATGCGGTGACAACGCACCTGACAATGTGTGACAATAATGACTGAGTCAGAGGATTAGAGCTCAACCTATTAACAAGTCTGGATGGAACAATACGGAGAACATGCTTAAAGGAGAATAAAAAGAGAACGCGGAAGTATCTGGGATAAAAAAAAAAAAATTAAAAAAAAACCAAGCTGGAGATCTTACTGTCGTGACTGGGACCAAATGAGGTTAACCACTTTCTTTCAGAATCTTTAATTTAACCAGGGAACAGTGATTCAATGTGGATATTTACGGCTACAGTGTCAGACTTTTCCCACCATTACCATTAAAGAGCTGCTCGATGCAAGCAAAGTCGTGCATGGTTGGTCCCTGAGAACGACAGAAGAGGTGGCTTGTGCCTTGCCCAACAGCACTTAAAAGGACAATTTTGCCATTTTCTATATGGCTGTCCATTCTGTGTTGATGGTAAGTGTAGTCTGCTGACAGTCGGGTCAGCGTCAGCGAAAACGTCCATCCAAAAACTGCCCAATCTGAAATTCATTGCGGCAAAATTTGTCCGTTTCTGTTGGCATTGGGGGAGGGGGGGGGGGTAATTTTGAGTACAGGCACCACCAGTCGCTGTTTGCTCTCGGCAGCTCAGTTCATGCATGCTGGCCTTTTCTTCTCTGCGCTCTGCATCATTTGTGGACTCAATTAAATAAGGCTGAATAATTGAGTGAGCCAAAACACTGTAAAAAAAAAAATAAATAAATAAATATCACCTGCACTATTTTTTTGTTGACAGTTTTGCTGTTTTGCTGGTGACTCACGCAGCTGAGTTAGCCTATAGTTTTCCCAGCCACCAACTACGTCACTGTACACATTCACTGACGGCCGCCGAGAACTGCTTCCCCAAAACAAAGAGAATTTGTTACTTCAGTTTACTTCATTTAAGACATCCACGTAAATTGTGGCCAATTATCTTTCAAACAAGAATAAGAATTAGCCTCTGTTTCCCCATTTACTTTCATTGTCTTCCCACACGGTGAAAACCTAACGTGTCATGTGAAATGTGAACTGCATAATGTGAAGACAAACAACGGCATGTTTGGTTCTGTATTGCAACAGTACACCTGCAGCCTCCTGTTTATCTCTCTTCACATTTCCCAATCTTTACACCCACAAAAGAATGACTAACCTAGCTCAGGTGAAAGCCACAGCATTTAGACATCACAAAGTGCCAGCGGGGGGAAACAGTCACTCTTGGAAGTGTTTGAGGTTGTTACCTCATTTCTGTCAGCTAGTGAAAACTGGTGCACTAACTTCCAAAGTGAGGGTCTGGGGACTATTAGGGCTTCGCCTGCCTCCTGATTAGCTTCAGTTAGTTTGGATCTGGTCACACCAAGTACTGCTACCCCCCCCCCCACCCCCTCCCACACACACACACACACACACACACACACACACACACACACACACACACACACACACACACACACACACACACACACACACACACACACACCTCCTCCCCAAAGAGAGTTTCCAGGGGTCATTAGTTCCTCTATCATTTCACTCACATTAGAGAAAGACTGTTTACGCTGGTGTCTCACAGCATCCAGTTAAACAGAGACCACTATAAAACACTGATATTATTAAATAGGGCCACTACTTTCACTTAACTGGGGAATTGGTCTAGTTTGTGTTGGTTTGCTTCTTTTTTTTTTTTTTTAACTTTGGCATTGTAGTTATAAAATACTTCAGTTTGAAAGCTTATCATATTTAATATGCAAGACTTTAAAACTTTAAAACACAAACAAATAATAATGAATAGACTTCTTGCTTACAGCCGACTGTTGAAGCTGTCCAGTTCATCAGTCTCAGGGAAGGACTCCTCTCCTCCTCCTTCTTTGTTGCGCTTGGATTTCTTCCGTTTCAGCTTGAACGACAGAAACCGCTTTCCCTTCTTTTCTTTCGGGGAAACGGGTAAAACATCACTGGGCAACGTAGCGTTGTCTCCCGGTCTGAAAGACCCGGGACTCGTAGGCGGAGAACCCGAATTGCGTCGAGGGCTGCTCGCTGCTGCATCTCCGTGGGACCCCGACCACTTTAAGTCCTTGTTTTCTTTTTCGAGTGACTTTGACTTAAATAAGCCCTTCATTCGCAGCGTGCTGGACTTACTCATAGTGGTCTGTGAAGGAAGTCCGTGCTCACGCAGTGCGAGCAGTGAAATAAATAAAAAAATAATAATAAAAAAAAAAAAACACGAGAGCTTTCCCACTTTCAGGCTGCTGCTGCTGCTGGAGGAGGAGGAGGAGGAGGAAGAGGAGGGGGAGGAGGGATTCACCGGGCGAACCTGCAGAGCGGGTTGCTGCAAGGGTTTGGACAGGCCCACACGCGCTATCAAGAAAGGTGCGGCAAATAAGAAGAAATAACTACACTTCCGACTGTAAACGTCAAAAATCAAAATAAAATTGAATATAGCCTGTATATTCTTTTAACAGTGTAACCTGACGGAGTGACTTGGTTTGAGGTCATGACCCCCAACCACAATAGCAGGAGTTGGGCAACATGTCAACAAGCAGATAGTGGACAAAATGGAGATGGAGGTGACGACTGTGAACTCCATCTGAGGACTTGCACGCCGGGAAAGGCTACTTTGCACAAATCTTCAGTTGGATTTTGGAGAATTACTGATAAGGCTACACAGACTAGTTATTGTCTAGTATTACTATTATCCATATTAGGATAATCCTGACCACCCTCTCCACCACCTGCTGCAGGGACAGCGGAGCACGTTCTCCAATAGACTCCTCCAGCTCCGCTGTCACAAGGACCGATACAGGAGATCATTCCTGCCCACTGCAGTAAGACTGTACAATAACTCACCTCTGGCAAAATCCATCACACAACAATAACACTGTTGTCTGTGTTTCTTGTTTGTTTATATATATATATATATATATACTGTACTGTATATACTGTGCATTTTTATATTTAATATTTTTTTACTGTTATTTTATTGCTTTCCTGTATTTATAAATGCTGCTGTAGCAAAAAAAAAAAAAAATCCCCATGGGGATTAATAAAGTAACTATCTACCTACCTACCTACCTACCCACCTACCTACCTATTGCAGCAAGTGAACCAAATGTTTTGTTGAAGTAGCCCGAAACAAAACGCAGCCGAAACAAACTGCAACAAACCTGGCAGGGGCACTTTAATCATCATGCTAATTGGTGTGATATGTGTTTTTCTCTGAATGAATTAGAACTTAGCAGTAGAAGTTCTCCTATATGGCATTCAAAAATGGCAGCTATGTTGAAAATGATGATAATCAAGGTTCCTGCTCAGGTTTCCTACATCCTCTTTAAGCATCTTTGTAATAATTAAATAAACGTATTTACCTTTGAACATAAATGTTTTTTTTTCTTTTAAGACCAATATTCATGTAACTTAAGTTTGAAAATAGGATTTTTTTTTTTTTTAAATGCATATACAGTATGGGGTTAAAATGCGGCTTGCTTCCCAAAATAAAAACCGTTGAGATGGTTTTGCCCTCCACTATATTCCTGCAAATGATGACTTGAAAATAACAGAGCAGATCAAGCATTCTGTCTATATAATCATAAGCAATTCCAGTACAACAATTATCCAGCAAAATAACATCTCTATCATGTTGAAGAAAAGCAAGAGTAGTTTGGTTTGTTAAATGAGTAACAATTTTGTCCATTCTTTTCCCTGAAAGTCAAACCAGCTTGACACAAAACAAGTAAATGCAGAAAACATCAAAAGTGATGATAATATAGACAAATAGGCTCGAGGTCATGAGAGAAAAAAAAATGCAATTTCTGTGTGTGGGATCTCTGTGGGTTCAAAGACAAAAAGCAAAAGAGGGTGAGGAAAGCAAACTTTTGTTCAGTCCTTTCTAAAATGGCATTTCAAATTGAATTGAGGATGCGAAAAATATGTTCTGGGCCGTCACATGAGAGTTTTCTTAAAATTATCACAAATTGTGAACTCAGTTGCTCACAAAATGAATCTTTTCTGTTTAAACATGACCTCTGAAGAGGC
This sequence comes from Brachyistius frenatus, assembly GCF_029030835.1. NCBI lineage: Eukaryota > Metazoa > Chordata > Actinopteri > Embiotocidae > Brachyistius > Brachyistius frenatus. The sequence goes on from NW_027210884.1 coordinate 404,447, forward strand.
AGCTGGCGAGAATGCAAACAACCACAGGAAATAAAGCATTACTTCAAAGGTTAGAAAAAACATTCAAATCGAGTATGAAGTGGGAATGTCCCCACGTACCAAATGATACAAAGTGTTGTTATTGTTAGTAGAACCATCAGATAAGGAGGATCTGTGTATGGAGAACAGTGACAGATGAGTTTGACATCAAAAGCCGGAAGATCAGTGGTGCAATTAACTCACATTTGCAGTTAGTATGTGGTTTTGGGTTTAGCTTCTTCTTTTGACTTTTTTTTTCTTTATGTGCACAGTATTTGTCACACAAAACCCTCACACAGCTGAACACCTTCGTCACAAGCAGCCGCTGCTCCGGTGAAGTTCTGGTACCCAGGAGAAGACGTCAAGGACAAAAACCTTACCTGAGTGAGAATCATCATTCTGCAAGGTATGTATTTTCAAAACAGAAAATATAAACCCTAAACTTCTTCTTTTTTTCTTCCCCAGTTTTGTGTCTGCGTACTGATTTTGATGTGTCTGTATGCAATATTTCTGTGGTGCGGATGTGTTGTGCAGTAATAAAAGCCACACATTATTTTATTGATCGATTTTAAAGTTGAAATGAAATGATCAGTCTCAAAACTTCAAAAATGATTAATTATATTTAAAGATTTTTAATGTGTCGAGTTTCACATGTAATTCTGTATGAAATTACACACACGGAAAATGTTTACAAAAATTTGAATATGGAAAAAATATACAAATTGAAGCTCTCAGTGTTGTTATTTTTTTAGAGAAAGCATATCCTTTTCCCATTGTACTATCTTCCCCAACAGATACGTGCAAACCTACCTTCCTCATTGACATGTACTACACCAAAACTTTATCTCATTATAGATATTTGAGAGAAGTGAAAGTGTTGAAACAAGAGATTACTTTATCACGTTTGTTCCTTATGTTTTTATAGAAGTTGAAACACTGTTATTTTCAATACCAAGAAATCATGTATTTATACATTATACATGATGTGAATGTTGACGGTGTAATTTCCCATTAATTACTAATATACATATTAATTTAGTTAAAATAGAAAAATTACAGCAGTGCAATGTTCCAGTGTCAAAGACAGATATATGAAGTAGTCACATTTGATCATTTTTTCAATGATTTTCATATCTTCAATAAATGTGTTATGTTTACTGACCATGTACATGCACTGAGTCTCAGTGCTACATCGAACGTCCTTGCTGATAAGGATCATATCTGTTTCTATGATCAGACAAAGCGAGGAGTGCAGCCACCTGCAGCCTAACCTTTGCATGCATTAACATAGTCTAATGGGGCTGAAACTGGGTCATTGACAACCACAGAAGCGCTGTACTAGAACACCACCTTTTATTCTGTACAGCGAACACAAAGCTGTGATGAAACTTTTGCACAATCGACACTATAGCTATTCCTCTGGTGTAAAAATTCTATTCTATTTTTTTTTTCCTCACTTTGTTTACTGTACAGGATTCACAAACTTTATTGGGAACAATTTCCCTCATTCACACACTAATGAGGCTGAGCTGCAATGCAAAATGCTCACCACCAATAGTACATTCACACACCAATTGTACGCCATCGGGAGCAACTTGGGGTCCAGTGTCTTGCCCAAGGACACTTAGGCATGAGGACAGGAGGAGCCAGGGATTGCACCGCCAACCTTCTGATTAATGGTCAACCCGCTCTACCATCTGAGCTTTGAAAGATCTGAATACTTAATAAAAAAAAAAAGGATTTCAACAGTTCAGTTCGATGTAAAATGAAAACTTTGAATTAAAATATTCAAACCCTTTATCAGAACAAGTATTCAAATCTTGTACTTAAGTAAAAGTAGAATTTCTATTGTCTAAAATATCTCCTGTACAAGTAAAAGTACATAATCAAATATGTAAAACGTTGTCAACAAAATGCATTTAAAGTATCAAATGTAAAAAAAAATACTTACTATGCGGAAATGATATTTTCAGAGTATTATATTCCTTTAAATGTATTGTATTATTGAATATTATTATTTAACACATTCATTTTCTAATGTGTAGACATTTTTTAGGTACTTCAGACACTACTTGGTAGTTTAATAAGAGTTTGATAGTAACACACTGGCACTATATTATATCATATTTTATAAGCTGCTTCTATGTGTAAAATCTTAGTATGTAAAGAGCAATGGCAGACAAAAAGCACATAAGTACCATGTGGTGGCGGGGCGTGGTTTGGGTCAGCTGCAGGAGGGGCTGATTGGGGGGAGTGGCTCAGGGACCGGTGCCTGGGAGAGGCTTAATTGGCCGCAGCTGAAATTGATCCCTGCTTGTCCCTCTCTGGCTTGATAAAAGGGAGTGGCAGGACACCAGACGAGAGAGAGGACACGGAGTAGCAAGTTGGCTATGAGACAGGGAAGGACACAGAAAATTGGGGATGTATATGTTGTATGTTGGTGGTGTAATAAAACACCTTGGAGACCAGACTTCAGCTGACTATTGTCGTTTGTGCTGCGAGAACCCACCCGTGGTAGTAAGATGCGTGCCGCATACCACATTCTGAGTTGTATGAAGGAGTGTAAATTGAACATTCTAACGTAAGACTTTTCACCTCTGTCCTTTCTAATGTAATGCTTCTTAATTAGGCACCAGTTTTATTTATTTGTTACTGGCCCTTTTGGGAATGTTAGACAGTGTTATTTCCCACTTCTTCAATGACAACATCTTCTGTTCGGTGTTAATGGCTGTTTTTTTTTCTTTTTTTTCCTTTTCCCCTCTAGATTCAAAATATGGCGTTTGTGACTTCAGACTATGATTTCAGTACAGATGAAAATTACCTCGATGACGACCTCTGCAACCTCAACCTGAGCCCAGTGGAGGTCATCACCCAAACTTGGATCCACATCATCATCTGTGTCTTCGGCCTGATTGGAAACACTCTCGTAATAGTCACCTACATCTTCTACAAGAGAACCAAGACCATGACAGACGTCTATCTCTTCAATGTGGCTGTGGCAGACCTGATTTTTGTAGTGGCTCTGCCATTTATCATATACAATGAGCAGAACTCCTGGTTGATGGGTCCTGTGGCTTGCAAGATGCTACGGTCAGCCTACAGTGTCAACCTGTACAGTGGGATGCTCCTGCTTGCGTGCATAAGTGGCGATCGCTATGTTGCTATAGTTCAGGCTAGACGCTCCTTCGGGGCCCGCTCGAGCACTTTGATCTACAGCCGTCTTATCTGCTCAGCTGTCTGGGTGTTTGCAGTAGCTCTGACTCTGCCCACGCTCATCTACGCTGAGCGCTTTGAAGAGCCCGATCTGGTGGCTGAGACCGTCACCGTGACGTGTCAGCTGTCTTTCAGCAAGAATGAAACGGCAATGCTGATGAAAGTGCTGGTACCCAGCCTTCAAATGTCCATTGGCTTCCTGTTGCCTTTGTTTGTCATGGTGCTATGCTACTCCAGCGTCACGAGAACCTTGCTGAGAGCACAGAGCAACCAGAGGCACAAGGCCATCCGCGTGGTTTTGGCAGTTGTTCTGATTTTCATTGTGTGCCATCTTCCGTACAATGTGGCTCTGCTGGACCACACCATGTCTCTCTTTAAGCAGAGGAGCTGTGAGGTTGAAAAGTTTAAACTCAGAGTTCTGGCCGTTTCCAGGAGTGTGGCCTACCTCCACTGTTGTCTCAATCCCATCCTCTACGCCTTCGTCGGCGTGAAGTTCAGGAGCCACTTTCAGCAAATAATATTGGACCTATGGTGCTACAGCAAAAAGTACATCTACTCTGCTCGCTCATCCCGTGGGACATCTGACATCTGCATCTCCGGCTTGAGGTCCACAGATGGCTCTAACAACATGTCTTCGTTCACTGCATGACACTTCAATGCTGCGCAAACCCTTCTAAAGGACATAGCCTGCTGTCTGTCGCAATGCTAATGATTAAGTAGCCTCTCATCTACCCAAAGCTGTTTCTTTGCTGTAGCTATACATGAGTAGAGGTGAAAGCATCTGTGCAAAAAATTATAGTAAATACAAGTAAAATGTAGCTTATTTGCAATGTAGACAGTAACTTTGTAACTGAATGCAATTTGTATGATGTAAAACTGAGCATCAACACATTGTACAATTTAAAGGAAAATAAACATTTTGATTACATGGGTACTCCAGTGATTACATATTGCACCTCCATAAAGTATGTGAAACATCCCTGAGAATAAATGACATGAAACACCTGTGAGAACAAATATGCTGGATCCAACATTTCCCATAATGCAGCCGGTGGCACCTTTTTGTAAGATACATCATGCCTGGCAAACACTCGTTCTATTATTCTATTTAGAATGTGTCTCAAGACAAGAGATGTGTCTCAGAGACAAGGCCAAACGTATGCAACTGCTATTATTGGCTGAATTAAATAAAAATGTATGTGTCAACTAGTCGCAGTAAAACATAGAACCAGAAAAACTACATGGGAAAGATCCATAATTGACTGATTAATTACTCCAGTGCTTTTTTTTAAAATCAAAATTCAACATGTCTTGTGATGGAATTGAAATCACATTTTAACACGACAAGAATATCTGCCATTTTAAAGGCAAAAATCTTGTTATGATTCAGTTACATTATATGTATCCTGATTTACATTGTAAATAGCAGGCATTTATAAAAGCATGCCATCGCCACAGCAATCTTTTTTTTTTTCCACAGAGAAACCTGAGGGTTGGATGTTTATCTCATAAAGTATGTGAATGGGTTGTAGATTCCAAATGTTAAAGATCATTTCCATACCTAGGACATTATTATCACATTATTCTTTGTTATTACAATGGAGATGGCAAGCTGGGGCTCAGGCACAATGATTCAATTCAGAAATCCCTACATGACTTTAGCAGCATAATCCATAGAAGATTAAATACTTACCCAAATTTCACAATTTCCCAACTCCAATTAAAACTGAATTCCCTTTTTGATTTTGAAGAAATCATCTCATGCAATTATATTTGTCAATGAGGTATGATACTTTAAAACAAAACAGGGTCTATGGCATAAATCTCTTGTGTTGGTTTTGTTGTTTTTGTACAAAATATAACTGAGAGACTGCAGTATGATTGCAAGACAGTTGCTTACTTTCTTCTTATTCTCATATCCCAATAATAACAGCCTCTTGATGCTGAGTCATAGAAATACAACTGCAAAAACAAGAATCTAAAATTAATTATATTTCAAACTATGCCGGACTTTAATCTCTACTAATTTTCAAGAACCACATACATATCCTGTTGATTTTTTTTTTTTTTTTTTTTTTTACAAAGTTTTAATATTTTGTATTTTTTTGTATTTACAATATTGAGAAGACCTTTTAATGATTAAATCCTGTACTAAACAGTTTCAACTAGACAACTAACTTAATGATAATAACTTCCCGTTTATATCCTTATCAGCATGCAGGTTGAATTTCAGACACTTTAGATCAGATAACAGAAAAAAGAGAAGTGTGGCAGCACATTGTGACACTGTTGAGATGGTGAGAGATTAACAGTGCTGCCCAAAAATAGTGCCGGAGGATAAAATAATCAATCACTCTCTGTTTAGTACAGCTTTGTGCTCCTGTGGTTCTGTCACAGAGAAACCCTGAATGCAGGTTGACCTCAGATACTCAGTTGGTACGAGACGCAAGCTTCTGTAAACGTGTGTCTGTCGATTCATTTTGTCGGTCAAGAATGAAAATCTTGACAACCACAATTTGGGGTGCCACGAAACTTGTGACAGATATTCTTGGTGCCCTGACGATGAATGAAAATAAAAACTGAAATGACTGATCCTTTCACTTTCCATCCCATTATCATCAGGTCAAAATTATGATTTCTACAGTACTTGCTTTCATGGCAAATACATGCAGAATTAAAGGCACTCTCGTGAGCCTCAGCTGTACTTCAACACTTGCAAATTAGCAAATATTAGCACGCAAACACACTAAACAAAGATGGTGACAACTGTTAACATTGTGCCTGCTAACGTGAACGTGCTAACATACTGACTTATCTCAAAGCACGGGCGTTGTCAGCACAGCCTCACAGAGCTGCATGGCTGCCGAGGCTCTTTTGTACTATGAGCTGAGCCAACTGCTCTTATGGATGATACTGGTCAGAAAAATGTTTGTATGCAGAAATTCTTTCCAAAAGACAGGATGGTTGGGATTATGTTGTGTATTTTTCCATGACAAAAAAAATAAATAACAATGTACTATATATAAACAAAACTCACCTCCTTTTGCTTAATACAAGCCATATACTAGCAACTGGAAGTTTGAACATGCTATTTAACGATCCACCTAAATGTGAAATCTTCAGCTTTGCATGGAGTACAATATAGAAATGTTGCGACCATTACGTTTTTCTCACTATTCTTCATAAACACAACCATGCACATGCACGACACAAACAATGTGGCAAACCACAACAGAAGGGCCTACGAGAAGCTTTGTGCTACCATACCGGATGAAATGCAGCCTGCTCTTTCAAAACTAACCTTAGTACTGTTAAACAAAGGAACCTGTGACAGCATAAATAAATGACAGCCTATGCCATCAGATCCCGAGAAGAGAAAGAAAAAGAAAAACGACTGCACCCTTTTACATAACAGGAAGTAGTTGAACAGAATCATCCACTTTTTTTATCCACTGGATGTCCTCAGTAAGCCGTGTTGAGTTTTGGTTGATGGAGGAAATATTTTCCCATTGGCTCTCAATGTTCCGTATAATTTATCATACTGTATGTTAAAATGACTTCCCCAGTAGCTGGCTGGTATGCATGACTGTTTTGTTCACAAAGTAATAGCTCTACCTTCTTGTTCTGCTGGGTTTGCCTTGTAGTTTGCGCAAACCTGCATATCTTTGCTCCCTCAGGTAGAAAATCTATCCTTATGTCATACACTATAGTGTATACCTTTCACATACCCCGTGATTTTCTGGTCTGGTAGTTCCTTGTGCATTGGACCTCCTGTTGCATTGCTAAACTTGAACCAGCTGGTCACGCACAAGTTAGCTATTACAGGGCTGACATTATGCAATTTAAATCATGCAGAATTGATATTTCACTTTTCAGACACATTTGAATGCCAGATATGAACTGTAGTTCATCTCAGTCTGGGTACATCTGGACATAAGACACTAGGCCTGAACAGGACCTGTCTGGTGTGATAAGGTTGGTTCAAATGGGATTTTGTTTGTCTTAATTTCCACTATCATTTGGTAAAATATAATGCTTTTTATTTCTGTATTGACCAAGAAACAAGACCAAACAAGTTGTTATGCAAACACCCACACTGTCTTCTGCTTCTTTTCTTCTCCCCCTCTAATTTTCTCATTGTGTCTCAGGTCTTTTGTTGAAACACCTGCCCACTAAGTGTCCCCAAAGAGTCAACTTCCTCTAAACACCACCGGCCAGGTCCTGTGAGTAAATGGATATAGACCAATGAAAACCAGCCTCTCTAAATATGTGGTTAAAGGCTGTCAGACTTTTTCTTGGACTTGACATAGAAAGATCAAGTATTCTATTAAGTTATTCTGGTGGATCTCCTCAGTATGCAAAATACCCAAGCATAACACATAAATGGAATGCAACCACAGCTGATTACTTGTGTTTCATTCGCAAAATGTTGTCGTGAGAAAGGTCAATTATCAATTGAGCAGCACAAAAAAAAACATGTACCTCAGTTTTAAATCGAGTTTTTATTTTTCACCAGGATTTATTTTTGCTGTTGATAATATTAGATGGTGTATTTTAAATTTATGGTTTTGGCTTTAACAAAAAACAAAGCACTCTCCAAAAATGTCAGCGTTAAAAATGTCTCGGGTAACCGATGACTCGACCCAAATGCAGACGCTGTTCACAGAGATATGGTAAATGGGTATACAAGCTTAACCGGGCTGTCATGTTGGATCAGCGTTAGATGAAATGGTAGCAGAGACGGTTTGCACCTTCTGCGGCAAAAGCAACGATAAGTTTGCAGTGAGGGCGAATGTGGCTAATGGCTGAGGAGGAGCAGCCTTGAGCAGGTAATAGGGTCTGGTGGAAACCCAGGAACAACTAGACTGTGTTTGACAGCGGTCAAAATGAAATAAAATATTGCACATAACAGTAACAAAACAAACAAACAAACCATCTCGAAAACAAACAAACATGACAGACTTCTTGAGTTCACGTAACAGGAAAAGCACAGGCATAATTCTGACGCTCTGTCCAACCATTTGTGACCATCAGTCTCCATTTAGTCAAGTTGTGTTATCTGCTGACTGCGAGCTGTTGAATTCTCCATCATGTTTACCAGCTTGTTTCTAGCTTCATCTGTCTGATGTTTAGTGCCGGGCAGGTGGTGCGTGGCGGGTTTATTGGCTGCTTGCTACAGTTTAGAAGCTTTGCTGGCGGGAGCGGTGAAACTTAAACCAAAACACTGCAAGCGGGTTGTTTGCAATAAAAGAAAACAATGAGCTGAAAGACGTTAAACTGCTCTTTAGAGGTAATGGGGGATTGTTACTATGTGTGACAACTTTCAGATTAGACAGTGACATGATCCATATGGTTAATATATATATGGATTGAGGCAGCTTTAAATTATCCCTGATAATAATTCTACAGTAAAAGAATGCTTAACACCTTTCAGAAATGAGAGCATTATAAAAATGTTGATGGGACTTCTCAGGATCACTTTGGTGATTCCTTTGGAGGGATAATGGGAATATTATTCATCCCTTTATTTCATCCAATACTACTAGCTGTCTCTGCTGATTTGAACCAGTCACTTCTGCTCAGGAATTATGGCATGAGATGATATACGAGCAGCCATTTATCTCCATAGAAATGACAACTTGAAAAGGAACATTCTACTGTGATGATTTAGAGACCCTATTAGCCTCAGGCTCATTCTAGATAACCCTCTTTCAGTTTTGCATGTTACGGAAATGCTATAACAAGGTAGCGGTGTGTGCCATCTTTGGCGCTGTACTGACTAAGAGGGGTCCACCTTTGAGGATAGATTTACTCAAAGCAGATCTATGGTGCCTTTTCATGAGGGTCTCTTTTTAGGGCCCGAGCACCGAGCATCGGTGCGAAAGCCCTATTGTATTTTGTAAAAATGTTCTTCTTGGTCGTTCTTATCCTTACGTAAAGTGATTTGCCTTTTTGGAGGCTTTATCATATTCAAAAACTCATGAAAGTGGATACACATATGTCTCCCGGCGAAATATTTTGTATTTTAGTGGAGTCGCGAGTGGGCGCGGCCAAACGGCTCGAGAGCGCCCCCTAAAGAGATGCCCCGGCAGCAAAATGTCTTGCTTCCATCTACTTTATTCTGGGATTTAAGAAAACATTAAAATGCAGTTGACAAGCAAACCATCAAGGACCAGCAGTGTGTTTGTGGCAAAGCTTTGTCTTCGTTTTTGTGTTTGATGATTATAAAGATAGGATTACATTAGTACATGCTTTCATTAACACCAATTTTGTAATTTTTTAATCTTTGAACAGTTGTATAGGTGAAATTTCTATTGCAATCAATTGATCAATAATATGCACTTTCAATCACGAGAGACTCAATTTGAGTGAACAGTTAAAATTAGTATTAGTACAACATGCAGTGAATACGGACAATTCTTTGATTCCCATATTTGCAAATGGGAGGGAAAAAATCTCTCCTTTGACAGGAAGAAAACCTCCATTAGTGGAAGGAAAAAAACTCCCTTTTAACAGGAAGAAAACCTCCATCAGTGGAAGGAAAAAAACTCCCCTTTAACAGGAAGAAAACCTCTATCAGTGGAAGGAAAAAAAAACTCTCCTTTGACAGGAAGGAAAAAAAAAATCCTAAAGTGGGGAGGAATAACTTCCCTTTAACAGGAGGAAACCTCGACCAGAGGGGTGAAGGGAGAGCAGAGATAAAACAGAACAAAACAGCATAGAAATCCAAGAAAATACAATGCTAGTAGGAAGAGTAACTGTAAACCAAAGGCATGCAGTTCAAGGGTCTGAGATAACTGGAAAAGAAAGCACAGACATTAAACCAGCAAGGGGAACTATATGAAGAGACATACTCACAAAATACTGAAAAATCTAACAGAAAACAGATATAAAGTACACAATAATAAAAGTATACAATATAACGGTGGAAGATCACTGCAAAGCTCTGATTTTATATTACTACCAGCTACCATTAGCCTCCCCCATTCAAACCTTGTTGTGCTAAAACTGCTCATACAGCTATACAAACTACTATCATTCCTTCGCTGCCACTTCTAATGAATACAACTCTGCACTGCTTCCAACATCTCCCTCACCACCTGCTGCAGCCTTCATCCCTTAATTCAACACCGTTAATTGTGCTGATTTTAATTACACAAAGAACCCTCGAACACCAACCTCAACTCAATGACCTGCCCTTCTCCTTCAAATTGCTACTTTTAAAAAGCCTTCTATTAACCTCTAACTGCCACGTCATTATGACTTCCATCTCAATGCGGTGAACCCTCCATTCACCTCTTACGAAATACAGCAACACAGTTCGAACTACAGCTGTTCACAAGTTATTCAGCCATGTCATTGTTTAAATTTCTATATTTAAAAGAGCATATTATACCCTCGTGATAACTAAAGTGAGTGGGCACAACTATTGTCTTGACTTCATATTTTTTTTGTTTTTATGTAAATGTGGTCAATTGGTGTTCCGTTATCAGTAGTGGGTTCTGTTATGACTTTTTGATCATATTTCAGATGACATGCTATAGTATGACTTTTTGGTCATATTTAAGACGACATGCTATAGTATGACTTTTTGATCATATTTCAGACGACATGCTATAGTATGACTTTTTGGTCATATTTTAGACGACATGCTATAGTATGACTTTTTGTCATATTTTAGACGACATGCTATAGTATGACTTTTTGATCATATTTCAGACGACATGCTATAGTATGACTTTTTTGTCATATTTAAGACGACATGCTATAGTATGACATTTTGGTCATATTTCAGACGACATGCTATAGTATGACTTTTTTGTCATATTTCAGACGACATGCTATAGTATGACTTTTTGGTCATATTTCAGACGACATGCTATAGTATGACATTTTGGTCAAATTTTAGACGACATGCTATAGTATGACTTTTTGGTCATATTTTAGACGACATGCTATAGTATGACTTTTTGGTCATATTTTAGACGACATGCTATAGTATGACTTTTTGGTCAAATTTTAGACGACATGCTATAGTATGACTTTTTGGTCATATTTTAGACGACATGCTATAGTATGACTTTTTGGTCAAATTTTAGACGACATGCTATAGTATGACTTTTTGGTCAAATTTTAGACGACATGCTATAGTATGACTTTTTGGTCAAATTTTAGACGACATGCTATAGTATGAATTTTTGATCATATTTCAGACGACATGCTATAGTATGACTTTTTTGTCATATTTTAGACGACATGCTATAGTATGACATTTTGGTCAAATTTTAGACGACATGCTATAGTATGACTTTTTGGTCAAATTTTAGACGACATGCTATAGTATGACTTTTTGATCATATTTTAGACGACATGCTATAGTATGACTTTTTGGTCATATTTCAGACGACATGCTATAGTATGACTTTTTGGTCATATTTTAGACGACATGCTATAGTATGACTTTTTGGTCATATTTTAGACGACATGCTATAGTATGACTTTTTGGTCATATTTTAGACGACATGCTATAGTATGACTTTTTGGTCATATTTTAGACGACATGCTATAGTATGACTTTTTGGTCATATTTTAGACGACATGCTATAGTATGACTTTTTGGTCATATTTTAGACGACATGCTATAGTATGACTTTTTGGTCATATTTTAGACGACATGCTATAGTATGACTTTTTGGTCATATTTTAGACGACATGCTATAGTATGACTTTTTGGTCATATTTTAGACGACATGCTATAGTATGACTTTTTGGTCATATTTTAGACGACATGCTATAGTATGACTTTTTGATCATATTTTAGACGACATGCTATAGTATGACTTTTTGATCATATTTTAGACGACATGCTATAGTATGACTTTTTGATCATATTTTAGACGACATGCTATAGTATGACTTTTTGATCATATTTTAGACGACATGCTATAGTATGACTTTTTGATCATATTTTAGACGACATGCTATAGTATGACTTTTTGATCATATTTTAGACGACATGCTATAGTATGACTTTTTGATCATATTTTAGACGACATGCTATAGTATGACTTTTTGATCATATTTTAGACGACATGCTATAGTATGACTTTTTGGTCATATTTTAGACGACATGCTATAGTATGACTTTTTGATCATATTTTAGACGACATGCTATAGTATGACTTTTTGGTCATATTTTAGACGACATGCTATAGTATGACTTTTTGGTCATATTTTAGACGACATGCTATAGTATGACTTTTTGATCATATTTTAGACGACATGCTATAGTATGACTTTTTTGTCATATTTTAGACGACATGCTATAGTATGACTTTTTGATCATATTTTTAGACGACATGCTATAGTATGACTTTTTGATCATATTTTAGACGACATGCTATAGTATGACTTTTTGATCATATTTTAGACGACATGCTATAGTATGACTTTTTGGTCATATTTTAGACGACATGCTATAGTATGACTTTTTGGTCATATTTTAGACGACATGCTATAGTATGACTTTTTGATCATATTTTAGACGACATGCTATAGTATGACTTTTTGGTCATATTTTAGACGACATGCTATAGTATGACTTTTTGGTCATATTTTAGACGACATGCTATAGTATGACTTTTTGATCATATTTTAGACGACATGCTATAGTATGACTTTTTGGTCATATTTTAGACGACATGCTATAGTATGACTTTTTGATCATATTTTAGACGACATGCTATAGTATGACTTTTTGATCATATTTCAGACGACATGCTATAGTATGACTTTTTGGTCATATTTTAGACGACATGCTATAGTATGACTTTTTGGTCATATTTTAGACGACATGCTATAGTATGACTTTTTGGTCATATTTTAGACGACATGCTATAGTATGACTTTTTGATCATATTTTAGACGACATGCTATAGTATGACTTTTTGATCATATTTTAGACGACATGCTATAGTATGACTTTTTGGTCATATTTTAGACGACATGCTATAGTATGACTTTTTGATCATATTTCAGACGACATGCTATAGTATGACTTTTTGGTCATATTTTAGACGACATGCTATAGTATGACTTTTTGGTCATATTTTAGACGACATGCTATAGTATGACTTTTTGGTCATATTTCAGACGACATGCTATAGTATGACTTTTTGGTCATATTTTAGACGACATGCTATAGTATGACTTTTTGATCATATTTTAGACGACATGCTATAGTATGACTTTTTGGTCATATTTTAGACGACATGCTATAGTATGACTTTTTGATCATATTTTAGACGACATGCTATAGTATGACTTTTTGGTCATATTTTAGACGACATGCTATAGTATGACTTTTTGATCATATTTTAGACGACATGCTATAGTATGACTTTTTGATCATATTTTAGACGACATGCTATAGTATGACTTTTTGATCATATTTTAGACGACATGCTATAGTATGACTTTTTGATCATATTTTAGACGACATGCTATAGTATGACTTTTTGATCATATTTTAGACGACATGCTATAGTATGACTTTTTGATCATATTTTAGACGACATGCTATAGTATGACTTTTTGGTCATATTTTAGACGACATGCTATAGTATGACTTTTTGGTCATATTTTAGACGACATGCTATAGTATGACTTTTTGGTCATATTTTAGACGACATGCTATAGTATGACTTTTTGATCATATTTTAGACGACATGCTATAGTATGACTTTTTGATCATATTTTAGACGACATGCTATAGTATGACTTTTTGGTCATATTTTAGACGACATGCTATAGTATGACTTTTTGATCATATTTTAGACGACATGCTATAGTATGACTTTTTGATCATATTTTAGACGACATGCTATAGTATGACTTTTTGATCATATTTTAGACGACATGCTATAGTATGACTTTTTGGTCATATTTTAGACGACATGCTATAGTATGACTTTTTGATCATATTTCAGACGACATGCTATAGTATGACTTTTTGATCATATTTCAGACGACATGCTATAGTATGACTTTTTGATCATATTTTAGACGACATGCTATAGTATGACTTTTTGATCATATTTTAGACGACATGCTATAGTATGACTTTTTGGTCATATTTTAGACGACATGCTATAGTATGACTTTTTTTTCATTTTTTTAGACGACATGCTATAGTATGACTTTTTGATCATATTTTAGACGACATGCTATAGTATGACTTTTTGATCATATTTTAGACGACATGCTATAGTATGACTTTTTGATCATATTTTAGACGACATGCTATAGTATGACTTTTTGATCATATTTTAGACGACATGCTATAGTATGACTTTTTGATCATATTTTAGACGACATGCTATAGTATGACTTTTTGGTCATATTTTAGACGACATGCTATAGTATGACTTTTTGATCATATTTTAGACGACATGCCATGCTATAGTATGACTTTTTGATCATATTTTAGACGACATGCTATAGTATGACTTTTTGATCATATTTTAGACGACATGCTATAGTATGACTTTTTGATCATATTTTAGACGACATGCTATAGTATGACTTTTTGATCATATTTTAGACGACATGCTATAGTATGACTTTTTGATCATATTTTAGACGACATGCTATAGTATGACTTTTTGATCATATTTTAGACGACATGCTATAGTATGACTTTTTGGTCATATTTTAGACGACATGCTATAGTATGACTTTTTGATCATATTTTAGACGACATGCTATAGTATGACTTTTTGATCATATTTTAGACGACATGCTATAGTATGACTTTTTGATCATATTTTGGACGACATGCTATAGTATGACTTTTTGATCATATTTTAGACGACATGCTATAGTATGACTTTTTGATCATATTTTAGACGACATGCTATAGTATGACTTTTTGATCATATTTTAGACGACATGCTATAGTATGACTTTTTGATCATATTTTAGACGACATGCTATAGTATGACTTTTTGATCATATTTTAGACGACATGCTATAGTATGACTTTTTGGTCATATTTTAGACGACATGCTATAGTATGACTTTTTGATCATATTTTAGACGACATGCTATAGTATGACTTTTTGATCATATTTTAGACGACATGCTATAGTATGACTTTTTGATCATATTTTAGACGACATGCTATAGTATGACTTTTTGATCATATTTTAGACGACATGCTATAGTATGACTTTTTGATCATATTTTAGACGACATGCTATAGTATGACTTTTTGATCATATTTTAGACGACATGCTATAGTATGACTTTTTGATCATATTTTAGACGACATGCTATAGTATGACTTTTTGATCATATTTCAGACGACATGCTATAGTATGACTTTTTGATCATATTTTAGACGACATGCTATAGTATGACTTTTTGATCATATTTTAGACGACATGCTATAGTATGACTTTTTGATCATATTTCAGACGACATGCTATAGTATGACTTTTTGGTCATATTTTAGACGACATGCTATAGTATGACTTTTTGGTCATATTTTAGACGACATGCTATAGTATGACTTTTTGATCATATTTCAGACGACATGCTATAGTATGACTTTTTGGTCATATTTTAGACGACATGCTATAGTATGACTTTTTGATCATATTTCAGACGACATGCTATAGTATGACTTTTTGATCATATTTTAGACGACATGCTATAGTATGACTTTTTGATCATATTTTAGACGACATGCTATAGTATGACTTTTTGATCATATTTCAGACGACATGCTATAGTATGACTTTTTGATCATATTTTAGACGACATGCTATAGTATGACTTTTTGATCATATTTTAGACGACATGCTATAGTATGACTTTTTGATCATATTTTAGACGACATGCTATAGTATGACTTTTTGATCATATTTTAGACGACATGCTATAGTATGACTTTTTGATCATATTTTAGACGACATGCTATAGTATGACTTTTTGATCATATTTTAGACGACATGCTATAGTATGACTTTTTGATCATATTTTAGACGACATGCTATAGTATGACTTTTTGATCATATTTCAGACGACATGCTATAGTATGACTTTTTGATCATATTTCAGACGACATGCTATAGTATGACTTTTTGATCATATTTCAGACGACATGCTATAGTATGACTTTTTGATCATATTTTAGACGACATGCTATAGTATGACTTTTTGATCATATTTCAGACGACATGCTATAGTATGACTTTTTGATCATATTTCAGACGACATGCTATAGTATGACTTTTTGATCATATTTTAGACGACATGCTATAGTATGACTTTTTGGTCATATTTCAGACGACATGCTATAGTATGACTTTTTGATCATATTTTCTGACGACATGCTATAGTATGACTTTTTGATCATATTTTAGACGACATGCTATAGTATGACTTTTTGATCATATTTTGGACGACATGCTATAGTATGACTTTTTGATCATATTTCAGACATGCTATAAATATGACTTCCGTTTAAATTATGTCAGGCAACACAACAGTGCAGTTGTCAGCGTTGTCGTCTTACAGTCTAAAGGTCCGTGGTTCGATCCCCGCCTGGGACTTTCTATGTGGAATTTGCATGTTCCTGCATAGGTAATAAGTAAATTAAAATATGTCGTCCACAATATGGATGACTAACTTATGCATGTTATCATGCATATAGTCCATGATGTAAAACAAACATCATGTAGTCGTAATTGTGACAAAGTCACACTCCAAGCAAGAACATGCAATCCTCCACAGACAGAGTTCCAAGCCCCTGATCGAACCCAGTACTTCCTGACTGTGAGATGACAACGCTAGCAACTGCAAAGTTGTGCTGCCTCTATTGCATGTTTGTCTGACTTATATTACTTATATGACTTTTAAACATTTTCTTGAAGAAAGTACGGTGGTGCAGTGGTTAGTGTTGTTGCCTCCCAGTCAGAAGGTTCCAGGTTCAATTCTTGGCCTTGACGTGGCTTTTCATCGAGGATGTTAATGTCATCCTTTCCACGGCGAGTCTCGAACCTGGAACCTTCTGAATGGGAGGCAACAACACCAACCACTGCACCGTAGATGACTCTTCCTTAACATGTTTAAAAGTTATATAAGTCATATAAGTCAGACAAGCATGCAATAGAGTCATCAAAAATGTTGATGTTCCAAGCCAGCGTTGTCATCTCACAATCAGGAGCTTCTGGGTTCGATAGGGGGTCTGGAACTTAGTGTGGAGGATTGTATGTTCTTGCTTGAATGTAATGTTTTACATTATGGACAACATGCATAAGTTTGTCATCCATCACATTCAGGTGATTAGTTTTGCAGAAATAAGGAATTCATGTTGAAAGTTGTAGACGGGAATCAAACCGGGGACCTTTCGACTGAGAGACAACAACTCTGACAGCTGCACCACTGTGACAGCTTCCATAACTTGAACGGAAGTCATACTTATAGCATGTCGTCAGAAATTTGAAGGAAATATATCATGCTCTCGTATGAGTTTTTGGTCATATTTTAGACGACACGCTATAGTATGACTTTTTGATCATATTTCAGACGACATGCTATAGTATGAGTTTTTGATCATATTTCGGACGACATGCTATAGTATGACTTTTTGGTCATATTTAAGACGACATGCTATAGTATGACTTTTTGGTCATATTTCAGACGACATGCTATAGTATGACTTTTTGATCATATTTCTGACGACATG